>NC_141144.1:18118760-18463760 GCF_053477565.2 Lygodium microphyllum | reverse complement strand
GCGACACCTCCTCCACAGGTAAACTACTAAGGACACGTTCCGCAAGGGGCATTATCACGGTCAAGGGCTGTGACTGCTGTGATCCCTGATTGGAAGTAGTAGTGGCTAGCCTAGTGGGTTGGCTACTCTTGGTGAATTGCGGTGTCAGGTCCCTAGGGCAATCGAAAGTGGTCGTGTCTTTTGTTGCCCTTTGAGCATTCATTTGTGCAGATCGAGCATGAGTTGATCTAGTCGCATTAGGTTGCACAGGCATATCCTTGGGTCGAGAGCTATGGCTAGTGTCATGTCCCACCTCTTGGACATTTGGAAGCTTTGATGAAGATAGAGATTGGGAGTGAGCAACCGCCATTGACGACCACTGTTGTGCTTCCTGCGTCTGTTTGGAAAAAGAGGATGTAGGAGATCTAGGACTCTTAGGTGGACCTTGGCTGAATGATTTGCTCGAGGCTATTAGACGATTGCGCCATTTGCTTTGTTGAGCGATCAGCCTTGCCATGAGCAATGTTGTGCCTATGATGCCTATTATCCTCTTGGGAAATCAAAGGCTCTTTGGGCACTAACGGCTTTTGTGCACGCTCAATGGTTACATATGACATCTCCTTATTAAGCATGCTAGGTTGAGGCTCTTTCTTTCAAACACTCATGTTTGGTTTCTTGCCTCGAAACCTAGAGTTTCTCTTAGGTTTCCTCCTGTGCCTCGTTGCTTTTGGTGCAATCTGGCCGTTAGCTGATAGAGGTGGTTTAGCAGGGGGTTTTGGTATCCAAATCCATCGATTACCTGCATAATACCCTTGAGCACGTAGCAACGCTTTGGATATCCATCACAGCATTGTGCTGACCCTCCATCGGTGCCTTTGTCTATAAAGCTTGGGCTTCTTTTGGGGTCTTCTATAATATTTGTAAGTCCAAAGCCCGTCCTTGGCATTGTCTCTTGACCTTCTTGTTTCAGGCATGGCCTCACTCACTGGTTCTCGTTGTTCGACCTATGCTTGTATCAACTCTTCCAACAAGTCCTTGCTCTCGTTAGTAGGCTTGACTGTTATGTCAGCACCTTCCTTGCCTTTCCTCGAGGTTCGATGAGGTCACCCTTGCTAAAGGTTGTGACTATCCTTACACCTAGTAGTGTCATGTGTATCCTCTGTGCTACATAGTCAGCCTCACACTTCGTCGCCCTTTTGAAGGGTCTTCCTAGGAGGGTTTCCTTTTCGTAATTAGCACTATTTGGAGGAACATGAAATAGGATAGGCAAGCTTTCCGTTTCAATTGTCGCAAGGATTTTGCACTTCCCTATGAGTGCTTGTGGATGTCCCCTGTAAGGGCTAAGAGTTGCATTAGTCGGTGTGAGCTCTAGTTGGCCTAGTAGGGTCCATGATTCATAGGTCAAGATATTAAAATCTGCTCTTTCATCAATCAGGGCATCGATAGTATGCTCTTTTTTAGTAGTGAGTTTGACCCTAAGATAAGCAGGTGGTACTATGTCTTCTTCTTCCGGGTCTTGGCTTGTAAATTTAAGCCTTCTAACAAATGCCCTTGAGTCCCCAACTGCACGACCAGATGTGGATTCTCCACTGATGTCTTGGATCGTCAGTGCAGTGCTATTCAAGGAGCATCTATCATCAGGACTATCATATCTAGTCATTCTTGCTGTTTTAGCTTGATGTTGTTGCTTTCCGCTTTGACTAGATGCAGTCCGAATGCAACACATATGTGTTTTTGCAGTGTGGCCTTTTTGCCCTTGTTGGCTAGATTGGCCCATTGATGTTCTAGGGTCTCTGTTTCTCTCTGTTTGGGTATGGGCTTTTGGTTGCTCTTTTGCAAGTGAGAATCCATGCTCATGTAGAGCCATTACTACACTAGGGTCCGATTTGGAGAATCTGTCACGACGCGCATTTTCTCTCCAACCTACTTGGGGGAGGTGCAGAGAGAGCCCCCTCTGTGGGGGTCTGGGGGGGGGAGGGGGGGCAGTCCCCCCCGACCCGCAAGGCCGTTATGGTAAATGCCATGTGCAATTTGGAGGACCGTTTATAGCCAAATTTTGAACTAGTTGCTCTAAGTTTCAGCCCAGTGATGGATTTGTGATGTGCCTTTCGCTCTACATAGCCTTTGGGGTCAATTTCGGGGTTTAGATGCGTCAAAATTTGTGTCCTAGATACCTGTCCGATTTTGACAGTTTTCTATCCGATTCTCAGATGTCCGATTTTCAAGAGTTCGATTATCAGAATCAGACGTCCAATTTTGGATTGGTCCGATCGGCCCAGTGGTCCAATTTTGGTCACATCCGATTCTTGCAGTGGTCTGATTCTAGGAATCGGATCGGACAGGGTGGTCCGATTCTAGTAGTCAGACGGTCCGACTTTGGGAGTCGGATCGGAAAAGTGGTCCGATTTTGGGAGTCGGATCGAAAAAGTGGTTCGATTTTCGAAGTGGTCCGATTCTAGGAATCGGATCGGACAGGGTGGTTCGATTCTAGTAGTCGGACGGTCCGATTCTGGGGCTGGTCCGATTCTGGGAATCGGATCGAAAAAGTGGTCCAATTTTCGGAGTGGTCAGATTTTCGAAGAGGTCCGATTTTTAGAGTGGTCCGATTATGGGACTCGGACGGCCTGGTCCGACGGCACAGACGACGGCTCGCGAGTTGCATGCAATGCCTCTAGGTCAACGTCTACTCCACCGAATCATCTAGCGCCTTCTAGATAGGTGCAAAACACTACAAGGAAATGCCAGACATGCATGGAATCACTGTGGTGCTCGAATCAAGCGGCACTCCAAGGATCTGTGCCCCTATTTCCATGTTTTAGCCTGTTATACAGCCAACAGAAAACCCTACTGTTTGCTTCTTTTTCTTTGTTTTTTCCTACCCTAAATGCATACAAATCACAAAGCAATCACCTACACTACTCCAACATGCTTTTCCAAATTCAAAAAACCAAAAACCTACTTGCTAAGGAGATCGAATACCTCTTCAAACTCCCT
Source organism: Lygodium microphyllum (assembly GCF_053477565.2). NCBI lineage: Eukaryota > Viridiplantae > Streptophyta > Polypodiopsida > Schizaeales > Lygodiaceae > Lygodium > Lygodium microphyllum. The sequence goes on along the minus strand of NC_141144.1, from coordinate 18,460,787 downwards.
TGCTTCCTACCTATCTACCTCAAGCACCGGTTCGGGGAAAACCCTACTTCAATACTCGATTCGAAGCGAGCAAGTGCTCAAGGCTTGAATCCGTTGGTCCCGATAGCAATGGAACCAAAATGTGGAAGCTTTCATTCAACTACGAAGACCCTCGGACCGCTTATTATTTCAAGTGTTCCAAGACGAGCACTAATGGCTACCTCTCACATAGCCGATGCGCCATCCATATCTATGGGTGTAGTGAGCTTACCTCCATGCCGATCGAGTTACCTCCTCTCTCGTGCACTCCAGTGGCTCCACGATCCAAGTGCAAGCTTCAAGCAAGCTCCATCCTCAAGCTCCACGCTCCAAGCTCCATCGCCGCGAGCAAGAGAAGAGAAGAGAAGAGAAGAGAAGAGAAGAGAAGAAGAGAGGAGAAGATGGAGAGCTTCTCCTCCCCGGTCCCTCACCCTCACACACTCACTCCCTCATACTCTCACACTCCCTCTCTCAAGCACAAGCTCAAGCAAGCAAGAAGAAGAAGAAGAAGAAGAAGAAGAGGAGGAGAGCCACTTTTGGCCACACACAAGAATGAGCTTCTCATTCACTTTTCAACTTTATATACAAAACCCTAAATCCCTTTTGGGTGGTCATCCCCTTATCCCCTTTTTTACATGGCCAGCCGTGGCCTAGGCTCTTTTTCCCATTGTCCTTCTATCTTCCTAGCTTCCTTTCCACCGCCCATCTACATTTACAAATTGTACGGGTGAGAGCCCGGCGCTCCTTGAATTAAACCATGATGCACTTGCGCTCTTTTACAAAAGTATTGACTTGCGCTTTTCCTTGCGCACCTTTCTCCCTTATTTAGGACTTTTCTCCTTATGCGCCTTTGTCTTCCGTTTCACTTTGCCTTGGCCTTTGTCTTCTGCTTTAGCTTTTTCGGATTTTCCACCTTCGTTTGTTTAAGGGTTAACATTACCCCCATCCTAGACGAGTGTTTAAGGGTTAGCAGCTGCTTGTTCCTTGGAAGTATAGGGTCGAGTTTAGTGCAAAAGTAGGGGGATCTTCTTACTACCCAAGAATGAGGCATACTTGTTTCTTATCAAAGGCTTATGAGGGAAAGAAGGATTGAATTTTAATTTATATGGCTTGATTAGTAGCTTTGGGATTCCAAAGCCAATCAATTGTGGTGTGAACATGGATTCCTCACTATCAAATGCAGCATGAACATTCCATGGTGTCGGGATATTTATTATATATGGCCAAGAGCTACCTGAACTTAAGTTAGAAGAGTTCACAACATAGAGAAAAGAAAATTTGAAGAGACAGAAGGTACAAATCAAGACAAATCCAATCGATAGAGAAAACACAACTATAAAATATATTATCACAGAAGAGCTTGTGCTCAATCCTTGCACAACATAGATATCCACATGAAGACCATAAAATTGAGTCTATAGCTCAGTGAAAACTCAATTTAATTTTTGCAATACATAAGATTAAGCATCAAACTATATGTCTAAGGCTCAAAATCAGATCCAAACATGCATTAGATAGTCTAATACGTATGTAGCCGAGATAGATCAATAATTTCTTGTTTTGGAGCTTCCAAAGACCCTTCTTTTAGCCTAAAGATTCAATTTTTCAACATACTATAGCAGTAGATCAAGAAAATCCAAAACAATCCTCACAATCCCTCTATTTGGGATAGCTAAGAGCAATATTCAAAACACCACCATTGATTCAAGGTAGATCAAAGTAATTTCTTCTCTTGAATAGTTTGATCCTTTTTCCATTTATGGGCATCTTCTACTCTATCCTATCAAGCTTGTAAAGAGCATATGTAGCATTATCATATGCATGTCTCATTATATAAAGATCAAATTATAGCTTAGAGACCTTTGGAATGATACTATGTTGGTTATCCAAAGTATTATCATACGCAAGTAGCCAATCTCCTTCTTCTATAGCTCTCGCTTGAAGTTCCTGCATTTTTTCAAACCTATCTTTGTTTTATAGCCTAGCCTCTTTGAGTTTTTGTACTGCATGCTCTATGTCTCCATACATGAACTCTATACCTTGAAATAGCACAATGAGTAATACAATCAACCCATAAAGTATATGGAAGTAATCATGGCCACTCTTATATTTTTCCTCTATATACCTTTTCTAATGCCTTGATAATCGATGGGTGACCCCTTTCATTGTTCCCTTCACGATTATATGCCGATATAAGTGCAAGCCTGATTCCCAACCTAGAGAAGATATCTCTAGCCTCATTCGCATCCAATTCTCCCTTCTCGGCTATGATCTTACCCACACAACCATAATAACATATTACATACTCCAATAAGAACCTAGATATGGCATAGTGGCTTTTGTCCTCAAAGCTCGACCTAGATTTGTAAGATCCTCTCATGCATTTACAATAATGGCTCTTCCACATGCATAAACAAATTTCCTCAATGTAAGTGCATTCTTCAATAATCTCTTCAACTTCCTCATAGCCTTCATATGCATTCTATCCCGCTAATTTTTTTCACTTTTCTCAATAACCAATAAAAAGCATGTGCAATATGCACAATATGAGGTATCCACATAAGATCAAATACGTAGCTTCACAAAATCTCCTCACCTTTGAAATTGAATAGCAAAGCTATTCCATCTTGTCAATAGCATCAATTCTTGTTGGAGATTGCCTTCTACCATATGGACTACACATGTGTCCCACAATCAAAACCTCATTCACCGCAAAGATTGACTTCTATCTTGAAAGAGTCATATTCACCTCTTCCAATCTCGTCAAGATATTTTCACAATCAGCAATGTGTTTGACAACAAATATCCTACATCCCTTTTCATTTAATTCTTCATATTTATTATCTTCTATACACCCTTTTATTGGCATGGCATCCCTAATAGGCATAATAAGATGTGGTATATAATCCCTCAATACTTTATTCATTGCATTCATCATGTGTACAACCAAAATCATTTCCCTTGTGGTGGTAAAGTGCACATTTGCCCTAATCCCAATGGTGTCTTCATAGTGGTGAGATCCCTACTTTTGATTGCCAACTAGAACTAATTATGACTAGAATACAAGTCGCCTAAAGAGTATATAGATCTCCCTACAAAAGCCTCTACAAACTTATCCACAATAGGACCTACTCCTACATTCCTTACGGTTACTTTATTACCAATTGTATATCTTGATGAATCTCAATGTCCCATTTTTCTTGGGCACTATAAATCACATATTTGAATAAGAAGTTGAAGAAGGCTCCAAAATCACCATCATACTCTTTTCATGCAATAAATCAATTAGCTTAAGCAAATGAGCCTTTGGCCCTAGAATTGACTGCAAGTTCCTTAGTACATGTGGAATACTAAAAATGACCATAGGTGCAACAACATCCAAGTTTATACATCCAATCTCATGTGGCTAAAATGCAAAACCTCTTCAATGCCTAGATAATATATCCACAAAATATTACTTCTCTATAAGTAAAAGAAAGTCATCACATCCAATTTTTAGCTCCTTGAGAGATTCTGGAATGAATTAGTGTCCAAACCCTTTTGGATCCCTCAAAATTGGTTGATGTGAAGTCGACACAATAATCTCCTCACCATATAGAGGCAATGGTAGTACAACTAGTTTGACATTTTTATCCATAGTCTTATACTTTGTATCAACCTTTGCTTTAGCCCTACAATCTAAGCATATATATTCATGCTTCACAACTCCGTTATCACCTAGTATATATCCAAAAAATATACCTATACTGTATTATTTTTAGATTTCAGCTCAAATTTCAACATAGCTAAAAGTTCAGCTATTGTGTATATACAATAGTGCATCATACATCTCATACATCCTAGATATGCATTCCTTAGCCTCCAACAATCCATGTCCCTTCATATCTTTTTGTGCTTTGAGAACATACTATTATATATTTCTTTCCATAGTTTTAACCCTTTGAAAACATATAGAACTTCTTGTTGAAAAATCAATAAACCTTGTAGAAAAAGCCCTTATACCAACTATATGAGGTCAGAGCTTTTTCCATCATGTAGCATTGTAGTCCTACTTTACAATGGTGTTTGCTAGAAATCTAGTTCTAAGAATCTTTGAACTCTTTCGTGTAGGTGGCAAAGGAAAATCCCTTATTGTATCATGATTCACACAAATGATAAGAAACTATATAGCCTATTTACCTTCATGGCTTCTAATCCTTGCATATGTTGACCTATCATCTAGCATCTTTGTCTCCATGCATACAACTATAATATATGGCTATCCAAGAATGGTATGATAAGAAGAGGAATCCTGCATAAAGAAGTGCTGCGCCCAATAATGACCTTTACATTAAGATAAGCTACATAGAAACCTCCAGGAGCATTGTTAGTAGCCTACATCCTCCACCCATGCTCTACATTCAGCAGCCATATGTTGTTTTCATATAAAGTCTTGACCACAACATAGATTTCAAAGCCATGTTCAATAAGGGCAATGCAAGGTGTCTCAAGATCCCCAACTTTCACAATCATTTCAATGGTCACTCTAGCCCAATGATTTCATGTATAATGGCTCTTAAGTATAACATGTGTAGCCTCGTCATCACTATAATGAATTTGGGGCACTCCCTTTAATATTGGCTACAAATCACAATTTTTTTAACCTTAAAAACTACATTTTTACCATCAATAATTACATTTTTAGCATTAACAAATTCAGTTTCAGCACCTTCATTATTATCATGCACTACCTAAATATTGTGCAATCCTAGCTCTTCTTCTTTCTAAACCATAGCATGTGTCAGATCACCAAAAAACTATTGTTTCCTCTTGATGATATTAATGATCTGTTCATGAAACTCTCTATTGGCAACGCCAAGAATCTCTACTAGGGTAAATTTCACTTTACTATTCAATATGTGTTTTTCCAATATCTTGTTCAAGTTCATGGCATTTTCTATATCCAATCATAATTTATAGCTTGGCTATTCTCCCTTTACTTTAGCATGTTCCTACTTCTTTTATTTTGAAATATCATCCATAGTATGCTCAATCTAGGCTTGATAGGAGGTGCAGGCTTATCAAAGTCGAATCTACTACTTCCCTTAGCTACCCTTTTTGATGTACCTAGATTTACATCCTGTCTTTTTCATTTCTTCCACAATAGCCTTTGTGTTCTAAGACTTGGCAAGATACACATAAACAAAAAAAGAACCCACTCGAGCACCCCAATGTGTCCTTTCCCAAATACTCTTTTCTACCTCATTCAATTCCACTCTAGGAATTTTTCCCTTTCTAGAGTATGCTAGTATGTATCCATATTTTTGTCTTCCTGCCAAGTATAGATACATAAGCACGATATCTATAAACCAAACATAATAGCTTCAATGGTAGCATGCACATTCTTTATAGCCATGTCATCAACCAATTTTTGCATTCCAACCTTTCCAAAATTTGGATTAAGTGGTAATCATGTCTCATACAGATGAATCTTCCCATCCTTAAAGAAAATTTGATTCTTATCCAATGCATCTTTATAAATCTCACAATCTCTATGCTCATGCTCAATGCTATCACACATATACATCTCCATACAAAGCCTTCCCAAATCGGAGCCCTTGGTCCTACAAACCACCCTTTTTCCTCTAGCTTTGCAAGCTTGAGTTTGGAGGTCACACATAACCTTTACCAATTCATCCATCATATCATCTTTTTTATCACAGTAGTGGTAGAAATCGGCTACTTACTTGCATGCTCAAATACCTTACTTGAAACTAAATGCATAGGCCCAATATGCATCATGGCTCTTCTTCTTTATCTCTTAACAAGCATAGATACAATATCCTATCACTTGATTTTCAATCTCTATTCATCTCCTTAGTGCTCTTAAAGACTCAAGTGTAATGTAGGATGTGCAATTGAAGAAGCAATTCTATCTTTTTTGATTCTAAAGATTGTTTCTCCATATTATCCAATTGGTCATACCAATGCTCAAAGGTGTGTAGCAGCCAATCCTTTCTTGGGTTTTATAATCCACTCCATGAAAGTTCTTCAAGTGACCAATCCTACATCTTTGATGAAATACTCTTTCTTCAAAGATTTCTTAAAGGCATTGCATATGCTCCCTTTTGCATAAATTTAACTTATGTGTGGTTTCAACTAATGCACTACAAGTCACACAAAATACTAAGTCATCATATGAGCAAGTATCCAAAGAAATCCAACTTTTCTACATACACCTTTAAGGAATTTGAAGCATTCCAATCATCAAACTATTTGACTTGCCTTTCAATAACCTACAATGCTTTTGTCACAAACAATTGACTCATGCACTTTGCATAATACTATTGCTGCTACTACTGCAAATACATGGTAAAAGTGTTACAATAATTGCTTCACATCATCACATGGGCTTATAGCATCCCCCCATACTACAAGTCTCCTCCTTTGGTCTTTCACACCAAGCTCACTAAAGATGTCAAGGTATTTATTGTGCATAGTTGAAAGGCACCAAGACTCGAGTAAGAAGATTTCATTGTACGAAGAAAAGTATATCTAAAGAGATAGAAGGTGTGAAGTAAGAGAAGTCCAATAAATAGAGAAAACCCAACTATATAATATATTGATCATGTAGGACATTGTGCTCAATCCTTGTACACCATAGACATCCAAATAAAGACCATAAAACTGAGGCTATAGTTCAACAAAAACTTGATTTAATTTGGCCCATATTTTTTATGTTTTCAATGCTTAAGATTAAGCATCAAACAATGTGTAAGGCTCAAAATCATGCCTGAACATGCATTAAAACAATTCAATCCCTATGAAGCCCACATAGACTAATAATACCAAGTTTTGAAGCTCCAAAGGACCCTTCTTTTAGCACAAAGATACAATTTTTCAACATACTACAAAAGTAGATCAATAAAATCCAAAGCAATCCTCAAAATCCCTCTATTTGGGACATGCGAGAGCAAAATTCAAAACCACCCATTGATTCAAAGGTAAATCAAAGTAATATCTTCATGAATAGTAGGAGACACACTATATGCCCTATTTAGACAATCCACAATAGTCCCAAAATTTCCATATCAATCCTCTTTAGCATCTTTTTCTTCAATCTTTCCTTGTGCTCTCTCCCTTGTTTCAAACTGCAACACTATGCTTTTTCTTGATCTTTACCATACTATTGTAGGCACCTAGAATTTGCCCAAAAAATGCACTGCAAAAAGTAAAATTAATCCTAAAGCCATTCACGCTTGCCACTCTCTCCTAAATCTTGTTCAAGTTCACATCTTATATCCATTTGTTGTCCATGCTCTGTCCATGGCAATCACTTTTATACTTTTTATTCAAATAAAGGTATAAAATCCACTTCAACTTCATGTGACAGATGTCATACAAATAGTGTTTATTCAACATGAACATAGTTAACTCCAATCCTATAATGACACATGTAAAATATTCTCATTGCCAAACTTCCTCAAGTTTTCAAACATTGGACATACAACCACATGACAAAGAGTTTTCTCGATTTCTTGCAATCTTCAAAACCAAACCCCTATCTGATGGGACCTAAAATGGGCCGGCACTGGCTCATGCACTAGCCGGACCTCTATCATGCACTCAACAACCCCACAGCCTCGCGGCCAGGAGCGTTGATGACACATACATCATCCATTGCCTTCCTAAATATCTTGCATTTGTATCACGTCTCATAGTCCAACTCTAGCCCAATTAACACTCCTCAGAGGGAGTCCCAACACATTGCCAAATAGCACGAAGTACAAACATAGGAGGCTCTCCCACGGCTGACTGCCGCTACCTCACTGCGACTCTCCTACATCTTGGGGATTGGCCCCTCGATGCGTCGCTAAATATATATAACACTTCGCACATAGTCTTCTCAAGGTACCAATTATTTCATTCCAGGGTGTACCATATCTCACTTTACTTTCCCCTTAGACCCAACGCCTAGCCTACAGCTTAGGACAACCTTACTCACTCAACGTTGGTCACGATCTAGAGAATGCAGGTGCTATGCATCCAGGAGGTATTGTCTGATACCTTTTATCATTTTATGCTTCATGCAAATTGTGAATGTCCATGTGCTCAAACAAAGAAACATCAACATTGTGCTTAGTGCAAAAATCATTCTTTCAATGAATTTCTATGACGCGTAATTGCTACGTTGCACGAACCTAGCACCGAGGAGACCTCGTGCTACTAGATCCTTATTTTAAATTACCGATCGATCTATATGATATGCATAGATGAAAACAATCAGCCTTTTCTTTCTCTCAGCACTTAAACACCACTCTCATTCTCTCTACCCCCTCGTCGTTTAGATTGTGCACGATGCATAGGTTTAGGGTAATATTTTCCATGTTTTTTATTGTATGAAAAGCAATAAAAACTCACTAAAACATAAAGGTAGGGTTGAACTGAGGCTAAACCTCATACTTCAGACCCCCCATACATACACAAACATGAATCTTATTTTTTAGTATTTTTTGCACACTCAAAACCTATTTTTCCCTTATTTTTACCCATTTTCTCTATTTTTCTTGTATTTTTTGCAATATTAAATAACTAAAAATACAAAATGAGTTGTGGGCTGTGGCCCTTAGGTTCATTTGCAGCAAAAACACAAATTTAGTTGGTGTGTCTTATTATATTTTCCATTTATATATCAAAATCACCCAATTTTTCCATATTTCGCGTGTTTTACGGGTTTTACACCATTAATTTCAGTCACAACACTTATGATTTTCTGATTTTCTGAGTATAAACTGATCAAACTCATAGCAAACAACAACATAATGCATAATCATCCCATGGGAACAAATACTCATGAAGCAAATTGCATAAAACATCAATTTCCTTTGCAAAAATGAAATTACCGTTCTTTGCGGGTTGGGGTTTTTATTTGCCATAACTCGGGACTGATTTTCAGCAGCCATTAATGTCCGTGACAGCCCACAATCAGCAATCTTCATTCCTCTTGGACCATGGAGCAATCCAGTCTTCATTGGACAAGCATCCGTCATCCATTCTTCTTCTTCTTCTTCACCACATGAATCTGCCCTTAGAAGAGAGAGAGGGAGGAGAAAGAAAGACTGATTTATGTTCTCTCTCTACAACCCGCCATTGGACGCACGAGAGAAGGCGATACGGAGCGAAGAAGTAGTGGATCATTGATATGGCTAGCTTACAGCCAAAATTCTCATCCAAGGGGGGGGGGGAGGGGGGTGTTTTTTCTGCGCGCGGCTGCTGCACGCCGCCCTCCTCCTCTTTCATTGAATTTGGGGGGGTGCCCCCTTTGAAGGGCACCCCTTCATACCTCAAGTGGCCACCCTTTCAAGTTTTGACCGGTCTTTTGGCCCTTTTCCCGACCTTTCTCGCATATGTTGTTCGAATCGCGTTCTGAAAAATCCTGGGCGTCCGTCTCGGCATTCTAGACTGGCCGGTAGCTTCCCTGACTTGCACAAGCACATGGAAAAATTACTAAAAATCTGCAAGTGTTGTACGGGCGTCCTTAGAGCACTTTGACGCTTAAAATCGTCCTAGATCGAGCCACCGCCTTCGACGTTGAATATTTTTTCCTTGATATTTGTAATTTTTAGCTATTTTTAAGCACTTCTCGGCATCAAAATTCCGCTCTCATTGGCGACCACGGGATAGGGCGACTCGGCCCGTCGAATCCCACAATAGATCTGCACAAAACAACCAAAGAAAGCATCAAGTTGATACAAAGTAGATACATATTAAAACATAGCACAGTGCTCACCCTACCCCCTGACAAAACCAAGGCATGACATCCACAAGGAGGAAGCCTAGCATAATCTGATAAAAGGTCCGAAGCTAGTCACTAACCAACTGCTCCAACACGGCCAAACTAAAAAGAACTATCAAAGAGGTTGCCCTAAGTGGTGGTCTGAACTACCTACCTAACTAAGGACAACACATCTAGGAGCTCCTACTAGGCGAGGACTCCTATAGCCTGATCAAGAAGTATTTTCTTTTAGCACATTTCTTCTTTTAGGGTTTTATTTTTCCATACTTGGGCATGTAAAAAGGAGGGAGCTGAGCCTAGTGACCCAAGGAGAACAAGGCATCAGCATCAGGACCTGTCTCGGTACCCAAGAACCTACCAAGCCCTCGCAAGGCGACACTTAATCCTTTGCTAATGCTCACTTTTATTTTCGCTCCAACCTTCCTTAATTTCTTTTTTCTAGCAAGATGCCACCCCTAGGAAGACAAGGCATCGGCCTTGGGTCTGACTCGGCCCCAGGAACCTACCAGGCCTTCGCAAGGCAATGATCATCTGCTCATAGATTTTCCTTTCTTTCCTCTTCAATTTTTATAGGGGTTAGAACCCCTTTTTACACACCTTTGTATATACTTATTGTCTTTTCAAGTATTCAGGGTTTTTTTCCTCGTATCATCTTTATTGTTCTTTTGGCAGACTTCTCTAACTGTCTCGCAACTAACAAGAACTCCTAGAACGTCTGCCTAGCAGGCTAGCAGAACAGGGTCACCATGACTCCCTTCTAAAATAGGTCTTTCAATGCCTGACAATGTCTTTACAGGAGGCAACAACTACTCAGACCTCCCTAAAACATACTGAACCTAAACCTGGGACTTCATGCCTTGGACGCCGGTCCCCAATAAGAAACGAAAATCCCCTTAACAAGTACACAAACACATATAGCATAAAAACCACAGTACTCATAAAGGAAAGATATCACCTGGATAGGGCCACAAGAAGCTTCCACGCAACAAAAGGCTCCTTCCAAGCTCTTCTTCAAACCTGTCTAGCACAAAACTAAAACAAGAAACTATTAACCGCACCTGCACTAAACAGACAACTGGCCCGCTTGGCCTAATGGCATAAAGCACTTCACTACCACTACAAGGGAATGGGGCAATAGTGACGGCCATATACAAAACTTGATCGGCCCTCTTGGCCTAACGAAATAAACCATTCAAATCCTCGCAAAACAGGCCCTCATGAAATAAAACAGAGTAGCACCTACACATCCTTCCATGGAAGAATCCAGATATACAATAATAGGTTCCTTTCCAAGGAGGAAAAACAGGCTCATAGCCCTAAACTAAATGCATAAGGTTATGACCCATCCCTCCGGCATATATAGCAAGAGGCGTACGCATAACATGTCGTCTAATTAGCCTATGGGTCCAGGATAATAACGGTAGATTGGTCTCAGCTACTCTTTGCATCACCCATACCAACCATCGTCTGCCATATATTGCATGTTCTGATAACATACCCCACAAGCGACCGGGTCCTATTTCCTCATTGATCACAATATCCAAACTAGGACCACAATTAAAGAAGAGGTCTTCCTCATAAGCAAGATTTGCTAATGAATCCGCAAAGTGATTCCAGTAACGTGGAATCAGCTGAAAAGACACTCTCTCAAACTCCTCTAATAGGGTCGCAGTCCGATGATACATACAAAGAATGGGATTCTGCACTGTGTATGTCCCATCTAGCTGATTCGGGATCAACTGGGAATCCCCTTTTACTAACAACAGACGAATACCACCTTGTTTGGCAATATGCAGTCCCATAATCAAGGATTTGTACTCCGCCATATTGTTAGTGAATCCTACCCCGAGATAAGCAGCTAACTTCATCGTAACTCTACGTCGGGGATCTCGGATTACTACTCCAACACTTCCTTTTTTATTAGGGCCCCTGGACGCTCCATCAAAATATAATGTATACATCCACAATGGGTTTACACAGTCTGCCATCACGAACTCCTCTATTCGTAATTATGGTAATCAAAGTTTAGCATGTTAAGAGGATGAACTGACGGCTCCATCCCACCTTCTTCATTGAACTCAACAGGGATACTTGTCAACAGTCGTAAACAGTGATGGCAGAAGACTTTAATCTTCGACACAAAGGTTCCGTCTTCTTGCTCAATCACTTTGTATCCTTTGCTCCACCAAATGAGTTTCCCCTTATGGTATCTTTGCTCCAGATATGGGTGCTCCAAATAAGGGATTAACCGCCCCATCAACCAACTTTAAGCTCTTTTCCGCAGGTCTCAAATCATCCCCAGCATGGATCTGCAATGCATTTCTTTTGTATTAGCATACTTAGAAATAATAAGGTTTAATCTTATTAAGATTAACCTTATTCTTAAACTCTACTCCCTGTAGATCAGCTAATAGGGCCGTAGACCTATTCTTCCCTAACCTGACAATCTTGTAGGGGCCGTCCCATTTAGGTTCCAACTTCCCTGGAAACAGCTCCCTATAGGCATCATAATAGAGGACTAACTGTCCTTTTTTAAAGGTATATTTCTTCGCTCTAAGGTCATACAACTGCTTCATCCGACGCTTGGCTACCTCCTGGTGTAATAGGCTCTGCAATTTCAGCTCATCCAGGTGGGCTATAGTCGTGAAACGTTCAAAAAGGGAATCCTTATCTCCCAAAGAATGGTTGATTGCAAACCGTATGGTTGGCAACTCAATCTCAAGGGGTAACACACACTCTTCCCCATAAACCAATTTGAATGGAGTATGGCCGGTAGCTCGCTTGAACGTGGTATTATACGCCCATACTGCCACATACAACTTCTTGTCCCAGTCTCGTTTCTTCTCAGAGACTATCTTAGACAAGATACCCACAAGCTGCTTATTAGTACTTTCCACCTGCCCATTTGCTTGCGGATTATAAGGAGTCGTTTTATTGTGCTTGATTTGCCAAGCCTCAGTCAAGCTTTTGATCACCTTATTTAGAAAATGGGTTCCACGGTCCAACACTAATTCTCTCGGTGGACCAAAGCGGTAGATAATCTGCTCTAACAGGTAACTTGCAGTCTCTTTTGCATTGTCCTGCCTCGTCGCCCGCGCTTCTGACCATTTGGTAAAATAATCAGTTGCTACTATAATATACCTCTTCTGGGTAGTAGACGACGGGGTAATAGGACCCACAAAATCAATGCCCCACTTCTCAAATGGAAGGATAGCCATGATAGGCGTAAGTGGACGTTTCCTATTCTCTCTACTATCATGCCTTTGACAGGTATCACATATCTTTACATATTCAAAGGAATCTTGGAAGATAGACGGCCACCAATATCCAGCTCGTAAAGCTTTCTGCACTGTCAACCGTCCAGCAAAGTGCCCCCCACATGCAGAGTCATGACACTCCTCCAAGATAAAAGGAACCTCGTCAGGCATCACACATCGGTGATAGATATCATCAACATCTTGCCGATATAGCGCCCCTACGATCAAGGAAAACTTCAAAGCTTGCTGCTTGATTTTTCTCTTTTCAGACTTTGACAAACCAGCTCCCGTCTCTCCTATTGATAGATAATGCGTAATAGCGGCATACCAAGATGGAATAGAAGCTGCATCAATTTTAAACATTTCCTCAATATCGCTTCCTTCAGCCAAAGTATCTTTCGGCTCCCCAAAATCCACAAGGCATTCCACAATACCCTGCAACCTCGGTGGCTTACTCTTAATCTCATAATCGAACTCATGCAAAGTGATTAACCACTTTGCCAAACGATCAGGCGGCTGCAGCTTGTTCATAAGCAATCTCAACCCTTCCGCCTTCGTATAGAATACTACCTTTTCATAGAGGATGTAGTGCCTGAATTTCTTAGTCCCAAAGACCATCGCAAGACACAACTTCTCCATGTAGGTATAATTGATCTCTGAAATGCCCAATTTTCGACTAGCAAAAGCTATCGGATGATACCACTTTTCCTCCCAAATTTGAGCTAAACAGCAGACTGATACTATGCATAGTGGCTGCTGAAAATATATAGAACACCTCGCCTCTTTTAGGTGCTTTTAAAACGGGTGCTTTTACTAGCTCCTGTTTCACATCCTCAGAGGCTACCTTACAAGGGTCGCTCCATTCAAATGAACAGCTAAAGGATAATAAATTCGTTAATGGCAACGTTCTTTCTGCTAGGGCATTTATAAACCTTCGATAGTACCCTATCGATGACAGAAAGCTATGAACCTCCTTCGGAGTGCATGGTGGACTCATAGCAACTATGACCTTGATCTTTTCAGGGTCACTTGCTATCCCTACTGAACTGACCACATGGCCAGCAATAGCCCATAAGATACTCCAAAAACACACTTCCGTGGGTTAAGAGCGATACAAATTTGTCTGCAATGCTCAAAGCACTTTCTCAAAATAATCAACATCCTTTCCTTTACAGTGGCTGCCCCCATGTCATCAATAAATACTTTCAACTCATCTGGGGAGATGTCACCAAAGGTCTTATATGTTGTTCGTTGCCATGATCCAGGTGCATTGCATAAATCAAAGGCCATCACATGGTACGCAAAAGTACCAAAGACCGTAATAAAAGTTGTTTTCAACTTGTCTTCTTCTGCAATTGCCATCTGGTTATATCCTGCAAAGCAATCCATAAACGAATATATCTCCCTACCCGCTAATTGATCCAAAATTTGGTCAATAAATGGCAACGGGTAGTAATCCTTAACTGTCTACTTATTCAGCTCCCTAAAATCTACATATAGTCAGATGTGGTTGTTTTTCTTCTTCCTGATAACAACGGGTGAACACCATTCTGTGTGTTGTACAGGGAAGATTAAACCAGCTTTCCTTAACTTCTATAACTCCTCAAACAGCCCATCCCTTAATTCAAAAGGCATACGCCTTACCTTCTGACGCACAGGACGACTGCCTTCTTTTACAGGAATAGTATGAACAGCCAGGCTTGAAGGAATGCCTCTCAGCTCATCATAACTCCAAGCAAAGAGATCGCGGAATTCTTGAATCAAGGACACATAGTCCTCCCTTTTTGCTGAACTGAGCATGAAACCTAATTTAATTGGCCGCGAATCATTTAGCGTGCCAAGGTCCAACTCAATCACATCCGCATCTCTTATCCTATCTTGCGGCTCTATCGGCTCATTTAGAGTTATTTGATAGATATCCTCTGTAGTGGACCCCTCTTTAGATTCATCGCTGGATGATGTCTCACTACCAGATGGATCATATGCTGTCTCTAATTCCGTAGAAGATAAAGGAGCTCTCTCACTTTGGGGAGACTCAGGATAAGCATCGACTATTACTCGATTAGCACCTCTACCTAGAACCACTCGACCGGCGGGTATATCGACTTGACAGTCTGTTCGTAAGATCCAAGGCCTTCCTAGCAAAACTCGATAGCTAGGGCGTCCTGCAAATCTTATCACCCTAAAGTCCAAGAAACATTCTACACTTGCAACTGTAACATGGACCTTAGTAACGCAACCTTCTGGTTGTCTTAGACTATCATTAGCCATTCTCAGAAGGGTGGAGCTGTCTTTCTAAATGCCTAGACCCAGCCTCTCCATCAATTCTGAACTCATGATGTTGACGGAGGATCCAGTGTCTACAATGGCATGTTCCACTAATATTCCATCCACATATTGAGGTGTATCCTTTAAAGACTCAGGACCTTGAACTAGGTTATTCGTTGATCTGCTTAGTTGGCCTCAGCCTTCTCTTTCTCTAGTGTGTTCTCATGGGACATAGCCGCGGCTTGTTGAATAGCCTCCCGAGGTTGTGAGAGTACAACTGCCTCTCTTCTTAGAGAGTCTAGCTCTTCAGCTAATTTCCCTCCATTTAGTCCCTCATCCGATTGCATTGACAGTTGCTCCGGGTTGGGCATTTCCTCCAGAATCTTGTCCTTACCCATTGGAACATGTCTCCATTACTTGTTATCAGAGTTGGCATTGTGTTTAGAGCTGTTTTTCTCTTGCTCTGAAGGTCCAGGTGACTCTAGTGTAGAACCAAGAGATGGTTTAGGGTTTCTGTCATGTGGGCTTGGACGAAACCAGTTGAAGAAGACAGGGTTGTATTTATGGAAAGCATAGAGATCTAGGATTGCAGGTTCTTGAGTGAGGTAGAAGACATATGCGCTAACATGAAGTACCATGCTCCCTACTCCTAACATGCTAGGCACATGTAGATCTTCTTCTAGAAGCAATTTATCGTACAAGGGATGTTTCTGGACAGTGTGGCAGAAAGTTGGACCTCATGGACCATTTCCAACACTCTTAATGAGGTTGGGGCAATGTATGTGGGATCATGTAATGATGTCCAAAGGGAATTCCTTTGCTCAGCAAGTGTCATTGGTTGGTGGTCAATTTTGGCTACCAAGCTCAAACCTTGGTTGGAGTACCATTTCTGCGCAAAGTTACCTTGTCCTTTCTCTTTTCATTCGATTGCTTTGAGCTTTTCCTTGTTTGTCTCACATTGAGTAGTATAGAGTAAGGGTATCAAGCACAATTCTCTAGCTGTGGCCTTTGGGATGTCCTTTATGACTTCCTCAGTAACAGCTACATAGCAGGAGTAAACATGTCATTACTTGTCCGAAGTCAAGGGTTTGGCTATGAGCTTTGTGTACTCTAGTGTTGGCCTTCCAATGTCCACATGGACATACGCACATGTGATGGCTGTCAGCTTGTGATCAAGCTTCATCATGGCCTTCATCTATGGTTCATTGGTTAGATGTGCCATCTCCTTGGCCAAATCTTCGAGAGATTTCTCCTGAATCCTAGGCTTTAAGTACTTCAGAAGTGTTGGAGGTGTCAAGGATGTTGGTTGTGACATCTCTTCCATGCATGTGAATTGCTAAGGACATGTTCCATAAGGGGCATCATCACGGCCAAAGGCTGTGACTGTTGTGATTCCTAATTAGTAGCGGCTAGTCTAGTGGATTGGCTACTATTGGTAGACAATGGTGTCAAGTTCTTAGGCAATCAGCCTCATCATGAGCAATATTGTGCCTATGGTGCTCATTATCCTCTTGGGAAGTCAAAGGCTCATTGGGCACTAGTGGTCTTTGTGCACACTCGACGGTTACATCTTTTTAAGCATGCTAGGCTGAGGATCTACCTTTCAAATAGTCATGTTTGAATTCTTTATTTTAATTATGAGGGGCTCAGTGACTTCAATGTTGTTGACTCGAGACTTGGATTTTCATTTAGATTTCCTCTTGCGCTTCTTTGCTTTTGATACGATTTGGCCTTCAGCTGATAGAGGTGGCTTAGGAGGGGGTTTTGGTACCTAAATCCATCGGTTACCTATGTAATACCCTTGAGCATGTAGCAACACTTTGGATATCCATCACAACGTTGTGTTGGCTCTCCATCGATACCTTCATCTATAAGGCTTGGGCTTCTTTTATGGTCTTCTACAATATTTGTAAGTCCAAAGCCTATCCTTGGCATTGTCTCCTGACCTTCTTGTTTGAAGCATGGCCTCGCTCACTCACTAATTCTCTCTGTTCAACATGTGCTTGTATAAACTCTTTCAACAAGTCCTTTCTCTCATTTACTAGGCTTGCTTGGTATGTCAGAATGTTCCTTGTATTTCCCTCGAGGTTTGATGAGGTCACCCTTACTAAAGGTTGTGATTATCCTCACACCCGGTAGTGTCAAGTGTATCCTATGTGCTACATAATTGGCCTCACACTTTGTCACCCTTTTGAAGGGTCTTCCTAGGAGGATTTCCTTTCCACAATTAGCACTATTTGGAGGAACATGGAATAGGATAGGAAAGCTTTCTATTTCAATAATTACAAGGATTTTGCACTTTCCTATAAGTGCTTGTGGGTGTCCCACATAAGGACTAAGAGTTGCATTAGTCAGTGTGAGCTCTGGTTGGCCTAGTAAGGTCCATGCTTCATAGGTCAAGATATTAAAATATGCTCCTTCATCGATGAGACCATTGACACTATGCTCTCTTTTTGTGGTGAGTTTGACCCTAAGATAAGCAGGTAGTACTATGTCTTCATCTTCTGGATCTTGGCTTATAAATTTAAGCCTTCTGATACATGCCTTTGAGTCCCCAACTACGCAACCAGATATGGATTCTCTAGTGATATCTTGGGTCGTCTATGCAGTGCTATTCAAGGTGCATCTATCATCAGGACGTCTGTCATGTCTAGTCATCCTCCGCAGTTGTAGCTTGATGTTGTTGCATTTTGCTTTGACTAGATGCAAATTGTATGCAACATGTAGTCCCTCCTGGCCCGCAACGCCATTACACTAATTACCATGTGCAATTTGAAGGACCATTCATAGCCAAGTTTTGAACTACTTGCTCTAGATTTCAGTCGAGTGATAAATCTATAATGTGCTTTCGGTTCTATACGGTCTCTAGGTCGGTTTCACAGGTTGGATGTGTCAAATTTGTATTTTGTTCACCTGTCTGATTTTGACAATTTTCTATCCGATTTTCAGAGGTCTAATTATCAAAATTTGACGATCTGACTCTGGGAGTCGGGTCTGAGTCTAATTGAGTATGTCCGATTGGTCGATTGGACTAAGGTGGTCCGATTAGGGGTTGTCTGACTAGATATAAGATGGTCCAACGGGTCCAATTGGTCCGATTGACAGTCTAATTCTAGGAATCGAATCGTCTGAGTCTAATTCCGGGAGTCGGACTCAGGTAACAGTGTCTGACTCCTACGGACGAGTTTCTAGGGATGACAAAAATTGACTTGATTCTAATGATTTTGGTTATGAGGGATCACCCAAACTTCCAGAATGTAAGAATAGACCCTAATGAAGGATTGTATATACTTGGAATAGGAAATAAACTCCAAAATACAAATCGGCAACTAATCAAACCCTCTTGCCCTATTATGTCCAGCAGAAACCCCAATGCTTGTTTCTTCTTCTTTTTTCTTTGTTTTTTCCTACCCTAATGCATCCAAATCACAAAGAAGACACATACACTACTCCAACCTACTTTTCCAAATCTAAAAAACCAAAAACTTACTTGCTAAGGAGATCGAATACCTCTTCAAACTCCCTTGCTTCCTATCTATCTACCTCAAGAACCGGTTCGGGAAAAACCTACTTCAATGCTCGATTTGGAGCATGCAAGCACTCAAGGCTTGAATCTGTTGGTCCTGGAAATGGAACCAAAATGTAGAGGCTGACAACCACCAAGACCCACGGACCGCTTATTGTTCAAGCATTTCAAGCCGAGCACTAATGGCTACCTCTCACATAGCCAATGCAATATCTCTCTTTACGAGTGTAGTGAGCTTACCTCCAAGCCCAATCGAGTTGCCTCCTCTCCCAAGTACTCCAATAGCTCCATGATCCAAGTGCAAGCTTCAAGCGAGCTCGATCCTCAAGCTCCACGCTCCAAGCTCCATTGCCGCGAGCAAGACAAGAGAAGAGAAGAGAAGAGAAGAGAAGAAGAGAGGAGAAGATGGAGAGCTTCTCCATTACGGTCACTCACCCTCACACACTCACTCCCTCACACTCCCCCTCTCAAGCACAAGCTCAAGCAAGAAAGAACAATAATAGTAATAATAATAATAATAATAATAATAAGAGAGCTACTTTTGGCCACACACAAGAATGAGCTTGTCATTCACTTTTCAACTTTATATACAAATCCTAAATCCCTTTTGGGCAATCATCCCCTTATCCCCTTTTTTATATGGTCCACTGTAGCCTAGGCCATTTTTCCCATCATTCTCCTATCTTCCTAGCTTCCTTCCTACCGCCCATCCACCTTTACAATTTGCACGGGTGAGAGCCCGCCAGCACTCTTAAAATAAATCATGGTGCACCTTGCACTATTTTACAAAAGTATTGACTTGCGGCTTTTCTTGTACACCTCTCTCCTTGATTTAGAACTTTTTTGCACTTCTTGTGTTTCCAAAATTTTATTGGCGCGTCTTCGTCTTCAGTTCCACTTTTGCCTTGGCCTTATCTTCTGCTTTAGATTTTTTAGATTTTCCACCTTGTTCGTCTGAGGGTTAACAGAAGCTCTTGGCTTACTAACACCACCCTACCTGAGGATGAATTTGCCAAGAATCTTGACCTTTCTCTTCTCTCAATTGGTCAACTTTAGTTAGCTAATTATCTATCATGTTTATGTTTGAATATATAAAACTAGCTTCTTTAATTGACTTCTTAGATCACAATGTTAATTCACGAAGTCTATCCTGAGTTACGCAAGGGTTGGGTGGTTCCTAAGAGCCTAAGGTATAGAGAAGATTGGTTATCAACAAGCCATTAACAAGCAATGATGATCTTGTTATCAATTTGTGCTTTATCATATGATCAATTTTGTGTTTTTTGTGTATAGAGCATTTTTTCACACGGTATTAGAGCTAGGTACTCTCTAAGAAACCTTGACCTTTGATTGGAAAGCTCATCCATAGAATAGAAGGAAGAACAATAGAATGGTCAGATGAATTTGAACAGATTCACACCACCGCTCTAGTCTCCATAGCTAAATATGGACAAAAACAATCATGAGTGGGCTTCCCAACTTGTTACTACCCGATCTAACATGGGTGGAGAACCATTAGACTACCATGGAGTCCAAAGACCCCATTAGAGATTTTGTAACTAAGTATAATCTCATCCTTATACATAGGGCTTAGTAGGAGGTTAAAGGTAAGCCATGGTTATCTCCTTTAGATATAATGCACAGGACAAATGATCTTGCAGGACCTTCGATATCTCCACTAAAGGACTGGCCATTCACAAATGGAATGTGGCTTGAATTACACTCAACTTCTACAGTACTTATTTTCTCCAATGCCAAGTATGAACCCTCTTATTACAAATTTAATGCCAACTAATTTTGTTTTTTTTGTTGGACCAAGAAATGCTCATGAAAAAGGAACTCTTCAAAATAACCCCCAGGGGGTCCACCTACAAGAGATCATCTATATAACATGCCTTTAAAGGATATTAAAAATACCATTTCTTTATATGCTATAAGGCCTTAAAATGATCCCATTTACTTTACTAAATTTATGGATTTTTTTCAAATTGTAATTTCAAAAATCCCTTTTGTAAATATAATCCTATAAATCTTACTAAATATAATACCCTTTCTTTTGAACTCACATGGTATCTTACATGTTCTATAATGTGGAACACTCAAGTAATGACGTTTGGTTTTTGAGTAATGAGGAAAACATGTATTTCTTTATTATGAACTCAAAACTAGGTAAGACACTAAAAGAAGAACTTGTAAGTATTCCTTCCCTTCCTTTTCCTTCGAACAAATTTGTTTCTCTCATGGTCAATTTGGAGTAGGTGCATCTTCATCCAATTCTCAATCTATTGCATTCAATGAACAAAAGGAACCAATCATGCTTCCCACAGCAACACCAATCACTAATCCATTTGGGCTCCCACCCATCCCACCCTCATCTTCTACTACATCTTTATTTCCACTTCCATTAAGTGCACCACATTGAACACCACACACCACACCGAGGGGTTCTACACACTTAGGCATAGCCTTTAGGACCTCTACATATCTAATTCTGGATGGTGTACCTGTGACATATATGCACTTTTAGGTTATCCCCTTGGAAGTGCATTAGTTTATCCCTTTATGAGTGCATCCTAAACATACTCAAGTGTGGATCGTTTAGAATTGCAGTTTACCTTTATGGCATTACCTGGTGGACCATCCAATCATTATGTTGTGCCCTAGCAAACATTTGGACAGGGCTATCATGTCCTACTTCCTCCACTTCCATCTTTAGTACCACTTAATCGGCACTTATTGGACATGAGCAACCTATTTTTGCCCTTATCCACCACCACCACCACCATTTAATCCTCCACCCTACCCCACCTATCCACCTTCATAGACACCTCTCGATTTAACTTGATGAGGCATGTCTTAGACTCTAAAAACCTATGGGATTTAGTGCAGGGGTTAGAACCCCAACCCAATCCTACTTATTTCATATAAGGTTGTCAACTCATGGAAGGCTCATACTATATTTGCTATTGCCAAGCTTATGTAGGGCTTGTTGCCTGAGTTTCACTCTCAACTTCAGTAATTTGACTTAGTATTTGAGTGTTGAGCACACTTGATTGACTATTGTGTGGCTTGGGATAGGACCCATCGCATCAATTTGGATCCTGAGCTCCAAAACATTGAAATCACAAACAAGGATGACTTAAAAGTCAAGCTAGCTGAGTATCAGCATCTCCTCATTAAGTTCTCAACCACTGGGACCCCTAAGCCCTTTGACGATTAAATCACCCTGTTCCTTGACAAGCTATCATGAAAATATTTCCATTTTGTGCATCAGGTGATTTCATAGCCTCAAATTCCCATATTTTATGATTTTAAGCATCATCCATTGCATTGTGCATGTTTATTTGATTGATTTCATAAAATGTCCTCAATAGAGGGGGCTCTCATTGCATCTTCTCAAAAGGAGCAACATGGAAAGGGTAAAAAAACTTCAAACTCAAATCAAAATCAAAATCAAAACAAGGCAATCTAATCCCAAGGAACACACAATCAACTCTCAAACATAGATGGCAGAATTTATCCAACGCAAGAGACACACTACCAAAATCCAAGAATCAAACCCTTGCACCCCTGTTGGGTAGCCCCCAAAAGGGGAAGCAAGGTGGTGGCAATCCCCAACAGGGGTAGTAGTAGTGAGTCCAAACCCACACTACCACCAATCAACCATCATAGTTAATTAACTTCTCAATTCCAGAGGGTTTGTCTGGCTGGTTGCACATGCCCACATCATCTCCTTAGAGACATCAAATGCAATTCTTGTTCACATCTATGAGTTGCCTCTCAATGAGGTGACTACAAAGGTCCACTCATCACATAGCTAAGCACATTAGCACCTATTTGGCTTGTGGATAATGGAACCACTCATCACATGATTCCTATAGAAGACATTTTCATTTCCCAAACCCTACAATCGAGAGAGTCCACATAGGAAATAACTCCTCGATCAAGATTTAGGCCTGAGGTCATGTCAATTTTGCCACTAAGCAAGGTCCAAATCTAGCTTCACTATTGGATGATGTCTATCATGTTCCCCAACTTGGGGTGAACTTGTTGTCCATTTAGCAGTTTTGCCAGTTGGGGCAAGTAGTTTTCTTCACTGTGACCACAGTCAAGGTCCTAGATTCTCATACTAGTTTAGTGATTACTTAAGGCAAGGCATAGCCTAATGGCCTTTACCACATGACCCATTTTCTTACCAAGTCAACTACCGCTAATTCAGAGTTCCATCACTTCCAAGCCTTGACCACCACACAGGAGCCCATGGACTCTGAGCATCTTTGGCATTTTTTGCTTAGGAAATCTTGGCTGCAGCTCTCTTTATGAGCTATCATATCAAGAGATGTCTGAGGACCTTCCATACCTAAAACTATCTCAAAAGGTCTATAAAGCATGTCAACTAGGTAAACAGCATCATGCACCCTTCCCTCAATAGTCTAACACCCATGTTGAGGAATCCCTTGGTCTCATTCATGTAGATCTTTGTGGTCCCACATCCATTGCAACCTTGAATGGCACACTATACTTCTTTTTTATAGTAGATGATTTCTCTAGGTACATATGGGTGTACTTCCTCAAGCACAAGTCCAATGTCTTCACTTATTTCAACGCTTGGGTGCTACTGGTTCATAACCAATAGATTGGTCATCATGTGGATACTATGAGAAATGATTCTAATGGCAAGCTTACCTCCCACAAGTTTGCTAAGTTTCTACAAGAGTAGGGCATTACATGCCAACTCACCTCTACCAACTTCCCTGTCCAAAAATGGAGTCATAAAGCATATGAACTAGACAGTCATGAACATGGCATGCTCTATGATGTTCACAATAGAGTTACCTAAGTACCCTTTTGAGACTATTAACACTCCAGTGTACATCCTTAACTCATGTCTAGCTACAGCGGTCCCTAAAAAGACTATGTACAATGCATTTTTTGGCTCTCAACTTGTTGTTTCTCACTTTAAAGTCTTGGATAGTCATACTTATATGCACACTCCTAAGGACAAGATAGAAAAGTTCACCCCTCAAGCTGATCTCTTAATCTTTGTGGGCTATTCTTCCAAAGAAAAAGCCTATCGTTTACTTGATGATTCTTGGACAACAAGGTGATCATTAGGAGGGATGTCATCTTTGATGAGAGGGACATAGTGCAATCTTCCACACTAGACTTTGCATTCTCACCTACACTCACATCACATGAGATCATGCCTTTTGAGCTAGCTCTACTACTCGCTCTCTTGACCTTCTGCACCTAGGCCTCCTCCACAAGACCCGTTATCTCACTGGTACTAGTAGCACATGTGGGATTCAAGGATTCTTCAACCAAATTCCACTCCAAAGGGCCCTAGAAGGTCTATTTAACTTGCCCCCAGGTTTCATATGCATCACTATTTATAACTGATTACATTGCACATTTTGAGCCAGATAGTTGGCAGGAGACTCTCTAGGATCCTATGTGGCATGAGCCATGGAAAATGAACTGGATAGAATATCAACTAATATGGGACTTGGACCTTGGTGGATCATCCTCCGGTCATCGAGACGAAGTGGATCTTTAGGACCAAGCTATAGGCCGACAATACTTTACACAAATACAAGGCTTACCTTATAATGCAAGGTTTTAGGCAAATACCAAGCAGCAACTATGAAGAAACCTTTGCATCTATCACTCAATTGACATCTTTTCATTTGTTGGTTACAATCGCTACTCAGCATAGTTGGTCAATCTATCATATGGACATCAAGGGTGCCTTTATGAATGGTTATTTGGAGGAGGAGGTCCATGCGAAGAAACCTCCCAAATTTTATTCTACTCCAAAATGATAAGGTCTTTTGCAACACAAAGCTCTTATGGGCTAAAGCAAGAACCAAGGTCTCGATATCATAGGATAGATGAGTTCTTAGGACTCATGGATACCATTCTACACCCTATGGTCCAAATCTATATGTGTGTACCACACACATGGGCGGTTAGCTTTATCTTGCTATAGGTTGATGACATACTTCTTGCTGGCTCAAATTCTACAACCATAGCAAAAATCAAGGCAAAGCTTTGTGCTACATTTAAGATGACCAAATTAGGTTTATTGTCTTATTTTTGGGGGATGAAAATTGTTTGATTAAAGAGAAGTATCTTTTTTGTCACAGCAAAAGTACATCCTACATCTAATGGGACAATATTGCACTGATCAAACATAGCCAGTGGCCATGCCTCTAGATCCCACTATCCATTTGCATAAGGATGCCTAGGGTCAACCTTTTGATGCTCACACCTATATCACTCTATTTTGTAGGAAAGCTACTTTGGTTGATACATACGAGGCTAGATCTTACATACTCTATTAGTTTTCTTAGTCAATATTTTAATGCACCTAAAATGTCTCATTGGATTACTTATTTTCGTGTGTTAAGATATTTTAGGTGTACTTATAATTATGGACTCGCTTATGGTCATGGGTTATATTTGTAGGGATACATTTATTCTAACTAGGTGGGAGATCCTGAAACCTAGCATTCCCATGGTGCCTACCACTTTACCTTGGGCATAGTACCCATCTCTTGGGCTAGCTGTAAGCAGGAGATCCCTCGGACACATCACATGGCGGTTCACTTCCACTTCACTAGAGAGTAGGTTGAGCTAGGCAATATTTGCCTAGAGTTTGTGCCTTCTAGTGACAAATTTGTCAATATTTTTAACAAGGCAATCAACAAGCCAGTTCTACAGTACTTTATACCTCAGATTGGCTTGGGTACTCCCTCCTCTACTTCTTTAGATTGATGGGGAGAGGGTGGTTCTGTCTTGCTTCTCCTTCTAGTTTGATAAGGGGAATTTTCCTTCTCTTGATAGCGACATTGATTATGCTTATAGTTTTTTTTACTCTCAGATTTTTATTCACTTTGTACTATACATTATAGACATTTGCAACTTCATCCACATTTTTAGGATGACTAATAAAAGGGTGCTTACACAAGTGAACAATTTCCCTACAAGGACACTGTCCAAGTGGCACCATTGTATCACTTTCTATATGAGCATGAAAACTTATATCTTCCTTTGCATTACCCTATGCATTGGCATTCTGTTCATCTAAACATGTAATCTATATGCATTTATCCCTTTTTAGTCACCCTTGGAGAGGTCAACTCTGGATCCACCATACTCGTGGCATTGCACATGGCAGTCTACAATTGTAGTTTTTCCCTATGCTTGCATATTGGCTTTGATTATTGTGCTTGCTCTTATACACCGTTTTGCTTGTCTCTCCACATATTCTCCATGTGATTGGCACAAACACAACATTAGGTAATCCCTAGGCACTTATCCTAGTAGTGTGTGGGCTAGTTTTACTTGTTTTATGAAGAAAGTGGGGCTACACATCCTTATTTCCCATACCTTGGGGCGCAGTGACTCAATGGGATGAACACTGATTTGAAACCCTCACTTAATATTAAAACTTGTGACACACTAAATCCAAGTCCTTTTAAAAAATAAAACTTATCCTAATAGTGTATGGGCTGATTTTATATCCTCCTTGGACTAAGGGTAATCCAACTACAAAATCCATGCTGATAAATTCCCACTTCATTTGTAGAATGTTAGATTATTTGAGCTTTCTTAGCATCTTAACATGTTCACCTATTGGTACCTCAAACATTCAATGATGTATGTAAGTATGTCTCCTTTGAGCTTTTCTCAATGATAGTTTCTCCTTACAACATTGAGAGTCTTTGCATAGCTCATGGGCTTCCCAAAGTGTCTTATTCTCGAGATCTTGATTCCTTGGGATACATAGTCTTGTCTTGATGTAGAAAAGTCCTTCCTCTATAGAGAAGTTTAGATACTTGAGCTTAAGTTTAGGATTAATCTTCTTGGATAGGATTTTTTTTTCCTCTATTGATACTTTGGGTTTTTACTTGCTTCTTCTTTGGCTATTTCTATGATCAAATTACTAGGCATTGACACCATAGCTACTAGAGATCTTGCTTAAGGGTTCCTCTAAGATGAGAGCATTGAGAAATGTATTGCAACTTATGGCATCCACAACGGCATTCTCCTTACCCACTGGCATGTACTTAATCTCAAAGTCATACTCTTGCAAGGCTTTTATCCATCGTTGTTACCTCATGATTAGATCGGGGGCTAAGTGAAGATCCATTTGAGACTCTTGTGGTCAATGACTAAAGTGAATTTGTTGCCAAGCAAATAGTGTCTCCATAGTTTGAGAGCATGGATCACAATAAGTAGCTCTAGATCATGGGTAGCATAATTTTTCTCATGAATATTTAGCTTCTTGGAAGAGTAGGCTATCAAATGAACTTTTTGCATGAGAACACAGCCTGATGCAAGAGAGCTTGCATTGGTCACAACTTCAAATGCTTGGCTCAAGTCAGGTAGTCTCAAGATAGGGGCTATGACTAAACATTATTAAGCTTCTCAAATCTAGCCTATTCAATGTAAGTCCATATAATAGCAACCTGCTTTTTGAGTAAGTTGATTAGGGGTGTAGCAATTAAGGCATAGTCCTTGATAAAGATCTTGTACCATCCTGTTAAGCCTAAAAAGCTTTGTATTTCCTTAACTGTTGTTGGAGATGCCCACTCTTGCACATCCTTGACTTTGGAAGGATCTATCGTAATTGCTATATTGGATACTATGAATCCAAGATATTCAAATTGCTTCTTTAAGAATGCATGTTTCTTCTTCTTGGCATAAAGTTTGTGTCTCCTCATTTTTTCAAGGACAATTCAGAGTTGTGGCTCATGATCTTCATGCTTCTTAATGTCATTGAAGAAAACAAGGAAAAATTCATCAAGATAGGGCCAAAACATATCTTGCATTAACTTGTTGAAGGTTATGTGCCATTAGTTAATCCAAAAGACATCACGATAAATTTTTAATGCCTATACCTTATGTTGAAGACAGTTTTTGGAATATCTTCTTCTTTGATCCTTATCTAGTAATAATATGATATTAGATTAATTTTTGAGAAGTTCTTTGCCTCCTAAAGATGGTCAAGTAGTTCGTTTGTGATGCCAGGAGGCATATTTCACGGTGGATTCCGTGAGGTTTTACGGTGGATTCCGTAAACTTTGATGACCGGGGCTCATACACAAAGTGGATTCTTTGTGCGAGAAGTTGATGGGGACGCCTGTCCTTTTCGGGCGTTTCATTAATTTAGTGTGTACATGGGTGATTCCATAGCGGGTGATTCCGCAAAATGCATATTAAATTAATAAACATTTTATGAGTTTAGAGTGCGCACTCGTAATAAATTAAGGTTAGGATTTATTTCTAACCAGTTGATTTATTTATGTAGCTGAAGACTGCTAGGTATTCACTTTTGTCGGTTTAATTGTATTATTTTACTAACGATTGTGAATGCTTCAGTTGATGAGTAGAGATAGCAGCAGTGGCGGAGGAAAGCATTGGAGGATAGCGAGTATTCGATTTATGGATTATATTTTGATGGGCGCATACCTTAGGCATGGTGCCTATATTTTGTCACGCCTATTTATTAAGGCATCGGATATTTATTATTATTTTGTATGTGCATGGGCGCACGATTATGTTATTTCTATTTGGACATTGTATTGGGCGTGCCAGACTCTTTGGGCACTGTCCATTAGCTTTATTCATATTTTTGTGTTAAAGCAAACTCAAAAGCTAAAAGCTTGCTATTTTGTAATTTGGGCTATTATTTGAGCTTGAAGATGAATAATACATAAAATACATGCTTTGTGGAGCGCTCACACAAGGCATGGGGGGAGATTGCACCCAATTGGTCTCTTGCTCTTGTCGTTCATGCTTTTTACCTTGTAATTTGTGCAAAAAGTAGAGTTCTATTGTTCTTGGGGACCTTCCAGCATTCACTACGCGAGCGTACAACATCCGATCTGTGCACCAATGGTATCAGAGCGAAGCTGAGATCAAGAGCTTCCAATCGCTACCCATCTCGTGCGAAGGCGGAGCTCCTGGAACGATCTGGCTCTACGATCAATCTCGTCGCGAACCGTCGATACAGGCAGATTTCTGGCGATCAAGAACCCCTGTTTCCATCATCGGATCGCGAGGGACCGGTCTGCAGAGGCGGAGGACCACTCCTACATCTTCTTCATCAAGTCGTCAAAAACCAGTGAGATAAGCTCCATAGCTTACAAGCTTAAAAGCTTTTATTTTTAGTAAGCTTAGTATTAAAGCTTGATAAGCTTTAAGAAGCTTAAAGCTTCGAAATTGCAATGCGATATCTCAGAGTATGTTTTGAAAATTCCGTCGCGTTCAAAAAACAGCCCGCCCCCCCACGAATTTCGTCGTTGGCTGTCCATTAAGCCCCAAGCTTAATCACTTAAGCTCCTTAATCAATCAAGTCATCACAAACTTCAAGTCACACACAACCAGTCAAGTTCAGCAAGTTCTAACAACTCAAAGTTCTGCAAGTCTGACAAAGCAAGCAAGTTCTGCAAGTCAACAAACTCTACAAGTCACATTAGTCTGGTACTCTGCAAGTCAGACAAGTCAACTGGAGTCAAAACTGACTTCTGTCCAAAACTCATAGAATGGCTGTTCCTGCGCAGAAACTCCGAACTGCAAAGTTGTTCATTGGAAGGTACTCTACTCATACGCAGGTTTGCTGAAGCATTTTCAGCATATGAAGAAGGATAAAATGCAGATTTTTCGAAGATTGTGAAAGCCACACCCAAAAATACATAAGCCTTGTATTCCCGAACTTGAGCTATGCTCATCCTGCTAACTTGATTTTGAGTGAGAAAGGTCTTTTGAGTGTTGCAGGATGACGGAACCACATATGGATGATCTTATGGCCGAAGGCGACCTACTGAACCTACGATGGAGCAAAAGCTGGATTTAATTATGATACAATTGGATGAAGAACGAAGGGCTAGGCAAGCATTGCAAGTTCAACTGGCAAATTTACAAAGATCGTCTACCAACAAAGAAGAACCTCAATCTGAATATCTTATCCGACGTACCATTGACACAACTCTTGAAGCTCAAACCATCCGCAAGGAATCAAAGATAAGTAAAAGAAGTTTCAAATTCCGTACTTTCAATGGCATATGAGAAGGAAAAACTGTTCTTGCATTCATTAGTCAGTTTGACGACTATTTCCATGAGGAAACCTATGTAGAAAAAGATAAAATCAAGTATGTCACTAATCATTTAGTGGACAGAGCATCTCTTTGGTGGACTGTAGTATGCAAGAGTATAGATTGTCCCGCTACCTGGGAGAATTTCAAAAAGAAGTTCATACAGAATTTCCTTCCTCCACAATTTCATGAGAAAGCTATAAAGCAATGGAATCTTCTTCAGCAACAACGGGATCGTGAGCCTATTCCTCAGTATATACAGAGCGTTTTTGGAATGCACTACTCCAGCTACGCATGCTTGAAGACGTACCTGAAGCGACACATAAGCGCAAGTATATGTCTGGACTCCTTGGGCATTACTACACTGAAGTTAACATGTTCAAGCCTGCTACTCTTGAAGACGCCATTTCACTAGCTCACGACACTGAAGACAAGTTGCGAGGTAGAGACAGACGTCCACAGCAATTCCAAGCCAATGGTAACTATGGATGTAAGCAATTCAATTCCAATTTTAGAAGATTTAATCCAGGTAGTTTCTCTTCATCATCTTTCCGTAAAAATTGGGCAAAACCACCTGCTTTACCATCCAATGTCAATCAAAACCCTAAGCCTATTCCACAGCCAAATCCTAATGTCCCTAGACTTCCTGCCATTGCAAACAATGTAACCAAAGCCAAGCCAATAGTATGTTATAAATGCCACCAGCCTGGACATCTAGCAGCAAATTGCCATTCAAAGAAGCCACCTATCTATATCAACTACCTTGGAGCAATGGACGATGAAGAACATGAAGATATGCCTGATTTCACTGCAGATGAGGACGACATTACTACTTCTTCGGATACTTTACCAGGTATGCCAACTCCACATTCTTTATTGACTATGAAATGTTTGGTGCATGGAAAGAAAAAGATTATTTTGCATGATGACGGTAGCACTCATGATTTTATTTCAGCAAAGCTAGTAAAAGAATTGAAATTACAGACTGTACCTACGCATTATTGCATCAAAGCAGCATTCTTAGGCACTAGGTATAATGGTACATAGGAAGTGCATGACTTAGAGATTCAAATTGGTCAATACACTGAAAGAAGAAATTTTCTAGCTGTTCCATTACAGTCGAGTGACATTATTTTAGGTATGCCTTGGCATCACCAACTTAACCTAGATATAGATTATTCCACACATTCAATGAATATTACTTTTCAAGGAAAACCTATTACATTGTATGGTATGCATGCATCTAATGTTTTTCCACTGCTTTCGCATACTCAAGCTAAACGTGCATTACACAAGAGTATTAAATCTTATCTCATTTGGGTGAATGAATTGCAAGTAAAAGAAAATCATATGCATCCTAGGCATAAAGAATTTCTTGCACATTTTAAGGACTGTTTTGCCGAAGATCTACCACCTGGTTTACCTCCTTCACGTCCAGAAGACCATAAGATAGATTTGATTCCTGGCATACAACCACCTTGCAAAGCACCATATAGGCATAACCAGATAGAGCAAAAAGAAATTCAGAGTCAAGTTGAGGAATTACTAAATAGAGGATCGATTAGACCTAGTAGTTCTCCATTTGGTGCACATGTTCTGTTAGTCAAGAAAAAGAATAATACCTATCGTATGTGCATTGACTATCAAGCTTTAAATAAGATCACTGTAAAGAATAGGTATCCCATTCCTAGAGTTGATGACCTTATGGATAAACTGCAAGGCTCTACTATATTTAGTAAAATAGACCTTAAGTCTAGTTATCATCAGGTGGGACTAGATACGTCAGACATATTCAAGACTGCATTTAGGACACAGTTTGGTCATTATGAATTTTTAGTGATGCCATTTGGATTGACTAATGCACCTGCTACGTTTAGTAGAATGATGAACTGTATATTTTTGAAATATCAGTATTGTGTAATTGTCTTCTTTGATGATATTTTGGTGTTTAGTCAAAATGAGAAAGAACATTATGAGCATTTGTCATTGGTTTTCCAGTTATTAAAAGATAATCAACTGTATGCAAATCCTGAAAAGAGTGAATTCTTTAAAACAGAAATTGAGTATTTAGGTCATATTGTATCATCTGATGGAATTAAAGTTGACCCTAAGAAAATAGATGCAATATTGAATTGGCCTGTACCTAAAAACGTGCATGAGTTATGCTCATTCCTTGGTCTTGCTAGTTTTTATAGGAAGTTTGTACGTAATTTTTCATTACTTGCTTTACCACTGACTAAACTTCTAAAGAAAGGAATTGTCTATCATTGGTCCGAAAATCAACAGAAATCCTTTGACTTATTGAAACATGCCTTAACCCATGCCCCTGTCCTACAGTTGCCTGATTTTAATAGGCCATTCTTTCTAGTAGTGACTGATGCTAGTGGATCAGGAATAGGAGCTGTACTTATGCAAGACAATCATCCTATAGCCTATTCTAGTTGTAAGTTGAAACCCTCTGAATTGAAATATTCCACATATGACAAAGAACTATTAGCAGTTGTACAAGCATTAAGACAGTGGAAACACTACTTAATGGGTTCAGAATTTATGATTAAGACCGATCAGCAAAGTATTAGACACTTACTTAGACAACCCCAAATATTAGACTGACATATCAAATGGGCATCTTTTATCCAGAGTTTTCATCCTATCATTTAATATCAACCCGGAAAAGAAAATGTAGTGGCTGATGCATTAAGTAGAAGACCTGCCATTCATAATATTTCTGTTATATCTTTTGATTCTTTGATTGCTATGAAAGATACTTATCATCAGGATATTACTTTTCATGCTAATTGAAATAAATTAGTTCAAAATAACTTGATTCCTATTAATTCATTGTCATATAATGATGGATTTATGTTTTATGAAAAGAGATTGTGTGTTACAATTCCATTCTGATCTTTTGTTTTGAATGAGATTCATTGTTCCCCATATCAAGGTCATAGAGGTATCATATCTACTTTACGTACATTAACTGAAGATTTTTATTGGCCGCATATGGACACTGATGTATCTAATTTTGTTTAAGAATGTTTGATTTGTCAAAGAGTTAAGAGACATCATGGTAAATAGTATGGATTACTTGTGCCTTTGTCTATTCCATCTAAACCTTGGGAACAAATTTCTATGGATTTTATTACTGGTTTACCTAATACTAAATCTAACCATGATATGATTTGGACAGTCGTAGATAGATTTAGTAAACAAGCATATTTCATTCCATGTAAGAAAACTTTAATAGCATCACAAGCAGCACAATTGGTTTTGAAAACTGTTTTTACTAACCATGGATTGCCAAAAGTTATTATTTCAAATCGTGATTCTAGATTTTGTAACAACTTTTGGATTACTCTGTTTGCTAACTTAGGCACAAAGATTGATTTTTCATCTGCATTTCATCCTGAAACTAATGGACAAACAGAAGCCACTAATAGCACTATTCTAGATCTCTTACGTGCATATACTATTTCTAAACCTCACACATGGGACACACATTTGCATTTATTACAGTTTGCATATAACAATACACCACACACATCTACAAAGAAAGCACCATTCGAAGTGATTTATGGTTATAAATTATCTACACCTGTTGCATCTTTGTCAAATAGAATTCAGAGTGCTGATGATATTGCTAGTATGCATGATACTATTTTTGATGAGGTTAAAGACATGATTGCCAAAGCCCAGCAATCATATACCAAACAAGCCAATAAGAAAAGACAAGCAATGAATTTCAAAGTTGATGACTATGTTTGGTTGAGAATAGAAAAACGTAGACTACAAAGTGTAGATAGACACCCAGTTGTTAAATTAGCCCCTAGATTCTATGGACCATTTAGGATCATTCATAAAATAAATGACAATGCATTCAAATTAGAATTACCACCTCATTGGAAAATTCACAACACATTTCACATTAGTTTATTAAGACCATTTAGAGGCCAATTACTTGTACATCCTGTTTATGAAAACCCACCTTTGTTAGAGGAAAAGACTAAAATACTTGAACCAGAAGCTATCATAGATACTGATTTTATGACCACTAGAACTGGCCGAAGATATTCTAGATATCTAGTTAAATTTAAGAACCATCCTGTAGAGGAAGCACAATGGATGCACGCTAGAGACTTAAATGCTTTTCCCACTCTGTTAGCTCCACATTGAGCTAATAGCAATTGAGGTCAATCGCTATCCCACCCCAGGGGTATGATGCCAGGAGGCATATTTCACGGTGGATTCTGTGCCACGGTGGATTCCGTGAGGTTTTACGGTGGATTCCCTAAACTTTGATGACCGGGGCTCATACACAAAGTGGATTCTTTGTGCGAGAAGTTGATGGGGACGCCTATCCTTTTCGGGCGTTTCATTAATTTAGTGTGTACATGGGTGATTCCATAGCGGGTGATTCCGCAAAATGCATATTAAATTAATAAACGTTTATGAGCTTAGAGTGCGCACTCGTAATAAATTAAGGTTAGGATTTATTTCTAACCAGTTGATTTATTTATGTAGCTGAAGACTGCTAGGTATTCACTTTTGTCGGTTTAATTGTATTATTTTACTAACGATTGTGAATGCTTCAGTTGATGAGTAGAGATAGCAGCAGTGGCGGAGGAAAGCATTGGAGGATAGCGAGTATTCGATTTATGGATTATATTTTGATGGGCGCATACCTTAGGCATGGTGCCTATATTTTGTCACGCCTATTTATTAAGGCGTCGGATATTTATTATTATTTTGTATGTGCATGGGCGCACGATTATGTTATTTCTATTTGGACATTGTATTGGGCGTGCCAGACTCTTTGGGCACCGTCCATTAGCTTTATTCCTATTTTTGTGTTAAAGCAAACTCAAAAGCTAAAAGCTTGCTATTTTGTAATTTGGGCTATTATTTGAGCTTGAAGATGAATAATACATAAAATACATGCTTTGTGGAGCGCTCACACAAGGCATGGGGGGAGATTGCACCCAATTGGTCTCTTGCTCTTGTCGTTCATGCTTTTTACCTTGTAATTTGTGCAAAAAGTGGAGTTCTATTGTTCTTGGGGACCTTCCGGCATTCACTACGCGAGCGTACAGCATCCGATCTGCGCACCAGTTTGTCCTCAAAATCAGATACTTGCTCTTGATTGTTGCCTGATTTAGCCTGTGGTAGTCAACGCAAAAGCAAAGGGTCCTGCCCTTCTTCTTTTGAAACAATATTGGGGCTAAGTAACTCACTATGGGGAGCCCCAACATTATGGTGGAAGTTCAGTTAGCTCTTTTGGGAACACATTTACATATTCCTTTAACCAAGATGGCCCTTCTTCAGCTTCCTTCCCTTGCTCAATTTTGTTAAGTTTGATCAGGTAGATAGGCAATTATTTTCTTATGCCCTTCATGATTTGAGAAGCTTTTACTAGTTGGATCCTAGCTTTTGGGCTTCTCCTGAGTGATTACTAGCTCTCCTTTGTGGATTTGGAAGGTGATTTGGTATTTCCCGTAATGAATATGAGCATCATTGGGAATCAACCAGTCCATCCCTAGCAAATACTTATAAGCTCCTATGTTCATAACTCTGAACCCCATGTTAGAAAGATTGCCTCCTAAGTTAAATTCCACTTTTCTAGTCAATTGAGCAAAAATTACATCTTTCCCATTTGCTAATTCTAGTAATAATTTTAATGTGGATGTAATATCTCCCCCTAATCTTTTTGCACATTTCAATGTGATAAATGAATGGGTGCTTCCCTCTTCACCTCCAAGGCATGATCTACGCCTACTTTTATCCTCTTGAAGGTTACTCGAGCAACTTTTCCCTTGGTCATAGCTGCTCGATTCAAGCCACAAAGCTGTCATTTGCAAATTGTTTTGCCTAGCTTTGGGCACTATCTTTTAAAGTGGCCAGGCTTGGTGCTTCATTGTTGCCAAAACTGTAGGTACAAAGTTTCCAACTGCATTTGTTTTAGCCTTCTTTCTTTGACCGATCTGGTGTTGCCCTTGGATTCTTTGACATAACCACTCGGTCCTTTGTATGGAGAACTCTATCCCCCAAATTTGCCACTCTTGGGTGTTGTTTGAAGCTCCTGGATAATTGGCCTAGCTTGCGTTAATGCATCTTGTAGATCAAATGGGTGCATTACTTTTTGAGGCATGTACCTACTAGAGGGCTTAGCTCATGGCAAAACTTTGACACTTGTTGGGAGATGTCCACGGGCGAGGCATATTTTAAAAGGGGTAAAATTTTGGAATAATAGACTTCTAAACTTAGTCTAGATTGCTTCAAATTAAAGGATTCGTTTATCTTTAAAGTGCGGTATGCTAGCTAGAGGTATCAACCATGTACACCCTCCTTCAACTTCTCCTAGGTGATGGTTGCTTTAGAAACCCCTTGGTCCTTGCGCCATTGTTTCCACCAAATCTAAGCTTCACTTGTCAACTTTAACTTAACTATCATCACCTGATTAGAAGGAGTAGTTCTTGTAGTAGTAAAGTAATCCTCCATGGTCTTAATCCAAAATTTTGCTTCAGATTCAACATCCTTTCCTTTTGCGTCAAACTCAAGCAGCTTGATTTGCTTGAGAAGATAATGTTTACAAGATTAGACATACATTTCATATGCTACACTTTCGACTCTCTCTTAAGGTTTTCAATATTGAATCTACGATTTTAAATTTATAGCATAAGTCTAGTATAAAAGTATGCAATATTTAAAAGAAATCGAGAGCTTTTTAATTATTAATGGCAACAATAATGCTAGCTAAAATTCTTTATTACATTAGGTAGAGATTATTGAGATCAAATTGGGATTTTTTTGTTACAATAGTTCTAACCATGAAATTCAAATACATTAATAATGTTATAGGTTTGAGGCTTAGTAAATATATTTAATATTTTGTATTTTTGGGAAAGATGTGGGATGCCATCTTTAGAAAAGTTGTCGCAGCGCGAGCACCCTAAAATGGCAATAGACTCTAACACCATGTGTAATATGCTCAACTGAGACGCTCTCAGTGTAGCACCATTTAATGGTCCATCAAGATGCTTTTCTTAAGCAACACCACTCAATATTCATTAGAATAACAAGAGGTTTTTTGCTTAGGCACTCTTAAATCCACTTCATAGTGGAAGCTTTCAGCCATATCCTTGAGGATCAACCTGACTTCCAGGTTCCTAAAGTAAGTTAAGGTCACCTATCAATTTATCTAGTATTGGTCTTCAAGCATATGCTTGTGCTAGATTACTCGAACAAAACTCAACTCGTGTCATACTTGATTCAAGGAGGGTGAGAAACGAGGGGGAGTATAGGCACACTGACCCCTCTACCTGTACAATGTAGTCTCACTTCGTTCCCCTAAAATGACACAGAGCTAGGGTTTCTAGCTAATTTCTACTTAATCAATGTCACCTCTAATATAATGTATTGAGTTGTTGAATTGTGAGAAAGCTCTTGGCTTACCAACACCACCCTGCCTTGGGATAGATTTGTTGGTAATCCCACCCTCCTGCTTCCCTCAATCAACAAGCTTTGGTTAACTAATTACCTAACGCATTTATATTTGAATACATAAAACGAGCTTCTTTAATTAACCTTCTAGATCATAGTGTTTGCTTACGTAACTTAGGTCACAACACACAATCAAAGAAAACAGTCCTTTGAAAACAATTTTTATTTCTCATAAATTGTCTTACACAAAAATTTCACCTTCTGCCCATAGAGAAGAAAAATCCAAAGGTCTTATTTCCATCAAGATTCTGTCCTTAACTAGTAATAGGGCTCTTAGGAAGTCTATGTTGAGTCATGTAGGGGTTGGGTGGTTTTGAGGAGCCTTAGGGATTTACTAGCTAGGGTCCCCTTAGCACCCTTGCCTCCTCCTTCCCAAGGGTTCCCTACAAAGTGACCTCTCGCCATCGAGATTGGTCTAAGCTCTCAAAAGGTGGTAAAAACAAACCCCTTTGGTGAAGGGTTCTACACTAGCCCTGGGGGAGGTCTAGCCCGACTCTTTTATCTTGTTGTAAATTAGATCCAATTAGGATCCTAAACTTGTATGATCATATCTTTTCAAGTGTATTGAGCAATCTTTTGTAAGCATCATTACAATTACAAGCAATCCTTTGCAAGCACTATTGCAATCTCAAACAAGATGGCAATCAAAAGCAGGATTTAACCTAGTGGAAAATTTCCAACTTGGTTTGTCTCCTCCTTGGACTTTCCTAAGGTTTTCGAAACCCCAAGCTAAATAGTTTCCCCCATTGAATCTCTCCTTTGCTATAATCAATTTGCCTAGTTTGTTTAGGTCTTGATTGCAATCTCTTTCTATCTAAACCCTTGTTGAAGGTTGGACAATCAATCTAATTGTGAGACTTGGTTGATTAGCTAGGTTTCTATGTGCTGAGATATGACTAAGTCTTACCTAAGCTTGTGAAAGCTAAGTCAAAACCTTGGAGTCTCCCTTATGCAAGTTTGTTTTAAGGTAGATGCTTATGTAAGCTACCAAAGTGAGTATTTTTTCCTAAAAATTTTGGGCATTTAATATTTTGAAAGAGGATGACTTAGGCTCTTACTTTTGCCTCCTTGACTAAGGATCATACTTCCTTTTTTTTAAATGTGCTCTATGCAACTCTATTCTACTTGTCTTAAGGTTCTTTAACGGACTAAGTATGCAAATCAAAATTTTTATCTCAACTACTAATGCTAAATAACAAGTGCGACTTATTCTATCAAAGAAAACACCTTTATATTTGATTAACTCAATTTAATAGTAAAATAATGATTTTTAACTAGCTATATTGATTATTATTTCCCTATCTCCACATGACTTAGGATGCCTAAATATTTTTAATGCATCTAATTTCTCTCTTACTGCTAAAATAAATTTTGTGTAGATTTCTTGATAGATTTTTTTGAAATTTGGTGTTTGAATTATTCAATGCACTTTGATTAAATGCAACTATTTTTTACTTTTCCCTAAATTTAACATCATTTTTTATTCCAAATTATTTTTTGAAAAATAAAACCTAGTGTTTTAAATTTTCTATGCTTTCTTTTTTCTAAATTAATAACGTAAATTAACCGTTCCCATCTCATCCCTACATTCTTCTATGTCAAGATGTATTCCCTAAGGACGAAATTTTTGCCTATCATTTGAAGAAATCCTTTTTATATTTTCATCCTTTGTATTATACAACCTTAAATTCTAAAGAACTTGGGATTGTGTTGTGAGAGTGATGGCATGTTGTCCATGCTTGCAGCTCCATTCATGGCTTCTGCACTTCTCGCTCTAGATTTTTGCCTCTTATGTGCTAGTCTCCCAACTTCATTGGACTTGCAAGATACAATTGAGAGCCTAGAGTGGTTAGGTAGTTCCTTAGCAAGACGTGGATCTAGTCATCCATGGGTGCTAGAGGCTAGAGGGGGGTGGACAGAGTTTCCACAAGATGAAAGAGGTGCTCCTTCACTCAGTACCATTGACAACCAACGATGATCCTATTCTCGTCCTTCTCTCCTTATGGTTCTACTCTTTTCCTCTTCTCTCTCCCCTCTTCTTGATCTTGTTATCTCCTTCCCATTTTTCTTCTCCTCACTTCTTATACTCCTCCTCTCTCTTCATCCTACCTTCTTTTCTCTTCCACTCCTTCTCTCTCTCCTTCTTTTCTTCCTTTCTTCAACTCTTCCACCCTCTTCTTCTTATATCCCTTCTTCTATTCCCCCTCTTTCTTCTTCTCTTCCACTCCTTCTCTCTCTCCTTCTTTTCTTCCTTTCTTCAACTCTTCCACCCTCTTCTTCTTATCTCCCTTCTTCTATTCCCCCTCTTTCTTCTTCTCTTCCTCTCTCCTCCTGCTCTTCCTCTCTCCTCTACTTCCCTCCCATCTCTCTCTCTCTCTCTCTCTCTCTCTATCTCTCTCTCTATATATATATATATATATATATATATATATATACTGCAATTGACATGCTCGATTCAATTTTATGGCTGAGTCTTAGCTAAGGCTTTTATAGCCTAAGCTATAAGCTATACTTCCTAATGCACAATTTCGTGGTTGTTGATGAACTCCAAGTTGATGCTGATCTCGAAGTAAGTCAGATGGTGGCATGGCACCTTTGGTGCTATTTTTCAAGTGGGGATGATGCAAAGTGCAATGATGATGCTGAGGATGGATTTTAGTTGCACAAATCAAGTGGTACTATGGAGATGATGAAATCGAGGAGGTGGTAGCTAAGTTTTGGTTGATGGAAATTCATCAGCATCATGCTCTTTTTGTTTGTTAAATCCAATAGGGATTATAAGGTTAAAATTTTTAACACTCACCCCCTCCTAAGTGTTGGTCTTGTTGTAGCACGAGGGTCAAAGTCCATACCTTACTCTTTACATAGGTGAAGTGTAAATGATCATATCATAGATGTAACTATCCTTCAACATTGTCATATGGATCACATGCCAATGATGGGGATGATTGTTTTTTCTCATCTACAATATCATATTTCTTTTAAATCTTTTTTCTTTGAGATGTGTGAGCATTGTGTGTATGGCAACCAAACTAAAGTATCATAGAAGAAGAGTCTTGGTACACAAAAATCCTAACCTTTGGAATTAGTGCATAGTGATGTATGTGGGCCTATGCCTATAATTTCATTAAGAGGAGCATCATACTTTGTTAGTTTCATCAATGACACTGTAAGGAAAGTACAAGCTTATCCTATTCACAAAAAAGAGTAATACATATGGTGCATTCCAAAAATCCTTGGATTATGCAAAGAATTAGTTAGGCAAGATAATCAAATGTATGTGGACTGATAATGGTGGGGATTATACTTTTCATGTCTTCCAAAACTTTTGTGAGATGTCAGGTATCAAGAGGGAGTTGACATTTCTAAAAACTCAGCTCAGAATGGGGTGGCAAAAAGAATTAATATGGTGATATAGAGAAGCATTTGGAGTATCTTGTGAAATGTAGGTCTCACTTATGAACTTTAGGCTAGGGCTATTATGGTAGATGTTCACTTGATCATCACATCACCTAGCAAGCCATTGGATGGTAAGTTTTATGAAGAGGTGTGGTTTGGCAAGAAATCCTTTTATGATCACTTACATACACTGGCATATATGCACATTTCCAAGGACAAAGAAGTCTGTGTAGTCAAAGATGTACTCTTTGTTGAAGAATGCAACTTGGAAATTGGTTTCTTTTCCTAAGGGCAAGCATGCATTACTATGCAAATGGGTATATAAGTTGAAAATGTCTCCATCAAATGCAAGGTAAGATTTCTAACCAAAAAGTTCAAGTAAGAAAAGGTCAACAACTTTGATGAGATATTCTCATCAATAGTCAAAATGAACTCTTTGTCCTATGGTTGCATTGGTTGCCAAGGAAAGACGTGGAGCTTGTCAAAATGGATGTAAATATATCTTTCTTGCATGAGTTGCATGAGGATATCTATGTGTAGTAGCCAAAAGGGTTTGTTATGCAAGGCAAGGGTTGGTTAGTATGTAAGCTTCACAAGAGTCTATATGGATTGAAGCAAGCTCCAAGGGAGTGGTGCTATGTAGGTTTGATGCCCTCAATATGAGGTCTCAAGGTGCACTTGAAGTGAGACATATGATTATCTCTTTACAAGGAAGGCTATGGATAGTAGCCTTGTGATCTTCATTCTTAATGTGGATGACATGCTTATTTCCAAGAAGTCTCTACTAAGGAAAAATGTAAGGAGCTTCTCTATTTGTCTCAAAGGAAGTACATGGGAAGGCATTTGAGCAGACACAAAAATGTATTGAACATGCAAAAATTATTATCTATGTGTGAGAAGGGTAGAGAGAAAGAGACACAAAGTGCTTTGTATCAATTGAACAAATGGCATCCCACAATAGCATTGTCTTGTGCCCATCTTATTTTCTTATACATCATGCTTCATTAGGCTATTGTAGTGTTAGATATGCTCAATCCCCCACCTCGTATAAGTTTCCACCAAATGATTCATGGTGCTCTAAGTTATAAGGTCCCCCTAATGAGAAGAAGCCATGTGAGCCGGTGGGTCCTAACTTGCATTTCAGATGAGGTCTATGTGGCCAAATGGCAAAAAGGTGGCCTTGTGGATCTAGTCTTTGGATTAGATAGAGTAGTTATGCTTATAGCAACTCAAGGCACAATGCATTGAGTTGCGAGATATGGGAGTTATCATGAACCCCTATTTTGGTAAAGGGAATATTTTCCAACTGACTAGGGAATGTTCATAATATGGTCGAATAGGCCAACTAGACTACCTTTCTAGGCTATAAAAGGAAGACCCTTCTAGAGCCATCATCAATCTATCTTTCACCCAATTAGAGTTCTTCCTTCACCTATCATTTGTCGTCTAGATCGCCATCTAAGCTTCACGGTGGAAGAGCATGGGTAGACAAAGTGATCTTCGTATTAATTTGTTTGGAATTAAAGAAGTTTTTGGTCTTCTCATATTTGATATGTATTCTCTACTCCTTGCCTAGATTTTCTTTGATGTGCCCTGTAATTTTTACATGGTGTTAGTGCCTAGGGGGCTCTAAGGAGTAAAGAGTATACACAAGACAAGGGCTTCAATAGAAAAGAGGAGAAATATCATCTACTGGGGATCCGGCAACGGTGTTGGCACATCAAGTAATGGTGATGCCATACTGGCAATTCAAAAAATGTGAGGATTCATCCATTAACCTTCAGCGAAAGCAAGTTAGATGGCACAAGCTACACTTTGTGGTAAGTGCAAAATTATAATTATTCTTGACTCTTATGAGTCTCTAGAGATGGTGACGAGGACTAATCCATAACCACAATCCAACTCTAACCCAACGAATTCAAGCATTATGATTCCTCCAAATGCAAATCTCCTATGGAGACTAATCCATAACCATAGTCCACCTCTGACCCATCAAATTCAAGTATTACAATTCCTCCAAATGCAAATCTCCTATGGGCTTGGAAATGAAGGAACACACATGCATTGTGTGCCTTAGTTACAAGCTATTCCGATAGTATTTAAACCTTAATTCAGTATACAACCAGGGCAATAGAGGCTTGGGATTTATTGAGAAGTTGATATGAAATTCGAAATCAAAGAACAATTCAAAACTTAGAGAATCAACTAGTAGTAGAGAAGTTTGCTGAAGGAGAGACAACTAAAGCATTCATCACTCGGATCAACAATCAGTGTGACCAGATGGCTAGCACTAGGATACAAAAGACTAGTGAGTAGCTAGCTTGAAGGTATCTTTAGATTTTTCCACCAAAGTTTGATGGAGTAGTAAGTGCCCTAAACACTTATGTGAGACCCCAAGCTTTGATACTTAAGGAATTTTGTGCACTATTGATGGAGAAGGAGTTCAAATTTAAAGCTCAAGAAGGTAGTAACAGTGGAGATGCTACATTCTTCGCCAATGTGAAAGGCAAAGTTGGCCCCTCTATGAATGGTTGACAAAAATAAGAAAGGTGGTAAGAAAAAGTTTCAAGGAGAGTGCTTCTAGTGCAAGAAGAAAGGACATGCACTTGTCATACGAAGAAGGTTCGTGAAAAGAATAGCACCCTCAAGACTAAAGGGAAAAAGACAACCAATACGCCTAAAGTAGAGTTGGAGTTATTCATGGTAGCCATTGAAGAAGCGTGTTCCCCAATGCAAGAAGTATCTACCACTCACTCATGGGTATTGGATACTAGAGTCCCTTGTCACATAACCAACACCAAGGGTCTAAACAATTCTATGAAACCTCTGTAAGAATCCATCATTATGATGGTTTGGAATGATGCAAAATGTGCTATTATGGGCACATGTACTATTTTATTTGTTGCTACAAATGGTGAACTCAAAAAGTTTTCGAACTTGTTGTATGTTCCATAGATTAAGAGAAATATGCTATCAATTGCTTCCATAATTGATATTGGCTGTGAGATGAGATCTACCAAGTTAGGTGCAAAAATTATTGATAGCGCTAGCAAAGTTGTCGACAAAGGAGAAAGAAGAAACAACCTATATGAGCTAAGTGCTCTTACAACCATTGCTGGTGTGGGTGTAAGTAAACTTTAGTATGAAAGATTCGGTCACATTAGTTTTGCAGCGCTAAAAGAGATGCATAAGCAAGGTATGGTTGCTCACCTACTTGCAGTACTGAAATGAAGGAACCATGTAAAGCTTGTATGATGAGCAAGCAACAGAGAAAAGCATTTCCATAAGAAAGCAAGAATAGAGCAAATGATCCTCTAGAGTTGGTGCATACTGACTTGTGCAGTAAAATGCCCACACAAGCCTTGGGGGATCTCCTTATTTTATGTTGATTGTCAAGGATTACACTAGGAAGATGTGGGTGTACTTCCATCGTGATAAGGCTCAAGCTTTTGATAACTTAAAAGAATGGCTAAAACTTGTTGAGAATGAAATAGGGTAAAGTATAAAGAAGTTGAGAAGAGATGGGCATGGTAAGTTCAACTTCTAACTATAAACAACCCTGTTTGGAAAGTCAGTGTGCTAGATGTAGATCTAGTTAATAGTCTTCACAAAGAGCATAATTTTTTGTGCATGCTCCAACATCCACAAGTGTGGAAGAACTTTGGTAAGAACTTAAAGCCATGCATCCACTCCCAAACAAGTGAATAAGAGTTTATTCATTACCACATGTGCATTTGCCATTTGTGATTCCTCTTTTCTTAAACTTTTCACCAAACATCATAGCATCAACTATCCCTTTCTAGTGAAACACTTTATCTCTAAAAGTGGAAGGGGTGATGCCCCAATTCTTTTCTAAGGAGTCCCCTGGGTGACTACTTCCAAGAGATGAAGACCCCAATTTCTCAACATTAATCATTCAATGTGATCGACACACTATTTTTTTTGAACTTCACTCGGAGCCTTAATGAGATTCAACCCCCTCAACTCCAACTTTGGAGGATATCTAATCTCCTAGCATCTGAGATTATAATACCCTTGCATTTTGAGGTGATTAGCCCCCAACATAAATTTGCTGATTTTGGTAGACCATTGTGAAGACT
Organism: Lygodium microphyllum; assembly: GCF_053477565.2. Classification (NCBI taxonomy): domain Eukaryota; kingdom Viridiplantae; phylum Streptophyta; class Polypodiopsida; order Schizaeales; family Lygodiaceae; genus Lygodium; species Lygodium microphyllum. The sequence continues at coordinate 18,415,845 of NC_141144.1, read as the reverse complement.
TTCTTAACTAAATGATTGGTGCTTCCACCTTGATAACACTAGTCCTTGAATTTGCACAAACCAAACTTGGCAATAGATATATCCCTTGTTCCTATCCAAGTAGCCAAGGGTGACTTTAAAAATGAGGACCAAAATACATTTTTCTTGGCATGTACTATAGAGATTCCAATCTCCCATACCTAGTGCTGTATAGAACTCTCCCTCGTAGCTCAAGCAAACAACCTAAAATTCCATGTGCTTTGATTTTCTTGATTGCTTCTGTGAAGATCACAATGAAGAGGTTCCATGACTTGCACTCTTGTTTAGCCCTTTAAGTATGTCATGAATCATGTATACCCATGGTAGCTCTTTAGTCCAACATCTCTTCAGTAGTTCACCTCTTAGTGCCTTGCACTCTTGCTCAAGATTGAGAAGCTAAAGTTCACCCTTCTCCTTGGAATTTATTAAGGACTCCATCAATATTGGAGCTAAGCATTTGCTCTTGCTCCCAAATCCCTAGAGAAATCTTCCTACCATGGAGTCCTAATCTTTTTGGGAATTTTAGTTCCATTGAATCAATGAAAGATAAAAAACTAGGGTCGAGTAAATCAATACCTTCAAAGCCTTCACCTTGACATGCAACAACTAGTTGACAAGGATCCAACTCTTAATCTTGACTCTAGTTCTCTCAAGGACCCACTTGGTTTATTCTGATTTGTTCACTTCAATACCTGCTAGGTGTCCCAGGTATTTGAGTATCTAAGGAATATTCTTTTTCTATTGGTTACTTGGCCCTTTCAATTATAATTAAGGAGGTATTTCTCAAATATACTTATGAGAGAGAACTTTTTGCAATTAATGATGAAGCTTGCTACCTCACTATAGAGGTCCAATAGCTCCCTGGCCTTTTCAATATTTGACTTACGACTTACCATCCCTCACCCTCTTCATCTTTGGAGTCCACAATCTTTTTGCCCTTGCTTTGATCTTGGCCACTCCAACCATTAAGATTTTTGCACATGCTTATTTTCATCCTCCTCTTCATTAAGTTTGGGGCATTCTTAATAGTAATGCCCCCACAACCCATAGCAAAAATAGGATTCCCCTAATTTGCTCTAGACTAGTTTGACTCTAAGATCACCCACATAAGGAATATCAAGATCCACAAAATCAAGTTTCTTCTCCTCAATATTCCATAAAAGACATATCCTATTTCTAAAGGGATTTGCTAGTAGCATGATGTACAAGGGCTTCCTTAGGCCTTTTGCGATGTTCAGGAGCATTTTCCAAAAATATGTTGCAAGATCCAGGATTTCAACCCAAATACCGGCTTTCCCATGCCATGATATATCCTTCGATTTGAGTGTCACCTTCTTGGATAGGCCCTTTGGCCCTTTGCTCTCTCCTCTATGTTCTTCTAAAGTGCTACAACCAAAATCTTAGAAATCACCTGTAAGGGTTGGCCTCAAGTCAAAGCCTGAACTCTTCTTGCATACTAAGGGACTTATTGACCATCGAAGGACTACTATCTTGACTATCGCTAGCTTGGCTAGGCGTAGTGGACTCTGTTTCAAACTCACTTCTCATTCGCTCGTGAGATGGGGCAATGGAATCACCTATAGCATTGATCCCCTCCTCAAAGGAGTCCACCATATTTGCATCATTAGTGCTGTAGCTTGGCCAAGTGCAATTGAATCAAATTCAGACTCACTTCTCTTTTGCTTGTGAGATAGGGTGGCAACATCACCTACAACATTGATCCCCTCCTTTAGAACACTTTGCCATATTTGTATCAGTGGTGCTGGACCTGCTCTTCAGAAGACCCCGAGTCCAAACATTGTTTGCATGCAATGCAAGGTTGACTATGTGGAGTATGGGACATGAATGAGAATTAATGATATTTAATAATATCTAGCAATCATAATGATACGCTAATTAATTAGGGCTAACGCCCAACCACTATTTCTGCTCATTCACCGTGCTAGGGTAGAATTTGTGATTATGTTATTGCATTATTAAAGAGATGGTATTTTTAATATGAAAGATGATAGATTTTAAGTTGCCTAGGTCCCCTATGTGGGTGAGGCAACTCAAGGCTAGAGTGTCCAAGGCATTCGAGCTGCACCCTCTATGGACGCACACTTCTAGCATATCCCCCTTCATCAGTCCACTAATAATTTATAAAATGGTTGCATCACTAATAAATCAAAATTTTAGGAAATGTATTAATAAATAAAAAATGGTTGCATCACTAATAAATCAAAATTTTAGGAAATGTATTAATAAATCAAAATTTTAGGAAATGTATATCTCTCGCAGGAACTCTGCGATGACTTGGCGCAAGCTTTCAGTCCCCGTTCACGAACGAGAAAGAGGCCCGGCATACCTCCCCCCCTCTTCGCAAGCAACAGACCATGGCTATGGTGAAACGGGAGCTTGACCGGGGATCAGATGGCAGCAGCTACGAGAGGAGCCTCTCCAGACTTACCATCATGTGCCTTCGAGTGGCTTCCGAGAGCATGCAAAATGTGCAAGCCTGGCGACGGCAGAAACGCACAATGGAGCACTTTCCTGCTCACCTCGCGCAATCTCTCTTCCATCGCCTCCTACGAGCTGGCCTTCTCAACGCTCCTCTGCTAGAGTATGCAATCCATTCCTTTGGTTGTCATTCGTTCCTTACCTAAGGCAGAGCAGATTTGTGATCTCTCAATGGGATCTTGTTTTCCTATTTTGCACCCATTCATATATCATCATTCTGTTTTCCATCCATTCGAACTATCCAACAGTGGCAATGTAGCAATGCATATCGTTTGTGTATCTGTGCCTTCAGATGTACATGTGTTCGATAGGGTTCTGCTGATGTATCAACGGAATTATAGTATCGATGAAATTATAGCCCTTATATCTCAAATATTACAGTACGACTGCAAGAAGTTGTAGACATTTTCCCATGCAGGGAAAGGGCCTCTTTTCCCTTGTTTTCCGTATAGTGTTCAACATCATAAGCTTTTGCTCAGAAGGCGCAGCATACCTAGCTTGGTGAATTTGCAGCTTCCTGGCCCCAACTGCACCTAGCTAGGTACGCATTTCCTTATCACAGAAGCTCATGATGTTGTTGTGATTTGCAATGTGGGAATTACAGTGGGAATTTGTCTAAATCTTCTGGTGGAGTTACTGAGAAGCCACAGCATAATCCATAGGCCCAGCACACATATTGACTTACGTGTGTATTTATGCATGAAGCAACTTAAAATCCACCTGCAAGAAGGTATTCTCTGTGTAGGGTTGGCTGCCCCTAGGGTTCAATCTGGCTATTCATCTCCCTCACCTGCTGATTGGATATAAGGCTCAGGTGCAGAACCAGTTTGAAAAAATGCTGCAGGTCTTTCCCTCAAGTTGTTGGTCTCTTCCTTTTTTGGGTTTGCTATTTACCTATGCATTCAGCTGGTCACTGCATGGATGTCTACCTTTCCACTACATTTTTGACCTTTTTATTGGGCATTTTCTAAAGGCTCTTCCAAGATAGCATCGAGGAGGTGGATGTATGCAGCGAAGCCTGTGTTGATTCTGAATGGTTTGCTTACTTTGGCGATTTTCACTTTTTACGTGTTCTGGAAGCTGCTGATTGCAGATCAATCACAAATTTTGCCCTTCTGCAGTTGAAAGGCATGTTCTGCGTTCTTCTCAATGTGGAAGTTGTTGTTCCATAAGTTTCTCTCTGATAAATGAGGCCAGGCTGTGTGTGTATATATAACAGTGCTTTGAATATTTTACCTTGAATTGATAATAATGATGATATTATCATGACAACAACATTTTGTCAAAATTTGCAGGGTTGGATACTCTGGTTCAGCTAAATTTGTCACGCTGTACTAGGGTCACAGACGAGGGACTGGAATACATCAAATCCTTAACTAATCTACAAAAGCTTGGAATATCTGAGACCGGAGTTACAGAGAAAGGTTTATGCAACCTTCTATCTTTCAAGTCGCTTCAATATTTGGATCTAGGAGGTCTCCCGGTCACTGATTCTATTTTCTCCTCTTTACTTGTAAGATATAATTTTCCTTGAATTGTGTTTCTTTGATGGAACAATTAATCAGCTCAAGCCTTTTGTTTGAAAGTTTTACTTTTTCATGTTTGTCAAATGTAGCACTGTTATAGCTGTAGAAAACTGAAGTATGTAATGAACTTCTTCCTCATACAATATCTACAAGTCATGGAGAGAACCTTTGATTAACCAGTCACAAGCCATCCTTTGCATTAGTGATAATCTTAGTGATAATCAGCTTTCTGCAAAGGAAGCATTCTAACATGATATGGGTTATTGTTACCCCCCCTACCTGGACTCTTGTTGTATGACCTTAAGGTTGACTGTGATCATGTGGCTGCAACAGCAGCAAATTATTGTGTGCAGGCAAGAAAGGTTTACAAAGTGATGAGACATGGGCACATGTGAAGAATTCCATGCAATGATCTTAAGTGATTGAAAACAGGTCGCACATTCTAATATTGGTTGTTGTGGGGACAAAGGCTTGGGCAAGTGATTGAAAGCAGGTTGCACATTCTAATATTGGTTTGTTGTGGGGATGAGAGCTTGGGCAAGTGATTACCTTCATTGTGCAGATGACTTTGCCTTTGAGCTTTATTACCCATACAGTTGGGACAATGTGCTTCTAGCTCTTCTATGATGAAGCATTGCGCTGACTGGCCTCTGATAAGACAAGGCAGTCTTTGCTGAGAACCCTACTTCTATTTGTCTAGTATCTACCCTTCCTCCCTTCGCCCCACTTGTTCCACCCACCCCACCAATCCCTCATCAGCAGGAGTGTACCTTGTTTGGTACAAGACAACCCTTTGTGACTTTGGTATCAATGAGTTGCTAGAGCTTTCAGCAGGCCCCTTAGCGTGTTATCAAGCATAATTAGGGGTAGTGGAGATCTCATAGTCACAGTGCCACCGGTCAATGATGAAAGTTTGCATCATTCTAAACTCTACAGGAGGGTATGTTGGACTAGTCTATTAGACCTTTGATGGACTTTGGTTCTCAAGCCCACCTCATCTTTGTAGAGTCATTAGAGATTGCAAGCTTGGTCCACATCTGTGAGTTGCCCAATGATAGGTGAATGTAGAGGCCTAGTTGACATGACCTTATGACCGTTCGACCATTTAGATTGGGGATAATGGAGCTACACATCACATAACTTCGCTCGATGACATTTTTTTCTCTAGAGTCCCTATGGCGGAGAATGTTCAATGTGGAAACAAATCCTTAGCCAAGATTCAAGGCATCGGTCATGTTAAGTTTGACATTGACGAAGGCCTTGATCTTGCTTCATTGGACGATGTTTACCATGTCCCCAAGGTTGGGGTGAACCTTTTTATCCATCCCTTAGCTTTGCCATTTGGGGAAAGCAGTTTGCTTTACAACTATAGTTGAGGTACTCGATACCAAGGACTGGTCAAGCCAATGACATCTATCTATCTGATGATATAGTTTCTCTCCCAGCCAACCTGTGAGGGTTGTTGAGTTCCATAGACTACATATCCTAGCTTGGATGGATAGAAAGGTTCCCTTAGCTTGGGGTAAACCTTTTTATCCATCTATTAGCTTTGCCATATGGGGAGAGTAATCTTCTTAACAACTATAGTTGAGGTGCTCGATACCAAATATTGGTTTAGTGATTGCTTGTGGTGAGATACAAGCTAATGTCATCTATATGGTGTTGCAATTTCTCTCCTAGCCGACCTTTGAGGGCTCTGAGTTCCATAGACCACATGCCCTATATTGCTAGAAATACTATGAATGAGGAGCATCTGTGGCATTTTTTGCTTTGGACACCTTGGATATGACTCTTTTTACAAGTTGCCATGCCATTAGATTGTTGAAGGCCTTCCACACCTAAAACTATTCAAGGACATTTGGAAAGGATGCCAGCTGGGAAAACAACATGACACAACCACATTCTTAGAAGATTATGTCTTGACATTGGCTTTAGCCCTTGGCATTGAGATTGGGCAACTTGTATTCAGTTCATTGATTGTGTATTCAGCATACAGTCTGTAAAAACAGGGCAGCCCCTTGTCATTGATGCCTCTTGCTTAGTGGTGATGCATAAATCATGCCCATTCATGCTTGGTTGATGCCCATACATTCGAGGATGCTTAGCCATTGCTTGCAGATCATTTTGGAGCTGATTTAAGTAGCGTTCTTGCTCAGTTTGACAGAGATTTGGCTGCTGTATTAATCAGGGCTGAAGCTCATTTGGTCAGTGGAATACATGCCTATTGCTTCTCGAGTGCTTACCGACTACTTGGGTTGATATACCAATGTTTATGGTTCATGTCACATGCTTTGTCATGCTTCTGGATTGCTTTTGAGCTGAGATTGGAGCTTTGAATCTTGACATTGGCTGTCATTCATTGCTATGTATGGTTATTTGATGCTTGGCAAGTTACTTGGGTTGGATGCTTTGGGATATATGCTACTTGGATCTTGGATGTATGGATGCCTTTCAAATGATGTTTTGAGCTTCGTTTGCTCGTATGGCTTTCGACTTTTGTTCTAGTGGGAGTTGCTACTTGACACTTGGATATTACCTTGAGCATCTATCTACTCATGCAGTTGAGCTTGAGGGTCTTACAGTGACACTGTGGGACTTGGCGTAACTAGTCTATGACTCACATAAAGTGGTACTCCCTTCAATTAATACCTGGACTTTTCACATACACACACAAACAGAGACCTCATTCCCTTGCTCAACACTAGATTGGCCCCGAAGTCCGGTGCCCCTTTCGGTATTTCTTTATCAATTAAAAGATGGAAAGTTACAAAAATGAAATGTTCCAAAGTACAAAGCGTGTAAACCGTTGGCTTTCATCTTTTCTGAGAAAATTTCAGCTGCATAAGGACAATACAACATATCCAGAACAACATCCCAAGTGTGTCGAGGATGCACTCCACCTTGCATGACCAGAGGGAAAAGTTCCAACTTGTCTTCCTTCAGAAAGGAAGGAAGTATGGGCACTTGTATTGAGGGAATCAAGGAAGGCATATGGATATCTGAAGTAGTCTTCGCCGATGGAACCTTCATAGTAGATGGGACCCTCTGAGATGCATGGATTGAAGAAGGACGGGTACGAGGAGACCCCTCCCATTGTTGAAACTCCTGATAATCCCGTCTCCGCTCAAAGGAATGATGAGAAAGAAGCTCATCCTTTGAGTCATCAAAACTTGAAAACTGGTAAGACATCTTCCAAATCTGCAAACACCAAAAAACCTGCAACAAACAGTCACAATGAAGCCGCCAATGCCAGAAAGACACAGGAAGTGCTGTCGCCTGCGAGAAGAGGAGGTAGATGTCACCTGGCTGCTAGAGAAGAACGCATCCACTCTAGATGCCAGAAAAGACAGCGTTTGATACAAACGCAGGTTGTGGACACCTTGGAGACAATCGCCTGGCTCCAAGGTGATGACGCCTCTGCTCTTGATGATGAGGACAACTGCAAAACAGCTGCGTTAGATGCAAACGCAAGTAGATGGCTTCAAAACAAACTGTCGCCTAGTCCTCCAGGGGCTGCAAAACACCATACGTAGGTACGAACGGCTACATTTCAGCCTTGGATGCACCGCCAGAAACTGGAAGAAGTAGATAAAGACTGCAGTTGATGGTGAACTCCTCTGCAATCAGTTAGGCGATGATACCATGTGAGAGTGCGCAACGGAAGAAGAAACACGAACACAGAGGGGGAGAGAGAGAGAGAGAGAGAGAGAGAGAGAGAGAGAGAGAGAGAGAGAGCAGAAAATGAAGGAATAAAATCTGCACTGACTGAAATGAATGCTGAATACAAAACTGTGGCCTGATCAGTCCTTGCACGCAGCCCAAAGCGTTAGTGAGATAATGGCAGATCAGGTTGGAGATAATGGCAGCACCAATGTCGGAGTGGGAACGAAGGAGTGTGTGCTGGAATTTGCAGAAGAAGTGAAGAAGAATGACAGGGAGGGGCAGCTATAAATAGTTCCTCCATCATCAAAACTGGCCGGCCTGCCCAAATATGGGCCGACTGCTGATTGCTGTCCGACCTCCCCAAATATGGGCCAATTGCACACAAAACGAGCACAAGAAATGCAAGAGCTCCTCTGCTAGACTCTGACAGGAGCTCACAACCAGGAGATGACAGATTGGCAAAGAAAGAAGACAGGCTAACATTGTTTATGTGGACAAGAAGAAGAGGAAGATGAAACTTGTCTTGAAGTTGAGGAAGGTCATCTTCGTGGGCTATAGCACTACGATGAAGGGATACCGGCTCTACGATCTGTAGACATGGAATATCGAGGTGAGCTGGGATGTGATATTTGATGAGGCTGCGGCCTCCTTCGAGGATCCCATTGATGGTTCTTTTGTAGGTGATTCTTCATCATCAACTGACCCTCTTCGACCTTCACTACCTCTTCTTTCTTCTAGGTTGCCTCTTAGTACCCCTTCTTTGTCTTTGGCTCCTTCCCCTCCTTCCTCCCCTATTTCTCCTCCCTCTTCACCCTCTACATCGGCTTTCCTTTCATCCTTGACGGATGCGATCACTTCTTCGTAGAGTACTTCTAACCCTTCAGCCTCCCTTTAGGAGTCTTTGAGGGCTACTCAACCATCAGCAAGAGAGACTTCTTCAAATGAGGAGGATCTCCCTTCCTTGAGTGAGGGGGAGTCCCTTACCTAGACATGTGGAGGCTACTCAGTCTCCCTCATAGCAGACGGAGTCTATTCAGATTCCTCGTTGGTACAAGCAGCTCATGCAGGTCTCCAGTGTTACTCACTTTCATGCTACTCCTTCAGGTCCACACAGATCAGCTCGATTACGGGGCCAACGGGATAGTTCACTTTGTGTGAACTATGCTCTTATGTCACAGATTCTCTAGGATTCTGAGCCTACTACAGTTGAGGAGGCTCTTGCACAAGATGTTTAGCACCAGGCTATGCAGGATGAGCTTGATTCCATTGAGTGCAATCAAACTTGGGAGTTGGTTCCGCGTCCCAAGAAGGGGAAGGTGATAGGTGTGAAGTCGGTCTATAAGACCAAGTATCTTGCAGATGGTTCCTTGGATAAGCATAAAGCTCGGCTTGTTGCCAAGGGTTTTACACAGAGGGCAGGTTTGGACTGTTTTGAGACTTTTGTACCTACGGCTTGAATGTCTACTATTCGGGCTATTTTGGCTCTTGCAGCCCACCACCGCTGGCCTGTTTATCAAGTGGACGCCAAATCTACCTTCTTGAATGGCATCCTTGAAGAGGAGATTTATGTCTCACAACTTCCAAGATTTCTTGTGTAGGGGAAGAAGGGCCATGTCCACAGATTGTGGAAGGCTCTCTATGGCTTGAAGCCAGGTTCCTAGAGCTTGGTACTAGAGGATTGATCACTTCTTTGTGTAGAGTGGTTTTCATCACTCCAATCATGACCCCAACCTGTACTACAAGGTTGAGGGTGTTAGATGTGTTTTGGTTATCTTGTATGTGGATGATTGCATCATTATAGGGAGCGATACTCGAGGTTGATCGTACTCGGAACATTTTGAGATAGGAGTTTGACATTACGGATCTGGGGATCCTACACTTCTTTCTTAGTTTCGAGATCTATCAGATGGCACATGGCATTTTCATTTCCTAGCGCATGTACATCTTTGAGCTACTTTCGGAGTTTGGTATGGCGGAGTGTCGGCCTATTTCTTGCTCTATGGACCTTGAGTCCAAGCTTGTGGCAGCAAGAGATCCCCTTCTAGATGCTGCCCATTACAAGTGCCTTGTTGGCTCTCTTATCCGGCTCATTCACACGCTGGGTATTTTTTTTGTGGTGGCTTTGTTGTCTTCTTTTATGTAGTCTCCAACACAGGATCATTGGAGGGGAGCCTTACGTGTATTTCGATATTAATAGGGGACTCGATCCTATGGGATTATGTATGGAGAGGAGGTTACTATTTTTGGATGGAGTGACTTTGATTGGGCAGGTGATGTGGATTCGCGACTATCCACTTTAGGTTATGCCTTCTCCCTTGGATGAGGAGCTATCTCTTGGAGCAACAAGAAGCAGCCTGTTGTGGCCCTTTCTTCTATAGAGGTTGAGTATCATGCCTTGTGTTCAACCTCTATGAAGGCAGTTTGGCTCCGTTGTATGTTGGCGGAGATTGGCTTTCCACAAACAAGACCTACAGAGCTTCGCATGGACGATCATAGTGCCCTTGCTCTAGCAAAGAACCCTGTGTTTCATGCTCGCACGCACATTGAGGTTCAGTATCACTATACTCACGAGTGGATCGTGGATTCCGAGCTAGTGGTGGCCTACTGTCCCATGGAGGACAATGCGACGAATCTCTTCACAAAGCCTTTGCCCAAGGCTTCTATGTTTCATCACATGAGGTTGTTGGGTCTTTAAACACTCCCCGGATCTAGGGGGGGTGTTAGCCTCCCTATTTTAGTCACGTTAGTTAGACAGGGTTTGGGCTCCTGTCAAAGTCTGACGGAGACATGGGAGCTTTGGCATTCTAGAGTGCATTTCTTCTGTTTTAGGCACATTTATTGTGCATTTCCATGGTCTGTTAGCTGGTTGACACCTCGTGCCATTGTCTTTTTAGTCCATGATTGCTTGGGAGAGATTGTCATCATTTTTCCATTTTTTCTATGCAGTGGGACTGCATTTATTGTAGCTGAACTTTCATTTGCTGCAGTTGGCCAGATTTAGGACATGCTCTTGTAAGCAGTCGGCCAATTTTTGGTGGAGGTGGCTATATATAGCACACCTCCCACACTTGGTAGATCACTCTTTTGTAGATTCAGCACACTGCGTCTCTCAGACACTCTCCAACATTAGTGCTGCCATCATCTCAGCCTGATTTGGTGCCTTCCCTGACGCCTTGGGCTGTGTGCAGGGACTGATCAGTCCTCATCATTGTATTCAGCATTCATCTGAAGTCAGTGCAGTATTTCTTCCTTCATCTTGTGCTTTCTCTCTCTCTTTCTCTCTCAATGTTTATGTTCCTTCTTTTGCTGCATACTCTCATAGCTTCAAGGCGCATTGAGACTCTTTAAGTGGGAGCAACTGGCTCCTCTGGTCTTGGACCAAGATGAGTGATTGAAAGGTACTAATTCTTAAAAATCTGAGGGGTTCTTACAAGTGAAGCTTCCCAAAAGAAGGGAAAGGAGAAGAAGAAGGATGATAAGAACAAGAAGGACAAGGAGTCTACTTGCCATATATGTGCTAAGATAGGTCATTGGAAGAAGGATTATCTTGACAAGGATAAGAAAGATACCAAGGCGGAGGAGAAGATCACAAAGGACTTCAGAGTGGTGGTTGCCCCTTCATCAATGACCTTTTTACATCTAGAAGTGATTGAGCCTTCTACTTAGGAGCCATTTGATGCAATGTTGATGGCTCCATAGTCTCGAGAGTGGATTGTGGACAGTGTCACTTTTGGCCACATGACCCCTTCTCCTGCTGGTATTGCACATACGCGTCCAATGCATGGGGGCATTCTACTTGGTGATATTTTTAAAGCTTTGATATAGGGAAAATATGATATCCAGCTTATATCGGATGGGTTTGGCGGTGTCCACACTTTGGAGGTTCTTTATGTACCAAACTTGGGCTATCTTCTCCTTTTCATTAGTAAGACTTGTGGACTTGGCCTAAGGGTTGAGTTTGATGCAGATTCCTTTAGAATTCTTGATGGCAAGGCTAGATAAATGTTGTGCCAGGGGCATGAGGAAAATGGTGTCTACAAGCTATGAAGTTCCAGAACCCTTACTTCTTTCCTTCTCTCTTCACAATCTCAAATCGAATTCTAGCATGCTTGGTTCGGCCACCTCAACTACAAGTACTTTCAGAAGGCAGCTTATGACCAACTAGTGTGTGAATTGCCAGATATTTGCATGAGCCATTTGCTGTGTGTATCTCCAAGGAACTAGGCACACTCCACTAAGCTTGTTTATACCAACTATAGTTTGATGACCCGTGCTATGCATGATAGGGAGCCGACACGGGTAAAGTAGGCATTACAGTGTGGTAGAAGGCTAAGGAGTGGGAGTTGGAGTCCATTGAGCAGAATGGCACTTGGTACCTTATGCCTCAGCCCGCTTATCAAAAGGTTATTGGAGTCAAGTGGGTCTTTAAGACCAAGTGTCTTAGTGATGGCACACTCGACAAGCACAAGGTATGGTTGGTTGCCAAAGGCTTTGCATAGTAGTGAGGTGTTGATTTCTATGATACTTTTGCCCCCATAGCTTATATGGCCACTATTTGGACGATACTTGCTCTAACTAGCCATAGGTGATGGGCCGTTTTCTAGTTGGACATCAAGTTTGCCTTTTTGAATGGTACCTTAAAGGTGGAGATATATGTTAAGCAGCCTCTTGGCTTTTCTTCCTTAGATGGTAAGGTTTACATATTAAAGAAGGCCCTCTATGGCCTTAAACAAGCTCCCCATGCATGGAATGAGAAGATGGATTCATTCCTTTGAGAGAGTTTGGGGTATCGAAGATCTACTTCCAACCCAAATTTGTATGTTCACCATGTCAGCTAGAGGACACACAATGTTTGTGCTTTGCATGGACAATCTCATTTTGATAAGTGACTGTGCTGAGATGGTCAAGTAGACTAGGGAAGCACTTCATGCGAAGTTTGAGATGACAAATATGGGGCTTTTTCATTTCTTCCTAGGTCATGAGATATGGCAAACTAAGAGGGGGATCTTTCTCTCTCTATAACGGTATCTATAAGAGCTCTTGACCACTTTTGAGATGACGGAGTGTTGGCCCATTTCTACTCCCATGGATCCGAATTGGAAAGCTTCGACTCGTGTTGATTCACTAGCAACAAATGCCTCCCGATATTGACTAGTTGCAGATGCCTCCCGATATAGACTAGTTGATTGGCTTTTGAATACTCAGATTGACTTGTGCTTTCCAATTTGTTGGCCAATAGGGTTCATGAGTGAATCCAAGAAGGTTCATTGGCAGGCTACCTTGAGGATCATAGTTGTTTTTAGACGCGTTTGAAAGAAATTTCAGTTGTTTGTAGACATCTGAAAAACAGATGTCTGAAAACCGCATTCAGCCTTCATTGTCACTATTCATAGCCTAAGCTGAAGTCTGGACTCTGAACTCTAAAGTTTGAACATTGAAGAGAAGACCTTCTTGGTCTCATAGGCCAACTTGGCCTGTTGTAGACGTTAATATAACTTTCTTTCTTTCTTTCTTTCTTTCTCTCTCTCAGAGCCTTCGAAGACTAATGTGCATTGTAATCAGCCTTGAAATTTTGAATTTGGAAATTGGGGCTTTGCTGTAATCAAAAGGCAGCAAGCTTTTACAGCCCAATGTCTTCAACTAATACTAATGGTGTTAAAATATGTCAATAAAACTAGGGTCATGTATGATTTAGGTCCAGGGTCTGAATCATACTCGAATCGTACTTTCATACGCGTTTGCATTTGATGTTTGATTCACGTATGAAAAAATTATGTTGAGGATATTGCAGTTTTCTTGAGAGGGACCCCCGATCTAGGCCTTCGAGTCACATTGATTCCTGGGCTATGGATGCCTCTTGATATTGACCAGTTGATTGGGTTGTTGATTTGGCTTTTGAATACTTTGATTGACTTGTGCTTTCCAGTTGATTTCCTTATAGGGTTCATGAGTGAGCCAAGAAAGTTCATTGGCAGGCTACCTTGAGAGAGAAGATACTACAGTTGCTAAAGGGGACCCCCAATCTAGGACTATTTTATCCAATATGTGCATGTCGTTTGGCTTTGGTATTATGAGGTTGGACAACTTAGACTAGGTTGGTGATGTTGATCACAAGCGATCAATGACAGGCTATTACTTCCTTCTAGGTATAGGTGCAATTTCTTGGAGCAGCAAGAAGCAGCCTACAATTGCCTTTTCATCTACACAGGCTGAGTACCGAGCAACTTATTCTACCACTTATGTGATTGTTTGGCTTCGGAGGTTGTTGGAGGAGCTTGGTTGTGAGAAGATCTTGGACAGGACCATTGATGTGGAATACTGCAAGATTGAGGATAATGTGGCAGATTCGTTTACCAATAAAATTCCTCAAGCTGTTATTTGTTAGCATTCCAGATCCGTGAGCCTTATGCTACATCTAGGATCCGAGAGGGGGGTGTTAGAGATTTGGTCACCTCTAGAATGGGCACAGCTAAGTTCAGGTCAGTTTATGCAGTTGTGCTATGTACAAGAGTAGGTAAGGCAGCAGTTCTGTGCAATTGCTAGGTTTGGGCAAGGTTTCATTCAGGCAAAATAATGCATAGCAGTGGTTGAACAGCAGGCAGATGCCATGTGGCAGTTTGTGCAGGCAGTGCAGCATTCGTCTAATTATTTAATGCAGTCGGCCATTTAATGGATCAGTCAGCCTGTTTTTACTGGCTGACCTGGACACATTTCAGCATTTCTTTTTGCCTATTTAGGCTGGCCTGCCCCCAATCATATTAATATTTGTTTTGTGCAGATTGAGAGAGTGCTCTGCCTGTCTTACAACCCTTTATACATACTGCCTTCTATATTCAACATATGTGTACTACAGTCTTCAGCGTTCTTCTCTGTGAGTGTGTGTCCACTTCTTTCTTTCAGCCAGGTCATACGCTTCTGCCTTTGCTGCACTCTTACAAAATCATACACTGCACCCTTTGTGCTTGTGTTGAGTGTGCATCACTCCTGCCATTTCAGCCTGCTGCAACCTGATTTCAGCTTTCAACAACACCCGCCATATCTCATCATCAATGTGACTCACTTCAAACTTGGGCAACCTGATTGCTACTCCTGCTGGTGACATAATTAACCTGCTGGTGAGCGTTGGCAACATCGACTTAGGCTGGGTTGCTGCATCTGGAGCCATTGTTTCTCTCAGGACAGCCTACATCAGATCTAGCATTGAGTTTTAATGGTTTGCTGTGTTTGGGGTTCAACAGGGTACAGCACACTCAAATGCTCCTGGAAGAGAGAGTGGCTGTTGGACAGATTCTGTTGCTTGAACATTCTCTTGTATCACATACCTCCATAAATTGCATTTATTTATGGAGTTTCCACTCCTTTATTTCTTCTCTCTTCTTTGCATTCACTTGTTAGTCATGTTGTTGTTCATACATGTGTGTCCTCTTTGCAAACTATAGTGCATCCTTCCATGTGTGTGCACATTGTTTTTTTTCTGGTGAAACCAACTTCTCGAGGAAGTTACATATAAGTTGCAAAAGAGAGTTCATGTGCATGAAAACATGTGCATATTTGTGGTTTGTGGAGTGCATACAGATGTATGTTTATGAATGGAATGCCTTGAGGGAGGGGGAGACACCTTTCTTTATTTCAAAATACAAAATAATAGGGTAGGGGTGGGAGGGAGTGGTTTATTCCATAATGGAGAGGAAGATCAAAAAGTCTATGAGCTGTTGCTTTCATTTGATTGATCTGAGAGTGTTTTGTACTCAAAAATCTGCAGCCTTTGAATCACCTGAAGCATCTGGTTTTATGGGGCAGTAAAGTATCTGATAAAGGTGTTTTGACATTGGATATGTTTCCTCATCTAGAGCATCTCAACTTGGCTTGGACTAATGTTTCCAAAGTTCCACCTTTACTTGCACTTAAACATCTGAATATGGCAAATTGCAAGCTATCATCTCTTTTTGAAGGATGGGATGCAGCTGAAGCTTCCCTTGTTGAGCTTCATTTGCCAGGGGTAGATTTTGTGGAGTCTTTCAAGGTATTGGATGGCCGTTGGATCCATAATGTGTCAGTGATGGACATTTCGTCTTCTAATTGGAAACATTTTGGGGCGTTGAGTGAGATGCAAAAGCTTGAGATACTGAACTTAAGTGGAACGATGCCTTCAGAATTGGTGATACAAACAATTGCCAATATAGGATCCAATCTGAAGCAGCTTGATTTGACCAGGTCAAAGGTGGATTCAGCATGTGTGGCAATGTTAGCAGGGCATGTACCAAAGTTGGAGGAGATAGTGCTGAGTGGTACAATGGTGGATGACACTGTATTTAATTTCTTGCAGCTTATGCCAGCATTGAAAACTATTGATCTGAGCTGTACAGCTATCAAAGGTGGGTCCTACATTATCTCTTAAGCAATCAGGTCTAAGGTTAGCAAAAGATTTAGATGGAGCTTGACTTTGTTGCCATACACAGGGTTTGATTCCAAGCAAGGCGAGGGGGGCTTGAAATCTTCTTCATTTGAAGCGATCCAGCATTTAGCATCATTAAGGGTGCTGAATCTCCAGCACACATTTGTCTCAAAGAAAGGATGCCGTGGGCTTTTATGTCTCTCAGAGCTAACTCACCTATTTTTGCGGAGTGAGTTGCTGCCAGATTCTTCGCTGCAGTTGCTTTCTCATCTGCAGAAGCTGATTGTTCTTGGCATTGAAGGGGCAATGATAACAGATTCTGGGCTGCAGAGTTTTAAACCACCCTCACAGTTGAAGGAACTTGTACTTTATGACTGCTGGCTATTGACAGTAAAGGCACTTCTTCAGTTTTCTGAACTTTATAGAGGTCTGCAAATAAGACACGGCCTTCTCTCAGGTGGTTCAGGTTCTGTAAGAGCTTCACCTGTAAAGGATTCAAGGCTTAGATGCAGTCCAGATTCACAAATGAACAGAAGCAGAAAAGGAGATAAAAAATGGGCTGTGAAACCTTGGGAACAGCGAGAGAAAGTGACCTACTTATTTACAGGTATTTTGAGTTCTACTCTTGCCTTTTGAGTACAATGTCCTAGAGGGTATAAACAGGTACTTATGGGCATGAGTAAATATAACTAGATGATAGACTGGCTTGAAAAGAATCTCAATTGCGGCATGGATTGTTGTTAAAATCTATTACTCTGTCGACTATCTATTTTCCTATTAGTAGGTAAAATGAATTTCTTCTTTATGCATTTTCTCTAAGAATCTGGTGGACTTTGCGATATGTGCTGCAGATGAACGAATTAGATACACAAAAGATGATCTACTAGCCTTGCGTTGCACCAAAAGTTATAATGAGCAGCTTTTAGAAGTTGATCTAGGGAAGATTCCAACTGACCTGTTGAGTGTGCACAACTGTACGCTTTGACTGCTTTTGTAAGGCCCAAGCTAAATAAGACCAATGCTGATTTGACATTTGTTGGAGGATGATCAGCAGGTGTGTACTCCACAAAAGTTGAGGTACCTCATATGTCATGTTCGTATGTTTATTGCAAAAGCTAATAGAATTGAAGAATTTTGCAAAATTGGGGAACACTTCAGGGTTTGCTCTATTGCAAAAGCTAATAGAATTGAAGAATTATGCAAAATTGGAGATATGTCAGGGTTTGTTCTATCACAAACTGTGCTTCTATTGTGTAGGGCACCAAATTGATGTGCTGTCTTGGGCTATGGCCAAGACGTGCCACAATTGACATTGATGCTGTAGATTTGGATGAGTGGTATTTCTACAAACAAACAAAAAAAGAAGGAAAGAGAGGACTTGGTTTCTCTAAGACTAACTTTGTTAGCAAACGTAGGTTTGCATTGACAAAACCGAGATCATCTGCTCTTTGTAGCCCCGAGCGATTCCTTTTCTTTGTATGGATATGACTGGAGGTGCTCCAAAGGCTCTCTAATGATGATGATGAGAAAGCTTGAATAAAATTTTTGATAGCGCAAGTTTCGAAGCTCACATGATTTTGCTCCATAGTCCTCCCATCAAGTCATAGCAACAACAGGGAATCTGCAAGATAAATGCAATAACAATCAAAATTATCCACTATTGATTCAGATTATAATACTAAAAGATGCCTACATAAAGACTTTTAAAAAATAGATGAGGTTACCTATCACGTTGAGCATTAGGCCACCTAAATAATCCCTCCTTATTTCGAAAGTTCGCAAGTTGAGATCTTTCACCAATCTACATTCCTTTGGGGTAGGAACCGACTTTTGAAGAGTTGAATTCCAACCTTGCACCACCTCAGCATCTACTTGAAGAGCTCTTTCCTTGTGTTGAAACTCAAGATCTAGCATCGGATGTTTTCTATCATTCAATCCATTGCCTCGTATATCTTCCCAATGTAGGAAACATTATTGTCCACATGAAGCAACAAGTTACGACTTCACAATGGGTAAGCAAAGAAGAAGCAAATGCTTTACCTTGGGCCAATAATCCTCTTGATTTGATGGTAGTATAGCACAATTGTGCCATAGCTGTGTGAGAAGTAGGCCGACCCTCCCATTTTGGACTAGCCGCCATCTGCTTCAATGTCGGTCTCATGTTGTGTAAATGGCGAAGCATTAGAAAGTTGTATGCAAATTCGGTCTTTGCATACTTTAATAACTCCTTTGCAAACTTCCTATATAATGCCAATGAGAAATGGTGATGAGTGATGAATGTCACTGTTTCCTTACCTGTAGTGATAATGCTTTTTACCTATGGCAAAGAACCAATGTCCTTCAGCAAATTGTTGAGGCAACGTGCCGTGTATGGACTGCATGTGATACTAGGGTACTTGCTTTCCAATGAACCACCTGCTGCTCTATTAGTGGACTCCCCATCTAATACAAATTGCACAACATTTTATGGGTCCACATACTCCATAGTCTCACTCCAAAGCTCGCATAAGACAGGAGCTATCTTTTGTCGTGGACCACATTCTGTGAACTAGATGTAATGTGCTTTGCCGAGACAAGTTGCAAGCACCTCTTCTAAAGAATGACTATGCACATCTGTCCATCCATCGCCTAGTAGTGATATACCGTATGAGCTCCACTTTTTCTTTCTTGGTTGTATGGCTTCTTTAATGCTTGAGACCTCATCCTTAAGGAGCCTTCCTGCAATGCATCATATGTGGGTGCTAGGTGGTGTATAGGTGGGCCTAAATTGAGCGATCTCTGTCACCATCTCCTTAAAGAAAGAAGATCGTGCAACATTAAAAGAAATCCCATAAGAATAAAAGAAACAAGCCACTGCTGCATCAACTTGTGCCTTGTGTTGGGGATGCCAAGAAGTAAATAGAGTGTTTTGTTTACCTTGAGAGGCTGGTTGGGAAGTTGCTAGAGCTCCATGTATATTAAAAGGACTGCCAACTGAGAAAGAAGATTGGCTCCCTCGATCTACATGTGCATGAGGTCATGAGGTCTTCACCACTAGAATAGCAAAGGGATTTTGAGCAACTTTCGATTCTAGAAACATTTTGTGCTCTCTCCATTCAAGCACGCTCCTCCATAGGGATCTTGGTGCAAGCCTTAATTCCACTTCTATTGAGGCCAAGTAGATGGGATTTCACCCATTCTACCGATCCACCTTTTTCAATGCCACGATAATGGCACATCCACCACCTAGCACCACCTTTCTTACTATTGTACTTGCATAGGATCTTGACTTGATCCCACCAATAGTCGGCTTGGGTTCTCTCATTCTCCACGCTAGTCTGATTAAGAAAAGTTTTAATAGCTTCGGGATTCATATTATGAGAGGAAGAGAACGCTTTGGGTTGAGAGAGAGAGAGAGAGAGAGAGAGAGAGAGAGAGAGAGAGAGAGCTGCCGTGACCCTTCTGCTGTAGCGACCTGAAATCGTGTGCTGGCTCTATCGGGCCTGCGCCTGCGCTATTCTGCCCCGCTTCTGCACGTAGGCTGAGGCAACCACACAGCGAGTGAGAGAGAGTGAATGAGTGAGAGACAAAGGCAACTTGATCCTAGCCTCGCGCCCCTGCCTTCTTGCGCAGCATCACGCCCATAGGCCTGTGCAAATCTGTGCGGCTCTTGTGCGCAGGACTCAGGCAAAGAACAAGACAGAGAGACAGAGCAAGAGAGAGAGAGGGGATCGTGGACGCTGTCACCTACGCTGGCCCCTGGCGCCTGCCATCGTGACCTGCACATTGCCTACCTGGCCCGCCAAAGGTGACCTGCCTTCTGCTTATCTGTAATCGTGCTGTGCTGCAGCGTGGAAGTTTTGATCAGCGTATCGCAATATTGCCAGGATCAAAGGGGGGCTTGCAGAATACGTCCCTGCACAGGCCGGGAAACAACAGTAGCAGGGACAGACAGATAGACATTTTACAAGGACAGATCTGTGCCCAGGAGGCAGCAGATTACTGACGAGCAGAGACTGTAGACAGTACATTCTGCTGTGGCACGTGCAATCTGCCCCTACACACAGACAAAGAAAGCAGAGCCGCCTCTGTAGAGAGAGAGAGAGAGAGAGCGCTGTCATCATGATGGCTTTGTGTCATCAGAAAAAAGAGAGAGAGAGAGAAAGAGAAAACCTCTTCACATGATGGCTTTGTGTCATCATGTATCTTGTAATCCAGTAATCTTGTACTTTTTTCGTAATTAATACAATTACCTTTTACGAAAAAAAAAAGAGAGCGCTGTTAAAGTGGTGATACAACATGGCTGGTCTGGACATGGATTTTATTGACCAAACGGTGGCAGCCCTTGGTCCGGATTGTGAAACAGAGGAACCAGAGGATATTGTTCCTTGCATGGAGGAGATGCCACCTCGTCCTGACTTCTAGCCTGCGGGCAAACGCACCAAGCATACTCCGGAAGATACAATGGATCATCAGGATCATCGGGAACGTTCTTATGCTCAGGTTGCTTCTGATTCTGTGGATTCTTAGGATGTGGATTGGGAGCAATTGTTGGAGTTTGCTAACACTCTGCTTGGTGATTATGTTCAACATAATCATGCAGCGTTTTCAGACTCTGAAACTAAAGATGTTCTGGAAGCCACTGTGGATCCCCAAAATGTTTTGCGCTCATTCTCAGTGTTTTATGAACGTGCTGTTATACTCTTCTTCACTGGTAGGATCCCAGTGCTTTCCTATATTTGCTAGTGGCTGCAAAGTCTACTACAAGGGGAGTGTGTTGAAGAGATTTTTGTTGGGCCCCGAGGCTTTTATGAGGTGTTGTTGAAATCCGAGAAGCATCATGCCGATCTGTTGACTAAACTGCCATTGTTCTTTGATCGCCGTTTGGTCCATGTTGTGCCATGGCGCCCAATGGCAGATTTTTAGCGCTTGCTTCAACATGAATGCTCGGTGTGGGTTGAGGTGGAAAACTGTCTGGTTGCCTATTGGCCACTGTTAAAGGATGCCATGGCCGTTGTGGGCACTGTTTTGGTCCCTCCGAGTCTAAGGGCCACGAATCGTAACCGTTTGTGTATGTTATGGGACACTGCTCGGAAAAAGCGTGCTTGGTTACGTCTTAACTACTCTGGCATGCATCCTTTGCACTTTCGTCTGAAATGGGGTAACTTTGCAGGGCATTGTTTTTCGTGTGGAAAATTGGGGCATTTTATGGCCGAATGTCCAGCAAAGCAACCAACTTCAGATGCTGAGCATGTTTTGCCTCCCAGGGAAGATATGGTGCTTGATGCTCCGTCGCAGGATGCGACCCAGCCACCTAAAGTTTTGGATAAAGGCAAACAACATGTTTCGGGCTTGGATTCCTGTGACAATGATTGGGTAGATGTACGTGCCAAAAATGGTAAAAGGTTTGATGCTGGCATGGCGGATACTGTGCCTATTGCTGAGCACAAGAGTCACGGCAAAGCAGGAAAAGTTGTGGATTGCCATGGCTTTCGCTTGTTTTATGCAGGGACACATGCCATGCATTATTCTGGTGTGCTTATGATTGTACATGAGAAATATCAACCTATTCTTATAAAAAATGATGTACATGGTTGTTTTGTGGTGATTGAAGTTTTATTTGAAGGAGAGATCTTATGGTTACTTGGGCTCTATGCTTCAAATGACCCTTTATCCCGCCGGGATCTTTGGAATACTTTGCAGACCTCCTTGTCACTTGGCAGACGGGGTTTCTTGATGGGGGATTTTAATGTGTGTGTTGATCCTTCACAGTCCACATCAGAGCATTCAGTGATGGATACTCCGGAAAGCCATGTGTGGAATGCGTTTGCTCTTGCCGTACTTAAGAAAGATCTCTGGTCATGGCTACACCCTTCTTCTACAGGGTTTACTTTTCATTCTGCGCAGTATACATCTACATGGTCGCGGTACCGCATGTACATCATGCAGGATGATGCTTTTCTTCTTGAGATGCTGGAAATGAAAGTGTTGCAGCAATATGCCTTGTCGCACCATTTTCCTCTACAGCTTGAGATGCTTGTTCAACCCATTGCACCTTTTGAGCAATTTCTGGATAGACTCCATTTGCGTTTCAACTCGTCTTATTTGAAGCATTCAATCTTTCAGGGTTATATGCAGCAATTGATTGATAGATTTTTATTAGACTTTCCCTTTGAGGGCAATGCTTCTTTTGAACGATTGCTCTCTAATGTGCAGCGGGTTGTTCGGCAGTAGGGGATCCATCATGCCTCTCTTTGTTGGTGGCGTCGACACGCAGCGAAGGAATTACTGGTTTTGGTTCGTTCTCTACTCGTGGAGACTCCAGATAATGTATTTCTGCTGCCATTGGCTATGCGTTTGGCTGATCTTCTTAAAGAGTTTCAGTTGAAATCTTATCAATAGGCCAAATTGCAAAATTTGACTGAGAATTTATAAGATAGTGCTTGTCAGACTCATAAGTTCACACAAAGAGAGAGAGAGAGAGAGAGAGAGAGAGAGAGAGAGAGAGAGAGAGAGAGAGAGAGAGAGAGAGAGAGAGAGAGATGCCG
This sequence comes from Lygodium microphyllum, assembly GCF_053477565.2. Taxonomy (NCBI): domain Eukaryota; kingdom Viridiplantae; phylum Streptophyta; class Polypodiopsida; order Schizaeales; family Lygodiaceae; genus Lygodium; species Lygodium microphyllum. The sequence goes on along the minus strand of NC_141144.1, from coordinate 18,393,217 downwards.
TTTCCTGCCTGCGAACGTACATAGAAACGCGGCCGCCTACCTGTGGAGGCTCATGTTTCGCCGACGACACCCGTGCGTGCCAGGTCTGCATCGTCCCTGTCCCTTTTGCTGCCATCGCGTCGTCTGCCGTGGCCATCAGGTCGCGACCCGCTCGCCCTCTGCTGTGCGATTGTGCCCCACTGCGCGGAGTCCTGTCTGACGTCTCCCCTCGGACGTTGCACAGTCACCTGGATTTGCGCCCTCAGCTACTCGCCTGCCTTCACACGCCCTATTCGTCAGGGGTTCACTTGCGCGCGTCTGTCGTGTTCTGCACAAGAGCCCTGTTGCAGTCCTGTTGCTGCAGCCGGGTGGTTCCTTGATTTTGCAGGTCTGCGGGACCTGCACACACACACACACACACACACACACACACACACACACACAGAGAGAGAGAGAGAGAGAGAGAGAGAGAGAGAGAGAGAGAGAGAGAGAGAGAGAGAGAGAGAGAGAGAGAGAGAGAGAGAGAGAGAGAGAGAGAGAGAGAGAGACCCAGTTCCTGACCTGCCCCTTCACCGTTGTCGTAGTCCTGTCTCAGCTCAGAGAGAAGCATGGCTGGCCTGGATATGGCTTTTATCGACCAAAAGGTGGCAGCCCTTGGTCCGGATTCTGATACAGAGGAACCGGAGGATATGGTTCCTTGCACAGAGGAGATGCCTCCTGCTCCTGACTTTGAGCCTGCGGGCAAACTCTCCAAGCATACGCCCGAAGAGACAATGGGTCATCAGGAACGTTCTTATGCTCAGGTGGCCTCTGATTTTGTGGATTTGCAGGAGATTGACTGGGAACATTTGCTGGAGTTTGCCAATACGTTGCTTGGCGACTATGTCCAGCATAATCATGAAGCTTTTTCTGACTCGGGAACTGAAGAGGTTCTGGAAGCAACGGTGTATCCGAAAACTGTCCTGCGTTCTTTTTTCCGTGTTTTATGACCGCGCAGTTATACTCTTCTTCACTGGCAGGATCCCAGTGCTTTCCCATATTCGCCAGTGGCTGCACCATTTACTACAAGGGGAGTGTGTTGAGGAGATTTTTGTTGGGCCTCGAGGCTTCTATGAGTTGCTGCTGAAATCTGAGAAGCATCGGGCTGAGCTCCTGCCCAAACTACCATTGTTCTTTGATCGCCGTTTGGTCCACGTTGTGCCCTGGCGCCCTATGGCAGACTTTCAGTGCCTGCTTCAATGTGAATGCCCGGTGTGGGTTGAGGTGGAAAATTGCCCGGCTGTCTATTGGCCATTGTTAAAGGATGCCATGGCCGTTGTGGGAATGGTGCTGGTCCCCCCAAGCCTAAGGGCAATGAATAGAAACCGTTTGTGTATGTTATGGGACACTGCCAGGAAGAGGCCTGCGTGGCTATGCCTTAATTGCTCTGGCATGCATCCTTTGCATTTTCGCTTGAAATGGGGCAACTTTGCAGGACACTGCTTTTCGTGTGGTAAATTGGGGCATTTTATGGCCGAATGCCCAAAGAGGCAACCGTCTTCAGATAATGTGCATGTTGTGCCGCCCATGGATGACATGGTGCTTGATGCTCCGTCACAGGAGGAAACCCAGCCATCCAGTGTTTTGGATAAAGGTAAACAACAGGTTTTGGGTGTGGATTCCCGTAGCAATGACTGGCTAGAGGCACTTTCCAAAAAAGGTAAAAAGTTGGATGCTGGCCTACCGGATTCTGGGCCTACTGTGTCACAGGATTCCACGCGCACGTATATGCGCAGGAAAGAAATGTTCTCTTCACAGCATGCTGCGCGTGCTATAGTTTCTTCTGCTCCTCGTAATCAGTCTACGAGGAAAGTATATACAGACGGTCCAAAGGGCCCACCTGCTAAGTTGGCATTTGATTCTAGAGGTAATGTGATTACACCCTGGGATCGTCGTTATCCCCGTTTCATCCCCAAGACAGTGGATATCCCATCTACCTCTAAAGCTGGCCGGCAAAATTCTTTTGCAGTGTTAGCTGATTTTCTGGATGACGGTGTCCTTGACATCCTAGCAGACAAGGTTAAATCGAGGCAAGCGGTGCCTCCTTCCTGATTTTCTTTTTACAGATATATGAAGATAGCCAAGTGGAATGTGCGAGGCATTTGTTCTCGCCATAAGCAACATGCCATGTGGACTGTCTTGCATGAGAATCAGTGGGATGTCTTGTGTGTGGTTGAGCACAAGAGTCACGGTGAAGCAGGAAAAGTTGTGGATTGCCATGGGTTTCGCTTGTTTTATGCAGGGACACATGCTGTGCATTATTCTGGTGTGCTTATGATTGTCCATTAGAAATATCAGCCTGTTCTTATTAAAAATGATGTACAGGGCCGCTTTGTGGTAATTGAAATTTTATTTGAAGGAGAGATCTTATGGTTGTTGGGCCTCTATGCTCCGAATGACCCTTTATCTCGCCGGGATCTTTGGAAGACTTTGCAGAGCTCCATGTCACTTTTGGCAGAAGGGGTTTCTTGATGGGGGATTTCAATATGTGTGTTGACTCTTCACAGTCCACTTCAGGGCATTCGGTGATGGATGCTCCGAAAAGTCGGGTGTGGAATGCCTTTGCTCTTGCGGCACTTAAGCAAGATCTATGGTCTTGGTGTTAGCGATGTCAGATCCTGGCCGTGCAGTACGGCGACTGGTCGGACTGACCAGTTGGACTGGCACGTGGCAGTCCGACTGTACTGCACGAGTCGGCTGCATTTAATGCAGCCGACATGCATATTTTGGGCGCTTTCTGGCTGGCTATTTATAGCCGATGTTCTGCATTGTTTCCCTCACTTCTGATTGCAGGTGTCAGGCTGGAGATTCGTGCAGATTACATCTCTGTTTGCAGATTTCAGGCTGGAGATTGTGCAGACTGCAGCGGACTTCGAGGTGAACAGCAGGTTGCATCGTCGAGGTGGAGACACGCAGTCCCGCGCACTGCGCCTGTGTACATATCTGCATATCTTTGTATACAGCACACTTAATACAGCAGATCTTCATCTTCCACTGTCTTTTCCTCTCTCTCTCTTCTCTCTGCGTTCTCTCTCTCTCAGTCTTGGTCCCACGCTTCCGCATCGCTGTACTCTGACACTTGGTTACAACCTTCATCTCCAGGGTTTACTTTCCATTCCGCACAGTATGCATCTACATGGTCGTGGTTGGACCGAATGTACATCATGCAGGATGACGATTTTCTTCCTGAGATGTTGGAAATGAAAGTCTTGCAGCAATATGCCTTGTCGGACCATTTCCCTCTCCAGCTTGAGATACTGGCACAACCCATTGCACCTTTTATGCAGTTGCTGGATAGACTCCCTTTACATTTCAACTCGTCCTATTTGAAGCATTCAATCTTTCAGGGCTATATGTAGCAATTGATTGGTAGATTTTTATTGGACTTCGCCTCTGAGGGCACAACTTCCTTTGAAGGACTGCTCTCTAATGTGCAACGGGTTGCCCGGCAGTATGGGATCCATCATGCCTCTCTTTGTCGGCGGCGTCGACATGCAGCGGAGGGCTTACTGGCTTTGGTTCGTTCACTGCTGGTGGACACCCTAGACGATGAATTTCTGCTGTTCTTAGTACAGCGTTTGGCTGATCTTATTAAAGAATTTCAGTTAAAATCTTATCAGCAAGCCAAATTGCACAATTTGACTGACAATTTGCAAGATAGTGCTTGTCAGACTCATAAGTTCTTTCGCGCCTTGCATGCTTCTCCTGCTCGAGAAAATATGGCCAGACTCCAGGATTCAGAAGGTCTCATGTTCACTGATCTGCAGACCATTGTGAATATGTGCAGGAATTATTTTTTGGATCTTCTTGGTTCTTCTCCGTCGCCTTCTGACCAGGTTATGCATGCACGCTCAGTCTTCTATGATCTGGTCCGCCATCAGGTTCCACTTGATATGCAAGCTACTTTGGAGGCAGATATTTGTGAGGAGGAGGTTATGGATGTTTTGTTACACCTGCCTAAGGATAAAAGCCTTGGTTGGGATGGTCTCACCAATGAATTCTTTGAGAGCTCGGCTATCCAACTGGTGAAGCCATTGGCGGCTATGTTTCAGCAGGTTTGGGAAACAGGGGTCATGCCTTCCTCATGGAAAGAAGGCCTTATCAAACTGCTTCCGAAGGTTCCTTCGCCGTCAATGTTGCAACATTGGAGACCAATTTCTTTGATGGGTTCGATGTATAAAATCTTTTCCAAAGTGCTGGCGAATCGGCTCCACAAGCACCTTCCAACTATTGTGCATCCTCTTCAATATGCATTAAGGGCCGCAACATTCTGCATAATATCTTAAATGTGCAAATGGCCATTGACTATGCAAGGCATTGTAGTCAGGAAGTGGTATTGATTCAATTGGATCTGGAAAAGGCTTTTGACTATTTAGACTGGTCTTTCATTGCAGAACTTATGTCTGCTATGGGTTTTGGTACTCGGATGTCCCGATTGATCTACACCATTAGTGTTGCGGCTTCTTCACGCGTTATGCTCAATGGTGGGGTTACAGAGCCATTTGTCCTTGCACACTCGGTGAGGCAGGGTTGCCCTTTGAGTCCTCTCTTCTTTGCCCTGGCGACCCACCCGGTTCTTTCAATGTTATCTTCAATGGCAGCTTTTGCTCAACTGGTCGGATTGTCTCTTCCTTTGGGACAACACTTCATTAGCCAATCTTTGGCTGATGATAGCTTTATGATTTTGCGTGCGGACAAGGACAACATTCGCAAGGCATTAGATGTTTGGACGCTCTTTGGTCATGCTTCTGGTCTTCGCATCAATGCCTTCAAATCAGCCATTCTTAGTTGTACGGAGTCTGATTTACAGTCATTGGGCTGGCAGGGTCAGGTTGTTCCCCGTGGCTCCATTGTCAGGCAACTTGGGTACCCGTTGGGTGTTGATGTTCGGCCAAAGTAACTACTGGAGTGGATTTCACAGAAACTGGCAGCTAAGTTTATGTATTGGAAGTTGCAAGCGTGGCCCTTCCATGTCCGCCTCAAAGTGGCTCAGACAATTATGCTGCCAATGCTCACATATTTCTTGCCATTGCTACCGTGGACTCCTACTACTTTGAAGGCTCTCACTCGCCCTATTCGTTTCATGCTATGGAAGAAGGATTCATTGCACGCAGGTATTTCGTGGATTTCGTGGTTACATATATGTACCCCCAAACGCCTGGGTGGTGGAGCTATTTTGGATGCTGAAACTCGTATGCTGGCTCTTCATTGGTCTCTTTTTCGTGCTATGTGTATGGATCATCACCCTGGACCATTATAGCCCGTTATTTTCTTGAGGACAGCGGGCTTCGGCATGGTAATACACAAATTGGGGGCTCCTGGTGGCATGTCCTTAATGCAGACTCTCGGTTTTCCAGTCTCTCCTCCCCTCTGTTACTGCATTTGGTCGGCTCTTGGAAAGTGGTGCTCCAAAAGGCGCGTTGGCATCCAGTGGAGGGCCGCTTGTATACAAACTCCTTTCAACTAGAATTGTTGGCAGTCTCGAGATTACTTTCATGGGAAGACAAACATGAGCTTAGACCAAAATTTAACCGCATGGCCCGTTTGGGTGTGACTTCAGTTGCGGATGCCACCCTTGCCAGTCGTAATGTCTTCGCATCGTTTCATACTGCCAGGAGACTTTTCAGAATTCCGCGTGGATACCATGATTTATGGGAACAGCTTTTGTTAGTGCTTCAGGGCAGGCAACCCTTTCCTGCCCTTGCTGTGGATCGTCCTTGGCAGGACTGGGACCTTGCAAGCCGGTTGAGTCTAGAAAAGGCCTCTGCTAATTAGGTGTATCATCTTCTGATTAAAGATCATCAATGGCTGGGTGTTAAAGCTAATACTGTATGGGGAGTGCAGAAATCACAGTCATGGTGGAAGGCAACTATGATGGAGGGCTGGTTGAATAAGACTCCTTTCAAATGTAAGGTCTTTCTTTGGCGGGTGATGATTGGTGGTCTTCCTCTTGCTTCGGCCCTTTCCAAGCGTCGAATCTCGAATGACAATAGTTTCTTCTGCGCCACTACTGTGGAATCGGCCCGACATCGATTTATTTCTTACCCGCTGGCCAAGAATATCTGGTCGCTCTTGTCACAGGTTTGGCGCGCAGTGGTGGGGTCCGCACTAACCCCGTTCGATTAGATTTTTGTGCGCCCAAAATACCCCACACCGTCACAGTTGCATATGAAGATCTTATTCCACTTTTTGAGATACTGGGAATGCTGGCACAATTGGACCACTCGGAATGCCTTTCTTTTTGATTCGGCCTCTAATGTACCGAGACACATTGCCCGGCTTAAAGGTCTCTTGTATTGGCAGATAGATCTCATTTGGCACTTGGACTTGCTCCCTCGGGAGGACTTACTTCCCTGGCATATGGCAATTTCCTCTAGGTCTTTGCCATGACTTGTGTAACTTTTTCGTGGCTTAATACTGGGATTTTACACACGTTGGCTTAGAGCCCTCGTGTATCTTGTAATCATGTAAACTTGTACCTTTTTTTCGTAATTAATACAATTACCTTTTACGAGAGAGAGAGAGAGAGAGAGAGAGAGAGAGAGAGAGAGAGAGAGAGAGAGAGAGAGAGAGAGAGAGAGAGAGAGAGAGAGAGAGAATTTTGTGATCGGAATTTGGTTCTGCGATGGCAAATTTGTAGGAATCTAATGGTGTTGATATGGCCTTTCTTGATCAGCAGATTGGGCAAGGGAATAACAAAGACTTGGCCGACTCGGATGGTGATTCGTTAGCTGATGAACTCAGGCCATTGCAGGATAGTGAAGAGATGGGCAAATGTCGTAGAATGTCAGTCTTAGGCCCAAATTTGCCTCAGCCAAAGGTTCATGCTTCGTGTTCACAACCCGATGGGTCTTTACAGTTCATGCTGGCCACTTCCAATCATCTTATGTTGGATTATGTCCATTGTAATGAGGATAAAGCTAATGCATTACCGGATGGGGATCAAGTAGTTGGAGTTATGGGAACCGATCTGGTCTTACAACAGATAGCTGCTTTCCATGAGAGGGCAGCCATATTTTATTTTACTGGAAGGACTCCTTTGATAACAAGGATTCGTGCTTGGTTGTAGTCCATGCTTGTCAGTTTTGAATAGTGCTTAGATGATGTTTCAAGGCGTATACAGATTCCCTTGGTTGAAGAGATTTATGATGGCCCGAAGGGGTTCTTTGAGGTTCTTTTTCGTTCTGCGGAAGTATGGGCTCTTATTTTGCAATGCATTCCTTTGTTTATGGACGGCGGGCAGCTAGTTCATGTGGTTGCTTGGAGGCTCATGGCTGAGTTTCAGGAGGTGTTGAGACATGCATGCCCAATTTGGGTAGAGGTGGTGGATTTCCTTGCGCATCTCTGGAGACTCCTCTCTCTGGTTTTGAGAACCATTGGGGAGGTTTTGGTGGAACCTCGACTGGCTTCCCGCAATCGGAATAAGGCATGTATGCTTTGGGATACAAGGAAACCTCGCCCGACAAAGATTCGTTTTGAGGTTCCAGGGTTACAAACGTTGGTGTATGAGTTGAAATGGGGTACTTTTGCAGGACACTGTTTCAGATGTGGCGAGTTGGGCCATTTCATTTCGGAATGCAACAAAAATATGGAGGTAGGGCAATGCCCTATGGATCCACCTCCCGCAGTAGACGATTTAGAAGCCCGTAGTTGATCCTGAGTAGCTTTCCCAAGATGGTCGTAATGAAGGCAAGAAGGATGTTTCCCACGGTGGTGGGGAGCGTGCTTCGCTTGCGGGTGGGCGGAATTTGTCTCTTCAGGAGGATTTGTGGGTTACTGTGGTTGGTTATAATGCCACACAGGATTCTCGTTTTGCTCCTGCCCATCCTCCGTCGCCCCCAATCACTCGAACCTTTCAATTTAGAGGTAGGGGGTTTTATATGAAACCTCAATCTTCACGTGCTTCGCCAGTAGAAGATAAAAGGCCTTTTGCTTTGTGCTTCAATGTGCGTGGGAGGCTTGTGCCTCTTAGGGATGTTTTCCGCTCCCAGCAACAACAGTTCCCTTCTCGTGCTTCCATTGCAGGTTTGTAGAGGGCAGATCTTGTTGCTGTTATTCGAGGTGAAATGGAGAGATTCCAGGCTGCCAAGGCTATTGATGTGAAAGGGAAAGGGAAAGCGGCTGCTCAATAGTTTTTCTCATTTGTGATTGATCATGAAAATTGCTCTTATGGAATGTGAAAGGTATTTCTTCGAGCAGCAAGCAGTATCAGTTGTGGAAAGTGGTGCTAGCTGGAAAATGGGATGTTTTCTGTGTTGTGGAGCATAAACAACATGCTTTGGCTAGATCTTCTTATGCATATAAGGATTATGCAGTTTTTTTCAGTGGTAGATCTCCACACAGATCAGGAGTTATGTTGGTTGTCAAATCCTCCCTACAACCAACGTTGGTCTCTGAGGACCCTCGTGGCCGATTTTTGACTCTTGAAATAATTTATGAGGGAGAGGTTTTGTGGATTGTAGGCGTGTATGCTCCTTCTAATGCAAGGGAACGTCGTTAGCTTTGGGATGACCTGCACTGCCTTGCCATGGCTCGTCAAGGCTTTGTCATGGGTGATTTTATTGCCAGTGTTTCTACAGATCAGGTGACCTCTTCACATTCGATTATGGATGGTCTTGAGCGATAGGCTTGGGATGATCTTGTAGCGACATCTTTGAAATAGGATATGTGGTTCTGGATGTATCCATCACAAGCCGAATATACTTATCGTTCTTTTCAGCATCCAAATACTTGGGCCAAAATGGATAGGATTTACATATGCCAAAGTGACTCTTTTCTTCCTGCAATCATTGATATGCAGGTGGAAAGACAACTTGTTTTGTCATATCATTACCCTTTGGCCCTGGAAATGAGCCACATACTTGTTCATGCAGTTGAGGCTCTCCTTACCCAGTTGCCTCTTCGCTTTAATCAATCTTTTTTGCAACAAAATCAGTTATTGGAAGGTGTGCAGCAACTGATAGCTTCTTTTAGCTCGAAGGTTCTATCTATAGGAATGGAAGCATGGGGGTTTTTAGGGATAATGCACGAGCGTTATCTCGACAATATGGTATTCAGCATGCTTCCTCGTTTCGAGCTGGATTGCAGCATGCTCAATCTTTATTAGCTCATTCCTTGTCTCTTTGTTAGATTGGGGATTCCAATGATGACTTCCTCACATGCATTGAATATGCAAAATACAAATACTTGGCCAGAGCTGAAACTTTATATGATAACAACTATCAAACTCATCAATTTTTTACTCGTTTGCATCAGAAATATGCTCGAGAAAATATTGTGTGCTTAAAGGATGAGCAAGGTGATATGGTAACTGATTCTCCCTCCATTATTCGGATGACTATTGACTTTTATAGGGCCTTGTTGGGTCAAGAAGAGATTCTTTCCGAAACTGTTCACTTTGCTCGAACATATATTCGTGACCTGCTTAGTAATCATGTCAAACCAGAATGGGTGACTTTAATGGATGCTGATATTTTTGAAGATGAAGTGTAAGAAGTGCTGTCTCACTTGCCTCGAAGGAAAAGTCCAGGCTGGGATGGGCTTCCTAATGAGCTGTTTTCTGCCAATGTGCAATAGTTTAAGGACCCATTAACCCACTTGTGTCAGCAGGTGTGGAACTTTGGTATGATGCCTTCAGATTGGAAGATTGCTGTTATGAGGTTGTTGCCCAAGGTTCCCTCTTTGACCTCTTTGAAACAGTGGAGACCCATTTCAGTTATGGGATCGTTATGTAAAATCTTCTCAAAAATTATTGCCAACAGATTGCAGAAAGTATTTTCGCACCTTGTTCATCCACGTCAATACGGTTTCATTAAAGGTCGGAATATAATGCACAACATTTTGAATGTTCAGCTGGGAATCCACTATGCCAAAGCTTCTAGCCAGCACGTGATTATGCTTCAGTTGGATATTGAGAAGGCTTTTGATCATGTTAGTTGGTCATTTTTGTGACAATTAATGTCTACAATGGGTTTTGGGTCCCGTATGATTTCTCTAGTTGATACCATCAGTCAGGGTGCTGTGGCTTGTATTGCTCTTAATGGAGGGATTACGGAGGAAATTGCCTTGTCTCGGTCTCTTCGGCAAGGCTGTCCTCTCAACCCTTTACTGTTTGCTTTGGTAACTCACCCGATACTCTCATTATTGGATAAGTTGGCAGCTCAAGGAGAGATAGTTGGCTTAACTCTTCTTGGTGGTGACCAGCTTGTGGGGCAATCTTTGGCAGATGATTCTTTTATGTTCCTTAAGGCGGATCAAATTAATGTTAATTGGGCAATGGTGACCTGGAATCTTTTTGCTTTGGCATCGGGCTTGCACATTAATACTCAGAAATCCACCCTTCTCTCCTGTACGGAGAATGATTTGCGGGCCAAGGGCTGGAATGGAATTGTGGTCCCAAGGGCATTATAACCAGACACTTGGGATTTCCTATTGGTGTGGAGGTTGCTCCCCGTGCCTTGCTAGATTGGATGGCTTCTCGAATTCATGACAGGTTCATGTACTGGAAATCTCAGAGTTGGCCTTTACATGTCAAACTAAAAGTGGCTCAATATTTATGATTAGTATGATTTCGTTCTTGCTGCCATTGCTTTCTTGGACTAAGAAGTCCCTTTTGGATTTGGTCTAGCCTATCAGATTTATGCTATGGAAAAATGTCACAACTCTATAGAAACAGAATTTGTATCCTTTTTCATTAATTTGTCTATATCATGATTTATTAAATTTGTTTCCTTTGCATTAATTAGATATAAAGAAAAGTGCATTGGAGCTGGCCACTGATGAGTGGTCACAGGTTATGGTGGACCCACGCGGTGGATTAGAGAAAAGATAGTTCACACTTCCACCTATATGGCCTGATTGGGCGCCTGTGACCAGAACTCACGCATATCAGGGTTAGACTCGCACACAGAAAGGATTGATGCCTTGAAGTGTGGGCTAGATCCGTCAGAACAGACAGTTACAATCAACAAGATGGCATGATCATGAAATGCTTGTACAATGTGCATGTGTGGGTTGAAAGCTTGAAATGCACATTTCTTTGCATAGGAAAGTCACATGAAGATTCTGATACCGTTTTTGCGATGTACACGGAAAAAGCTTTCATATGACACCCATATTGGGGGGGTCCCTAAATCTTAGGAGGTCCCTAAATTTTAGGAGCCTCGAATCAGCCTAAAAATGCTAGTCCTAAAAAATAGGGATGTCATTCTAAAAATAGTAAATTCTGTACTCCGACTGTGTTTACTAAATTTAGTTGTTTCTATTCTTGACAGTATTCAGCCCAAAAAGGAAGGCCATAGAGAAGAGACAAGTGTCAAGACACTTGTCACACAAGTTTCCAAGTGTCCTACCACTTGTCCCATCTCATGACATGTGGCTGGACACTTGTCTTGTGCTACTCCACTTTCCCCTTTTGTTCTAAGCTCTTCCCTCTCCTATAAATAAGAGCTCGTTTTTCTTCATTCAGCATCATTTTTCTTTGCTGTAAACTCATGTATAACACCCACAGATAGCCAGAAACTGGCCCCATCCATCCCCATCATCATCCCCCACTTCTCCATTATCAAATTCCTCCATATTCCCTCTTCTATCACTGCTGTTTTACAGGACAGCAAGCCTGTAAATTCATTACAGCACCTCCTTCTCGATCTCTTTCTTCCATTTTAGCAACAAGAAGCAAGCCCTATCCATGTACTGCTGCTCAACGATGGAGAAAGGCTGATTTCCCCTCTTTCTTCACTCATACTGTAAAGAAATCAGTTCTTATCATTGCATAATAGATAATGCATGTGTGTTTGTACATCTTTGCATGATCTTGTGAGAGTTAGAATTACTTCTCCTCACTCTCAGGTTGATTGTAACTGAGCTCTTCCCTAAGGGACTTGGGTTGAGCAGAAATACATTCCTTCGGGGGGGGAATACATTCCTTCGGGGGGGGGGGGGATTTTGGTTGACCATCTTCAACCCTCAATCTTATCTCCATTACTTTTACATTTTCATGGCTGTAATTTTGTGAGTAATTTTCATTTTCAGCTTCAAGTGTTCATTCTCTTTTATATTAAATCTCGAAAACAAGCGAATATCATAATTATTAAGCATACTACGTTGTTCGGGGCGTTTACAAAAAAGAAGGGCGATCGCTTGGGGCAGGTATGGATCTCGTGGCAGCATGTGACCACTCCGAAAAGGATGGGGGTTGCAGCTTTGTTGGATACTAACTTGCACATGGTTGCTTTGAGGCTATCTCTTTTGTAGAGTCTATGTGTTCTGCTTTGAGGCTATCCCTTTTGTAGAGTCTATGTGTTCAGTATCATCCTTGATAAGATATTGTCAAATTCTTCATAGAAAAAACTGACATCTCTCATGGTAGCACAGTTATTCATGCTTCTTGGTGGCATGCACTTAATTCTACGAGGCATATAAAGGTCTCCCAATCTTCTGTACTTTCTCATTTGATTGCTTCCTGGCAGTAGATACTTTGTTTTGCTGTTTGGCATCCTCCAGATACTCGTAAGGAGGAAAATTCATTGCAAGGAGAAATACTGGCTTCCTCAAGGTTGTTGGATTGGCCACAAAAAGATTTGCAGTGAGACAAGTTCAATCAGATGGCTAGGTTGGGGTTGAAGATAATCCGTTATGGTGTTCTTCATGGGCAGCCCCGTCTTTATTCTTTTAAGCATATTTGTCAGTACTTTAGGGTGCGTCCTGGATACAGGGACATTTGGTCGTCCATATAGGAGAGTCTTCAGAGGTTCTCTCCTTTGCCTGCGTTACAACTAGTGGATCCATGGTGTGACTGGATGTTCCATACAGGAGAGTCTTCAGAGGTTCTCTCCTTTGCTTGCGTTACAGGTAGTGGATCCATGGTGTGATTGGATGTTTGTGCTTTCTAATGATTTTGAGAAAAGGTTAGCTAATCAGATATATCATCAGATGATGGAAGCTAAGAGATGGGTCACGGGGAAAGTTAATAAGTTATGGCATCTTAGGGATAGCAAAAAGAAGTGGCGGGAAAGATTTATCCAGCTTTGGAAGTCTAAGGTTCCATATCAGGATAAAGTGTTCATGTGGAGTCTGCTCATTGGGGGTCTTCCAACGGGAGAGGTGCTCTGTGCCCGAAAGATCTTGGTAGGTCGTGTTTTCTGTACTATATGTGACGAGACATTGCTGTCAAAAGATGACGTACCGGTGAGACAATAGGGTTTGCGGGGAGTAACGCAGAGTGAACTCGGCAAACATGGAGAAGAGAAGAGAAGAGAGAAGAAAATTTGATGAATGGAATGATGAAGTTTCGAATCATGGAGTGAATGTGATACAATGGAACAAGGGTGCCGTAGCACAAGGAAGATGATGAAGACAGCCATGAACCACGAACCCCAATGTCCTCCTGAAGGGGTGTGAGGGTAGTGGAAAGGCTGGAGAGAAGAGGTGACGGACTGAATGAATCAATCGTGAGGAATGAGTGAGAGAGTGGCCTATAAATAGGCACAATTAGTCTAGGATGGCGCCCCTAAACGCAAAAAGGCAAACTGCGGGTGAAGGGTGAAGATGACGTACTAGCAAAACAGTAGGGTTTGTGGGGAGGAACACGGAGTGAACTTGGAAAACATGGAGATGAGAAGAGAAGAGAGAAGAAACTCTAATAAATGGAATGATGAAGTTCCGAATCATGGAGTGAATGTGATACAAGGGAACAAGGGTGCCGTAGCACAAGGAAGAAAATGAAGATAGCCACGAACCACGAACTGCAATGTCCTCTTGAAGGGGTGTGAGGGTAGTGGAGAGGTTGGAGAGAAGAGGCGAAGGACTGAATGAATCAGCCGTGAGGAATGAATGAGAGAGTGGCCTATAAATAGGCATAGTTAGTCTAAGATGGTGTCCTTTTTTGGGGCTGCAAACCCTAAACGCAAAACGCAAATTGCGAGTGAAGGGTTTCTCAACACCCCCTCTCAGGCCCAAAAAGGGAAACAAGAGAAGAGTGAGGTGGAGATGCAATGCTTATGCAGCAGGTGCCACTTGGACAGTGTCCCTCATGGGGAAACTGTTTACTTGCCCAAGCGCCCTAGTACAAAGATGATGAAAACATGCAATACATAGGAGAAATGTCGAACTTTGTGTGGTGCCGAGAACCATAAGGAGAGGCCCGTACTCGATCTCGGGAGGTGGCTCCATGCTGACCAAGTGACCAAGGCAAGAAAAGAAGAGGAGGAAGAAGATGTAGAGGATCCCTAAGATCCAAGATTTCCACCGGAAAGGGAACCTGTAGTAAAGACCAGTAGACAGAGTGAACTGGAGAACTCGAAACTCAACCTCGGGAGAGAAGCCACTAGCTCCGGCAGTGGCACAAGGAGTGCTTGGTGGAAGATGCATGTACTCCGGAGGGGTGGGGAGCAAAGGTCAAAGTCGGCAAGCATCGGTGGTGTGTCCGGTGATGCCACAGTAGGAGCACCCAGCAGTCTGGTCATCTGTTGGTAAAGAAATGATGGATACCAGTGTGCCTTGCTGAAGAAGGAAGAGGATATCCACCATGAACCACGATCCACAATGTCCGCCTCAAGGGGTGTGAGGGTAGTGTGAAGCACGAACCGCAATGTCTGCCTCAAGGGGTGGGAGGGTAGTGGAAGGGCTGGAAGTGAGGTGCCTGTGGGAGGAGGATGTGACCAGCAGTAAGAGGTTGCAACCAGTAGAAAAACGTAGGTGAGGAGAGAGAGAGACTAAAAACGTTGGCAACAGGAGAGAGAAAGACTAAAAACGTAGGCAGGACAACTTGCAAGAGAGAGAGACAAAACGCAAGTAGCAGGACTATGATGACGTGGCAAGCTATGTGGCAAGAGGTCTGCACACGAACAATAGTCGCTTGGCTGGAATCAGCTCCAAACTGCGTGAAGAGGGCTGGAAATCAGGCGCCAATTGATGGAGACAGCAATGGACAACTTCGGCTGAGATGTCCTCCGCGAATGGGGTGTGGGCAGCAAGTTGAAACACCTGAAATATGCAAAAACGAGATTTTGATGCAGCGGAAGAAGAAGAGAAGTGGATGCCGAACCCGCCACCGGTCTTTCCCTTCATTGGAGTGGAGGATGTTCGTTGCTAGGTGATCCAGCTCTGATACCATGCCAAAAGATGATGTACCAGCGAGAGAGTAGGGTTTGCGGGGAGGAACACAGAGTGAACTCAGCAAACATGGAGAACAGAAGAGAAGAGAGAAGAAACTGTGATGAATGGAATGATGAAGTTCCGAATCATGGAGTGAATGTGATACAAGGGAACAAGGGTGTCGTAGCACAAGGAAGATGATGAAGACAACCACGAACCACGAACTTCATGCTGAATGAAGTTCGTGACGGACTGAATGAATCAGCTGTGAGGAATAAATGAGAGAGTGGCTTATAAATAGGCACAGTCAATCTAGGATGGCGCCCCTTTTTGGGGCTGCAAACCCTAAACGTAAAATAGAGAAACACAAAATTGCAAACTGTGGGTGTGTTGAGAAACCCTTCACCTGCAGTTTGCGTTTTTGCGTTTTGCGTTTAGGGTTTGCAGTCCCAAAAAGGGGCGCCATCCTAGATTGACTGTGCCTATTTATAGGCCACTCTCTCATTCATTCCTCACGGCTGATTCATTCAGTCCGTCACCTCTTCTCTCCAGCCTCTCCGCTACCCTCATACCCCTTCAGGAGGACATTGCGGTTTGTGGTTCGTGGCTGTCTTCAGCATCTTCCTTGTGCCATGGCACCCTTGTTCCCTTGCATCACATTGACTCCATGATTCAGAACTTCATTCTTTCATTCATTAGAGTTTTTTCTCTCTTCTCTTCTCTTCTCCATGTTTGTTGAGTTCACTCCGTGTTCCTCCCCGCACACCCTACTGTCTTGCTGGTACGTCATCTTTTGACATGGTATCAGAGCTGGATCTGCTCAAATAGTGGCAAAGATCCTCCACTCCAGTGAAGGCAAAGACCAGTGACGGGTTCGGCATCCACTCCTCTTTTTCTTCCGCTGCATCAAAATCTCGTTTTTGCAGATTTCAGGTGTTTCAGTTTGCTGCCCACGGAACTTGGCAAACATGGAGAAGAGAAGAGAAGAGAGAAGAAACATGGAGAAGAGAGAGAGAGAGCTGTTATGCAGTCACAGGTGACAGGTCTGAACTCTATTATGCTCATAACTGAAGTCTATCAGTAAGAGAGAGAGAGAGAGAGAGAGAGAGAGAGAGAGAGTGAGTGAGTGAGTATATTGACATCTCTAAAAGGCCAATGTGGCCTATGAGACCAAAGCAATACATACAATGATGGTGTGTTTCTCATTTGGAACGAGAAAAGATGAAAGACAGAAACATATGACTCCACATCCACATGAGAGAGAGAGGACTCCACATTCACAAACAAACTGTCCCTGCTCTAGTCCATGCTGGCCGAAAACGATCTTGGAATAATGCGCACATGTGGACCTGGTGCACAACATGTTTATCCAACAGTGACGGAGAGAAAAACAGAAAAACGGATAGAACCAGCCAACATTTTTAACTATTAAACAGTAAATCTTAAATACTATTTAACATTATTAGTTTTAAAGACAATGCTATAAAACATTAAACATTAAAAATGATGATTAAAGCGTTTGGAACAGAAAACAATTAAAGAGAGGTGAACATGATTAAAGAAAACAATTAAAGCATTCGGACCTTAAACATCATTATTCACGTGAATATTATTGTGAAATAATGACTCTAAATGTCATTACTCATGTTAGAATTAATCGTTTCAAACATTCTAACAAAAACAAAAAGGGAACTTGGGCTCTCTAAAAACTCCTGTATTACAATAGCATGATGAAAGATCAACAGTGATAATTTTCAGAATTGATTTTTTCAAGATTGGGTCATCTCCTTATATCCTTTTCTGTTGAAAGGTTTTCTAATAGCAAGAGTCTGTTAGGAAAAGGCTAAATCAGGATAGGTCAAAGGTGCACATGATTACTTATGAGACTGCTATTGAACTTCATTGTGCAAAGCTTGGTAGAGATGATGCAACCATCATGAACTGCTTGCAATCTCTTAATGGAGTAGATCTTGGTGTAACGTTGAAACATCAACAAGGTCATGACAGGTGGGCTGCATTGTGCTGACAAATGGTACAATACCAGTTCATGTTATCACAGAATACAAGAATCTTAAAGATGGCAACTGAACATTTTTCTTGTAACAGTTTACTGGGTGAGAAGCCCACCTTGAAGTACAAAGGCCAAAATATTATAAGCCCCTGGTTACTTTAGAGATGGAGGATAATGTGAAGAAGGGAAAACATAAAGGTCAACCCTTGACCGTGCTGTAATATTCCTTGACTGTGCTCTAATATTCTTCAAGCTTAAGTCATTAATATCAAAAGATGCCATTGGCTGGGAGCATCCTCTCCTGATAAAAATTATTGTTATAATCATCATCCTGTGCAGGATAAAGCAAAAGTGGAACAAATAATTCCCTACCCTCAATTTGGAATCCATCTTTACATTATGCTCTGATGTGCTTCTTGCAGAGAAAATCTTGCGATATATAGTAACCCCTGTTGGTTGAGGTAACATTATTGCCTTCTTGCTTGAGGTGACACCTGCTTTGCTGACCGGCTGATAACCATCTCCATGATCGAGCATAAGCCTTTGCCAAGGAAGAAGCTTCAAATTACATTTTCTCCTGTTCCTTCCTTGGCTCAAGCTTTTAACCAAGCCTCTGTCATAATGTGAGGGTTCCCATCATTAGCCCTCTTAGTAAGTTCCTATGCAGTACTGCCTATGCCCATAGTTGACGGGTAAATTCAGCCCAAAAACACCAAACCGTGGGGAGGAAGAAGGGAAGCTGAGACTAACTTTGTTAATGTTTCAGTAGAGACAGGCTGCAGAATTCGTTTTCCTTTTATGCTTCATATAAAGTTTACTTATGCTCTCTGTCTGAAATCTTAAAGGTAGAATTTGTATCCAGCGCTCGTAGTGGGCAAGATTCAATGTTGTTGCTATGAAGGGCCTGCTGTCTCCCTTGAGTTGCAATTACTGCATCAAAATTGATCAGTCCAGTTAATAATGAAGAGATTCATGTATATGGGTATGCAGAGCATGCATGATATCCACCATATATTGTGTGATCAATACAAAGTTATAGTCGGTCAAAGCACAACGCTGAAGTCAAATTATGCAGCTAAAATCAACTGTGTATAAACCTCCTTCATATTATGCACTAGTAATAAACCTTGTGTATGGACCTAGGTTGACAGAAGAGGCACGTCTACATAATATTTAGCATGGCCACTTCAAATCTTTTGGACATTCCAGATTTTTCCGCTTAATAGTGAGTTTGAATTTTTTGCTTAGAAGAGTCCATTTGGATTTCTACATAACATTCAGTGTGGCCAGTTTCCTATATCTTTGTTAGACCTTTTCTTTTTCCTGCTTATGAAGGAATTGAATTTAGTGCTGAAAGTTTATGTTTTCACTCTCTGGGCTGCATACCCTAAGGCTGAAGCTGTTCCTCTTTTTTGTGCTCTTCTTGTTTAGATGGAAGCCTCAAAAGCCTGTGGTTGAGGGACATACGATTGTTACAGCACAGGCTAGACAATCTAGAAAGGTGATGAAACAAGGCTAAGCAATTCTGTCAAGGCTCAAGAGGTCTCCCAGCTTGTATGCCTTCAATAATAAACAGCACTAATGGCATCATCTCAGCCAGGCAGCAACATCAGCAATTGAACCATTAGATTATGGTGGCCTTGTTATGACTGGTGACAACACTGAAATGTATTGCAGATGCGTCTTGTGTATTGGTGAATATGAAAGTGACTCAATTATGGTTGTCTGCAACAGCTATAAAGGACAAAAAGAAGATAAAAATGTTATGAATGCTAAGCTATGGGTGGTCTTTTTCTTACAGGTTTGCTGGAGCATTCTGTGTGCTTGTGTCTTGTTTATGGTCAAGTTTTGCTTGCCTATTTTCTTGACTCTGGTAAGGCTGTTTTGCTCTGTCTATGCCCAATGAAGTTGAGACAAACTATACTCAGGAAAGTTCATGAATTAAGGAGTTGATCACATTGTTTTAGTATGGAATTCTTTTGCTTTTTGATCTTTTATTAGGGATTGTGAAGTGTTGCTAGCCATTTGCATCAGCTAAATATATTAGTGGTTGGATGCATAAAAGATCAGAGGACTTGGGCAATAATAAGTAGGCTTAAAATTATACAGTCAACCTTGTAATTTGTGATCGTGCAAGCCAATCCAGGTCAACATTTTGCTACAATCCTTTTAATATATTGTGTAAACATTTCATGGAAATGTGAATATCAAAGAAATCAGGTTGTTGGAAGAAAAGCTAAGCCCTCAGAGCACAAATTCCATCATCACATGCTAAAGTTAGTTCATTGGAAAATTTGCTAAAGTAGCTGCTAGGACAGCTAAATCTCATCTAAATGATTTGGACATTGTCGGTTCAGCCTGAGATTCAGTAGCTTGTCTCCAAGGACGTGTTCAAGATGGGGAGACAAGCCAAACCAAGGATGTGGTGGTGAAATAATTGATACTGTTTGAAGGTGAAGATTACAGAAAATCACAAGATCAAGATGAAGCAAACTCTAATACCACCTGTAGAGAAGGAATTATTACAAGTTAATAGAGGTCAGCTTAGAGAATTAAGAGCTCAGATGAGAGTAAAAGCAGAGATTGAGGTGCAGAAAAAGTGAACATGAAGTAATGGCTAGTATGCCTGGTTGGCTTTGGTTATATCTTTTGGCTGTACGTTTCATGTTGCTTAAGAAACTAGTTTTTGTCACAAAAGGTGGAGGGGTCTTCAAAGCATTTTATTGGAGATGTCCAATACTTTGGATGTTGTGTGGGTCTGCTCTAAGTTTTTAACGTGGTATTGTAGTGAACAAGCTTTGTTGACATGTAGAGTTCTTACTTGAGCTACGTCTCAAAGAAACAAAAATGGTTAGAACCAAGTAAATGGGCTGCACTCCATGATTTGGAATACTTTTGTGTATAAAACTGCCATGCATAAGAAACACATTTCAATTTAGAATATTTAAATATAATGGACATGCTTCCCCGAATCAAAGACTTCAACTTCACATGTGCCAATAAACAAAGCCATCAATTGAAGGATTGATCACACATCTCTCTGTCGCATGACATTGTTTGCTTGAATGGAAAATAAAGTGTAGCAATATTATGATTGATGACAAAATGATGGAGCCAACAATAAAAGCACAAGGCAAAAAAACTTGCACCATGCACATAAAAGATCATTGGTTTGTTGTTCTTCAAGGGGCAATCGTCAGGGCTATTTGGCATGTCACATATTAGGCTAAGATAGATTGCTGAGAAATCAAGTGGTTGCAAATGTTGGTGAAATTATTTAAAACTTCATGTGGTACATGTTCAAAATTAGGTAATGTAATATGTGATGAAGGGTATGATGCTAGCTCTCAATTCTTAGGATGCTTGGTTGGCCATTGTCATACCAATATCATTCTTGGCACAATAGGTTAAAGTAAGAGAAAGAAAAGTTCAAAGTGAGAGAACAAAATTGAATCACAATTATACACGAGCATGATGGGTTGTATTGTTGGATAAATGTGTATCTTGTTGACACAATCTCATAGTACTGTACAATGCTACATTATGACCAAAGCATATCCTTGCAAGGCAATGTACAACCATGTATTGATCATAGTTGCAAGCTATTTTGGTGTCAAGTCGAGTATGTATAAAAAGGGAAAGTGGTTGATGAGTGAGGAACGATAAAGAAGGCAACATGACTAGCTCAAGAGGGAACATGGTGGCAGTGGGAATAGGATGCTTCCAATGGTGGGGATGAAGGGGTGGAAGGTGGTATGAGTGATTGGAGATATATTTGGGAGGATGTCGGCACTAGTGAAGGGGTGCACTTTGAGAAGGGAAGAGGCATGGCCATGGAGAGTACTTTGCATAAAAGCGATGCATCTTTTGTAATTCATTTAGTTGTTGATCTTGTTTGTGTTGATATCTGGTCCACATTTGTGGCCTCATTATCGGTCTTGCTTCATTTACATGCTTTGTTAAGATCCAGTAGGGTGAAAATAGATAAAGCACCTTCTTTTGTTCAAGGGTACTTTGTATCAAAGTGACTACACATGAGGATGTGCCTAGCACAAGTGCTGTTGTAGAGGAGGCTGAACGAAGGCCAGCGGTGGAAGGCAAGGGGAAGGTCCCATTCACACAATACCATTAGACATGGTTCCCACAACTGCCCCAACACAAGGAGCCATAAAGGCAGTGGTCAATGAAAGTAACGTGATGGCATGGATACAATATCTATTGAGCAAGGTGCAGGAGTTGGCACCAACGGCATAAAAAGGGGCCCCAATGGTAGGAGCAAGGAGACTAGCAACAACAGATGCGGAATCTCGCCAAGGTTCAAAGGTGTGAAGACTTGAAGTATCCACCACTTCGGTAGTGTAGCTAGCACACCATATAGAGGAATATGATGAGCTAGTGAAACAGCTCCATAGATGCAACTCTATCTTTATAATACATTTAGTTGCTCTTGTTCATGTGTAAGATATGTGGCCCATTGTTGTGGCCTCATGATTGGTCTTGCCTCATTTGCATGCTTTTTTGAGGTTTATGGCCTAAGGTGAAAGATAGAGCACCTTTCTCTCTCTTTGGAAGTTTACCTCATTTGCATGCTTTTTTGAGGTCTATGGCCTAAGGTGAAAGATAGAGCACCTTTCTCTCTCTTTGGAAGTTTACTAATCTCAATATAATTTGCATGGGAGTGAGCCTCACTCTTGGATCTACATTGCAAAATAATAATGTGACTAATGTAAGTTTTGTTGCACATTGTTGATGGTGATCCTTAGATCGTTGTAGTGCAATGCGAGAACATGTAATCCATTCCAATTGATACAGATATCTTATGCTTTTTCACGATTGGCATCATGTTACTTTTTAGGTAATAGCTATGAAGGGCCACATTGTGGTAATATCCTTCAAAATGCAAGGCATTGACAATAAAGACACCCACCAACTCAAGTGCATGGAGGAGTGTCACAATGTATATATTAGCAAAGCATCCAACATGTGGTTATCAGGATTTTTTGGATTGTGTTGCAAAGTGGAGGCATACCTTACATCCAAGCTTTGTTAACATGTAGAGTTCTTACACTCCCCTTGTTATCTTGGCCTCCCAGTGTTTGTCTTGAGTGTTTTTTAAAGCCTAGATGAGGGTTTTGGAGCTCTTTGGACAAATGGCACCATTTCTTTTACCCCATTCTCCATTAAAATGGAGATTTTGGTACTACCAATTGTTGATGTATATGGAATGGCCCAAAAGTCCCAATGGGTGTTAAAAAATACTCAAAATGAACAATAAGAGACCAAATTATGAAGGAGTTGGTTGGTGACCAGTGGATTTACTATATATCAGAATATCATTAAGAAAAACAAGACCTGTCTTGAGCAAGAATGGTTGTAAAATCTTATTCATGAGAGCTTGAAAAGTGGTTGGAGCATTGGATAGACCAAAAGGCATCACAAGAAACTGGTACAATTCCCTCTCAGTTTTAAATGTGGTCTTGGACTCATCCCCCTCTTTTATATAAATTTGATGGTATATTGAACATAGATCGATGTTCATAAAGACCTTGGCATTCTTGAGTTCATTTAGAAGATTGTCAATGTGAGGAATAGGATACCTATTTTTAATAGTAGACTTATTCAACTCTTTGTAATTAATGCACATATAAAATGTTCCATTTTTCTTCTTCACTAAAAGTAGAGGCAAAAAGCGACTAATTAGGTTGTATCAAATCCATTTGCATAAACTCTTTTACCTATTTGATGGTGATCCTTAGATCATCATAGTGCAATGCAAAAGATATAATCCATTCCAATTGATATTGACCTATTGTGCTTTCCATGATTGGCATCTTGTTGCTTTTTATGGTAGTAGCCTATGAAGGACCACACCATGGTAATATCCTTAAATACAAGGTATTGAATACAAAGACAACCAAGTCGTGTCATGGAGTATATATTAGCAAAGCATCCAACATGTAGTTGTTGAGATTTTGTGGATTGTGTTACAAAATGGAGGTATGCCTTACATCCAAGCACTTGTATTGTATATCCATTCGTATAGATAGAAAGGATAGAAATGTAAATATGGATACGTTTGTGTTGCAAAATGGAGATATACCTTACATCCAAGTACTTGTATTGTATATACCTTCGCTTGTTTAGAATGGATGCAAATGTAAATATGTTCATACACCATCTCATGCATACAGAATAAAATTTGTATATCACATATGGAATCATAAACTTTTGCTCAAGACTAGTTTTGAAGCCACCCTAAATAGAGGGTAATATGTTTGACCTCATTGTCTAGGTGGCAATACACCCTCTAGACAGCAATACTAGTTGAGTGGAAAGCCTATTACATCAAGACTTGGGGGAGAGTACATGCCTCACACTTCCACAGTAACCTCATCACATCATAACCACAATGATAGTTCTCTTTTATCCACATCTATAAACAATCATATCCATGCATAATAATTCTATCAAACAGTAATCTTAACAACTAGCTTTTAGTTACAATATTTTAACAACACTTTTATGCTCACACAAAAATAACATTCAATACCATTATAAAATCCCTATCTTTCATAATTGTGCATCCATGCATATACGTACAATTTGATACAAATGCATGATCATAGTCTTCAACAATTTCTCATCCATTCAAACAAAATGTATTATTCCTCAAAATCTTATGGCTATTCAACTATAGTATGACCCCTATCTTAGATTATGATACTTCCTCACACAAGTGAAATTGCGTGACCCCTATCTTAGATGATGATACTTCCTCACACAAGCTAATATTGCATGATCCCTAATTTTCCCCATGCTCACAAGTAGTTACTCCTTTCTAACAAAGGGTCTAAAGCTACTATACCTCTCGTTATCCTTTTAATTTCTAGTGAGGTCATCCACAAATTCCCTATCCCAACAATTTCTATTGAGGTCATTTGCATAATCCCTATCTAGTAATTTCTAGTGAGGTCACTTCCTACAAGTTCAATGTGCTAATTAAAACAATGACCCATCACATAGTGACTTGATCCCCTTTTAACTCAACCTTTATAATTCTTTTTTTTCATTGATATTTAAATTTTTTTTAAAAACAAAATTATAAAGCAAAGCACACAATAAAAGTCTAGATCTCATTGAAAGCATTCGTATGCTTGGATTTGTTGATTGATGTCGAAGGATAATCCCACATCATCCTCATGTATCCATTACATCATAGTAGTAGATGAGAGTGAAATATTAAAAGAAAAAGGTAACATGCATTTCAATGCCACCCTGGCACTTACTTTGAGTTGTCTCCATTGCCTTCTGTGTGTGTGTGTGTGTGTGTGTGTGTGTGTGTGTAATGATCTCATGGCTTACCTCAGGGTGCTGTAGAAGGAGAGAAATTGTTATGTATTCATTATTGTCTCTACTATTATTTATTAATAAAAATTATGGGGAAGGGGATGAGAATGCACCTTCGCATGTAATGTGCGTGTGTGTTGGGGGGGGGGTTTGATATGCGCATGTGATGTGAAGAGGGGGAGGTTGCATGCTATGTGGAGGTTGGAGGGAAGGGTGATGAAATATACACAAGAGGAAGGGGCACCATCGGCCTATCCAATTTTTAGGGGGAGGGGGGTAATGGGGGTGTAGTGAAGGTGACAAGGAGAGAGGGTGGGGGTTGACATGGGGTTTGTGGGGTACTTAACTAGAGCAACCCATAAATGGGCTACCACCCTTCTCTTCTTTAGGCCCCCTTTAATGCTTGGCTAGTAACCTTTAACTTTAAAAAAATAAATAATAGCTAACCTAACTAATCAACTAAATTACACAACTTAGATTTACTAACCTACTAACTTAACTACTAAGTCTTTGATGTTCACATGTGAGGAAATATACTTTTTCTCCTTTGCTTACTTGATAACTCAAAGGTCACATGTGGGTAGGAAAGGAGGGTATATTATGCTCTCTTTCCTTTAGGGACATTGAGATATCCCTGTCTTGAGGAAAACTTGAGTGTGACATGAAGCAAAAGTTCTAGATGATATAGTTCACAATAATAGTCACTCCATTGTTAGTTTTTGCTATAATATCATGTATGACATAGCCACCCCTAGCAAAGTAGAGGAGTGGATGTTTGGTAGTCACTTGTATGCCTTTCTTCAGCAATGCCATCCAAACCCCTTAGGAAATATGGACTTAAGTGACTTCCAAGTTTTACTTTGCAACAATAGAACATTTCATCTCGATCCACTAGGATCAACCTAAGGGACCTATGTCCTATCACTATGTATCAACATTCTAGTACCTAGCCAGGAAAGGTTTGATGAATCTGGCCACAAGTAAATGAATCAATACACTTAGTTCAAGAAGAGTGAGAGATGAAGGGGAGTTGAGCTCAACCCTCTACACATAAGGCATAATCTCACATTGCTCCCCTAGAATGATGCTTAGTTAGAATCTATGACCTTGACTCTACCTAGTCAATGTTTGGTCCTATTCCTGTGGATTTTTATTAGAAAAGAACATGAACTAATAAAGTCCATCCATCTATAGGACAAAGTCATCATGATGACTGTCCATGCACTTTTTATGCATGCACCCAAGATTCTTAGTTATTGAATTATGACTTAGCATGCTGTGAGAACATATAAATATAGCTTCATTAATTAGATAATTAGACAAAAGCAGACAAGAACAATCTTTTTCAAACATTGTTAAGACAATAAGGCTAACTAGTCTTGAGTTTAAAACTAAAGGGATACTTCGATCCATTCTAAATTCCTTCATCTTTAATATTTTGTCATTGGATATCTTGACCTTAAACAAGGTTGATCTTGCGCTTATCCCTCTCTTCTAATTAGAGTCTCTTTGGTGTCCATGTCTTCTTGCACTGTGTCCATGGGTGTATTTCTTCCCTATTGGAGGACTGGTCACAAGTATTACCTAATTAACCAAGGCCGCATTGGTCCTCACGTCACCATAAGGGGGAGAATTTCTTGCACATTTGATCTTATTGTCAAGGTGGCGATCTACACTCCAAAAGGTAATAATTGGCAGCATGGAAAGTCTATCACAATAAGACTCGAGGGAGACTACATGCCTCACAATTTCATAATAACCTCATTACATCACAATAGCCATGACAATTTTCTTTTAGTCACATCCACAAATAGTCATATCCAAGCACAACTATTTCTATCAAATAGTAATTCCATCCTAACAACCAACTTTAGTGACAACATATTAAGAACACTGATGCTTGCGCAATAATTAATATCATTGTAAAATCCCTATATTTCATGACAGTGCATTCATGGATACGCAAGGCCAATGTTGACAACTTGATACCAGTGCATGATCCTTATATTCTACAATGTCACATCCACTCAAACACAAGTTACAATTCTAGAAAATCATTGCATCCTATAGCTCCCAATTATAGTATGATCCCTATCTTAGACGACAGTACTTCCTCATATGAGTTACTATTGCATGATAGTTAACTTGAAGGACAACACTCCCCTATGATCACAATGTGCGGTTTCAAACAAATTTTTTTCTTGTAATACCTCTTACTATCTCGCCTATCTCTAACAAAATCACTGCATGATCCTTAAGGTGATATAACTATACAAGCCTAGGGAATCACTATCTTTTCCTTTTTTCATTAGCTATCCCTTCTAGCTTGAAATCTAAATGCATTACTTGCCATCATGTTACCCCATGGTGGTTACTAGTAGTTTTTCCTTTCTAACAAGGGTCCAACACTTTTATACTTTCCCTATCCCAACAATTCCTAGTGAGGTCATCCGCATAATTTGTATGTTTGTGTGACACATAATCCTACAAGCTCAAGGTGCTAATTCCAAGAATGATCCATCACATAAAAATTCGATTGTTTTTAAAGTTGCTCCTTTAAGTTCAAAGGTGGGTGGCTAAGTGCATCTATTAAATCATTTTAAAGTATTTCTACATTGTATATATGCTTCTCCATTAACTACCCTTATCATTGTGAATTTAAAATGCAACTCTAGCAAGTCATATTTTCTTGTGAATGAAATTAACACGATAATATTTTCTTATCATGATGAAATTGAAATGTAACTCTAGCAAGGCATATTTTCTTGTGCATGAACATCAACCCGGTCCCTTTTTAACTTAATCTTCATTATTCTCTTTGTTAACCCCAGTGCTAGACAAGGGAAAATAAAGCAAAAATAAATCCAAGAAAATTCAGAAATGCAAACTTGATGTAGGAAACAAGAGAAGAAAAGGCAAAAGGCGCAAAGGCAACCTCAAAGAAGGCAAAGGGGAAAGGCGCATTTTAAAGTTCAAAGGAGTCCCCAAATTTTATAAAAGAGCACCAGGCTCCCTCCTATGCAAATTGTAAAGAGTAGATGGGCATAGGTGAAGAGATAATGTAAATAGAATGGAATAGGAAAAGAGGATCTTGGCAAGATGCTCGGTCATGTAAAAAGGGGATGGGTGCCCAAAGAGATAAGGGCTCATATTCTTCTCTTCTTCTCTTCTCCTTGCTTGTACTTATGCTTGTGTTTGAGAGAGGGAATGAGTGTGTGAGGATGAGGGACCATGGTGGAGAAGCTCTCCATATTCTCCTCTCTTCATCTCTTCTCTTGTCTCGCGCGCACAATTATGGAGGATGAAGCTTGAAGGTAGAGGATTGAGCTTGCTCGAACTTGCATCTCAGATTGTGGAGCTATCAGAGTGGTTGAGGGAGGAGGTTACTCAATTAGGCATCAAGGTAAGCTCACTACACTTGTAGGATCGAGAGCGTGTACGGCTAGGTGAGAGATAGCCATTAGTTGCTCGCTTGAAAGGCTTAAAACAATAAGCGGTCTGTGGGTCTTGGTGGTTGAGCGTGAGCTCCCACTTCATTTTGCTTCTGTTGTTTGGACTAATGGATTCAAGCTTGAGCACTTGTGCACTTCAAATCGAGCGTCAAAGTAGGGTTTCATCCTTGAATTGGTGCTTGCTATAGGTAGGAGATTTGGGAGTTTAATCTTTGAAGCAAGTAAGTATTTTGAGTTTTTAATGAGTAGGCAAGTAGGTTAATTCATTTCAGACTTGAGTTGTGATTTTTGTTGCATTTAGAGTACAATAGGACCAAGAAATCAAAGTGAATCATTTTAGGATTGTTGTTGTAAATAGGCCCAAAAGAGGGCAAAAACAAGGAAAAAGGGGTTGAAATCCATTGATGAGGCAAGAGCACGAACGTGAGAACACTCAGCCCACTAGATCGGGGGTTTAAGACCCAAGGGAAGGGGGGTGAAGGCTCATTTGCATTTGCAGTAGAGAGAGAGAGAGAGAGAGAGAGAGAGAGAGAGAGAGAGAGAGAGAGAGATTTTCTTGCACATGTGAGAGACCAAAAAATCTATGTGATCATCGTTGAATTTTCGTCCCTTCTGGTGAAAAACACCGTCGCACTCGGCCCGTTCGAGTTTGGGACTTGCGCAGCTGCAGTCGACCGAACCCTTTTGGCCATTCGGATGGCCACTATTCAGCCACTCGATACCCCGTCTGAGTTGGATACTCGGCTACTTGGACTCAACCCACTTGACCATGTGTCATTCGGCCCATTTGTACTTGGCCATTCGGCCTCAAACAGACCTAGTCTACCATTCGGACCTCTGCAATTGGGACCACTTAGGCAGAATGTGAATTTAGGAAAAATTGACATCCCTAAACCACCCTAACAAACTTGGACCCAAGTCGACAAACCTCCGGAAGCCTTACAGATGAGTTAAACGACTTCCAGACGTGAAAAATGGAAGAAGCGGTGACCTAACGACTCAAAGGCAACAGCTAGCTAACCCGTTAGTTGTCCGCTCCTAGTTAGTGCCCCAAGTTGACTTGCAGACCCTGATTACACCTTGACCAAGCTGGGAGATGCAGTAGAGACCCTAATCGACCCTTGAAAGTGGCCACAACAATTGCGCTTAAGAGTCGTGTTTGGCCAAAACCGGAATGAGGGGAGAGCGAGAGTTGCATTGTTCATCTTGTAGTCGCATCTCACACACTTTTTGATACTTGAAGTGCACTTCAAAGCTAAAAGTCCGATTTCTCATTGTGCACAAAAAAGAGCACCATGCACACATTGAGTACACATAAGTTGAGGGTTGTTTGTAATAAGAAGGAACACACCTAGACATAATAAGCGGACTGAACCTACCAACAGGAGATGACCCTTAGACTTAGATGGATGACTAAGAGGCCCGACCAATAGGACCAAGAGAGAGTCAAGACACTGAAGACTCAGAAGCATAGAAGGACCGACACAATTGGAGATGCTCTTTCTGCCTTCATCAACCTAATTGATAGCCTAATGGAGCAACAAGCCGTCGATATGTCAAGATATAGCTCCAACCGTGAGAATGACCAGCTCCATTTGGGAGATTTCCTAGTCGATATCCAACAGATGGTTCATAAATATGACTTACAAACCAGAATGGAGCACCATGGTAGATCGACTGAGGACATCATAGTGGGCCTCGAGGAGGAGAGGAGATTAGCCACGACAAGCACTACACTACTGCATAGCAGCATAGAACCATGAGCATTGGGCTAGGAAGTTGTTGCAAGACATAAAGATGTGGGAAGTCCAACACGTTTTAGCTTTAGCCAATAGGAATCGGATAGGACCCAATGCAGAAAGGAAGAGAGCAATAGAGGTGGACTTGATGTTGAGTGAGCTTCTCACAAAAGAAGCGGCTCATAGACAATACGGCCTCAAAGCAGAGCATGGCAGCCCTAGCAACCTTGTTGCTTGTTTGTAAGGTTAGGAATCAATCAAGGCTCCAAGAGCCAATCGAAGATCCATGCAGTTGCAAAGCAGCTAGAAAAACACAAGCCATACAACTTCTTAGTGTAGTTCAAGCAAGTCCGCGAAGCCAACGGCCTCGCGAATCTTGCCCAACACTCGCAAGCCTTCAGCCTTTGTCTAGGAAACAAGGGTAGGACATGGTACACTAGCTTAGATGTGGTGGAACAAAATAACTTCAACAACCTCAAGAATCACTTCAATAAGAGGTTCTCTGAGGCTTGGTATTCTGATAACCTCATAGTACGACTGATGAACGTCAAGCAAAAGGACAAGGAGAACATTAGAGATTACATTACCCACATGCAGAGTCTCTTTAAGAGAATCCAATCTAATGAAAAACCCAATGAAAGAGTAGTCTCCATAGTGTATAAACATAATTATAGCGAGGAACTCTACAAGGCCTTAGTAAGCAACTCAAGCTTGCAGAGATACGTACTAGCTAAGGTGTTTGAAAGAGGCCATAGGGGTGGATGACCAGATCAAGGAGAGAAGTTCCAAGAGCTCAAACTGAGATAATGCCAATTCTAGATCCTCAAAGAAAGCCACAACATCTAGTGAACGATCAGTCCTCCCAAGCGCCCAAGACAAAGGGGAAAGCGTTGACCAGAGCCAAGAGGTAGTAGAGATGAAGTTGGAGCTAGCTAGGTTACAAGAGATGGTGAGGAGACCTACACACCCACATGTCCAATGTGTGCATTGTGGCAGAAATCACCTTCTAACAAAATGTCAGGACCCTCGATCTCGACCTTGCACCAATTGTGGTAGGTTTAGCCATGATGCTATGCATTGTAGACTACTAAGGAGACTTCCATACTGCTAGCCATACAACTAGCCATACTTAGGGAATAGGCCACCAAACTTCTTTGGAAGGGGCGCCCCATTGGCTCTTCTAGCACCTAACAATGCGAAACCAACCATCCCTAGAAAGGAGATTAATCCCACAGGCATACCTAGGCCACCTGGACCTTTTGTAACCCGCCCACTGAGTGATGCTCTAGTCCACTACGTGGAAGAGTCGAATGATGATGAAGCACACGTGAACCCTTACATCTCATACGACAAAGAGGGTAGTCCCATTCTCATGGACTATCGACGAGTGTCGATGATGGTGTAAGGCAAAGGCAGGGGTAGAGGCCTAGGAGGGCAGACCCAAGAAACGATTGCATGTTGGACTTATCGTCACCCAAGGCATATTTCTTCGAGCTACCCCAAGAGAGAGCAAGCCAATCAAGAGAAGGCTGACCTTAGATGCTCACAGTGTGGAATCACCCACCTATTTACCGATTGCCCTAGACAGAAACCACCCTCTAGTTCAACGATCATGCCATTAGTGCCATTGGGGATATTCAGAGTTGAAACACTCAACAAAGAGGCTACGTCTATCCGATTGCATGTTATGACCCAAGCATAGATGAAGCGGGTTAGCATATCACTGCCAGGGCCTAGTAACCTAGATGCAACCTCAATAGGAAAAAGAAACCATATGCGAAGAAGGAAGAGAACCAAAGCAAAGGTCACGCTTAAGGGACGGAGAGTGCCACAACACTAACCGCAAGGAAAAAAAGTCACAGACGCAGAAGCAGAAACATCTGCTTTGAAGACTATGGAAAAGGGCAGTGCCAAGGTCAGGGAGTACCCTAACCCGAAGTGCCAACTTGAAGACATAGATAAGGTCAAGGAATGGGTGAGAGAAGCCCAAGAGCACTTGATGGATGCTAAGACCATCCTAGAAGATGAAATCGATGAGCTCTCTAGTGTGAGCACACTAGTTTCACCTATGCAACTGAAGTCAAGAGACGCATCTGCACCTAGAGTAGTACCACATAGACAAAGATTGAGTGCCACATGCTAGCAAACTAGCCAGGGCTATTGGCCAAGAAGCACGAAATTAGGAGGGAAGCAAGTAGCTGACAACCGTCTTATGACAATAGTGACAATCCATGTGACATTGCGCTGAGGAGACTTGCTTAGGTAGCTCCCAACGCTATGGTAGGAGTTGAAGTAGTGGATGGAAGGACCAATCGAGCAAGGGGCAGCAACTTACACAACCATGACACAGTGAGTCAGATATCGAGCTTGATGCTGCACTTAGTGCCTAAGTCCTTACATGTTAATGCTTTCTGGGAAGGCACAGAGATGCATGCAGTCTTGCCAGTCTTAGCACTAGGAGACGGTATGAGGAAAGGGATTGTGGACATTGGAGATGGAGTTAGTGTACTTAGCCACACAATTCTCTAGGCTCGTCGGGGTAGCCTGCTTGTCGAGAATGCTAGGTTTAATGTCACATTGGCCAATGGGACAAAAGTTAGGCCATTCATGTCAAAGAATTGGCCGTTGAAGATTGCAGGAGTCGAGTTTTCAATGGACTTCATCATCACGAAGTGAGTAGACTATGACATCTTGCTAGGCCGCGACCCTAGATGATGCAGAACACACGAGTTATAGAAGATTGGGGCAACGATCTGATCTTCTTGAGCAACTCAATGGAAGCAGTGAGAGTAGAGATGGACACTTGGAAGACAACGCTAGTTGACCTGAAAGTCTTCTCAGTTATGCTGAAGGGTGATGCTTAGGTGCTACAATGGTGGCATAATGCTTGATAAAGCGTCTGTCAAATAAAGAGAGACCAAGGAAACTAGGTAATGAAGTAGTGCTAGATGGTGTGGGCTAGTTCTTTACTTATTGTATCTTTTTAGGGTCAGCATGTATGCCATTCTTGCTAACAATGTGTCCCAAGTGCTCCACTGATGTTTGCATGAAGATAGACTTACTTTCCTTAGCAAGGAGTTGATGCTCTCTCAAGATATCAAACACCCTTCTGATATGTGCCAACAAGTGCTCCTCTTGTGACTTATTTTGTAAATGAGAATATCATTTTAAAAAATGAGTAGAAACTTGAACAAGAAGGGGTGGAGAATTTTATTCACGATTCTCTAAAATGTGGTGGGGGCATTAGTCAAACCAAAAGGCATTACTAGAAAATGATAAAGCTCATGATCAGTCCCGAAAGAGCTTTTGATCTCATCACCCTCCCTCATGTGTATTTGATAGTAGCTAGAGCATAGATCAATCTTAGTGAAGAATCGTGCCCCTTTCTACTCATCTAACAAGTCATCAATCTGTGGGATAGGATGCTAATTCTTAAGTATGATTTTGTTCAAGTCCCTGTAGTCAATGCACATGCAAAAAGAGTCATATTTTTTCTTGATTAGTAGGACTGAAGATGTGTAAGGGGAAGAACTCTGTTCAATAAATCCCTTGAGATGCTTTAGAGGATTGGTCTGAATTTTCAAAAATCAACATTATCATGAACTCTCTCTAAGAGGATAAGTTGTCCATGCATCATAAACTTATCCGCTTAGAGGGAGGAGATAATGCCACATAGTTTTCAGCCAATCATACGGAAACTTTATTGGAGCATACATGTGTACTAATTTCTTTGCGACCATTTGCTACCTCAGCTTTCAAGGGGTTTTATAATTCCATAGTGGTGCATTTTAATCGATAATGGTTGATTTATTGACAAAATTGTGTATACTACTACTATCCACAAGGATAAATACATACTTCCCATTAATATTGCCTTGAATGTGTAGAGTGTTGGGGCTCTTAGAACCAGTCCAAGCATCAAGGGAGATGGAGCAAAGGGACGAGGTAGTTCATAACCTCACTAGGGTGCACAGCTCATTTTTATGGTACTTTCTTGCATATCTTTCAACCAATTCAATTGCATCAAATAAGGTATTAGGCTTTTGAGCCATGACATCCATGGATAGGCTTGGTTCCAACCCATAGATGCACTCGTGCAATTTTGCATCATCACTAATACTCTCCACATACATGGTCAAGTTCATAAACTATTTGTGCACTTCCATATAGTGAGATTGTGTTAGTCAAGAGTGTACCATCATCGTGCCAATCGCTCTTTTTCCACGAGGGATACAAATACTTGAACCATGTACATCCTAAAGTCTTCCCAATATCAATAAAATGATGATTCACTTGATTTATATAGTGCCATCATGTGTGGAAAATCCTCCAAGTGGAGAGATGCAAATATAATTTTTGCTTGTTCTTGAGCTTGCTCTTCAAGAATAGAAAGTTTCAAGTGGATCTTTCATGGCTACCTACGAAAATCCTTCACATGGTGAGCTTGATATCTTCTGTCTAGGTGAATGAGACCAACAATGGCTAAAAGGGCTCTCGAGGGCTAAGATTGGAAAGGTTTGAGAGATCGACTTGAGCTTCAATGACTGCCCCAAATAGTTCATTGGTGTGGACTAGGATTCTCATCTTGTGGGAGCTCAAATGCTAGAGAAAGGAGGTCAAAGCCTTGGTTAAGAACCTTGGTCAGTTGCTAAAGGAGAAGGGAAGCAATGGGGGAGGTTGATTATTACTGAAGAGGGGCAGGAGGAGAGTTGGGACAGTAGCACGATTTGTGTACAAATTACTGGGGCTATCCTAGAGGGCTCCACAAGTCAAAGCCAACCTATATGCTATTCTACTTGTTGCTGGAGGTGCAAGGGATCAAGCTCAAGTCACGGTTGATGTCCTGGAGAGGGCTAAAGCAAGATCGGGTTCTTGGAGTTGGCACCCTTGGCAAATTATAGGAGAAGAGAGAGAAAGGGGCTGAAGTAAAAAGTAACTAGGGTTTTTCCCTCCTCCAACTCTTGAGTCTTCAACTTTGTCATGGGATCCCTAAAAGTTGCATTAAAAAGAGTGATGACATGCCAAGTTAACCATTTTACCTCTAGATATCTTAGAAGCTCCAGCCTTGCTTGCTCCAAGAAAAGCTGTAACTAATTGTAGTCCTGCTTGTTGTACCTGTAACTGTGACTTGAGTAACCAGGATTTCAGATTTGAAAAGGGAACTAGATAGAGAAAGATGAAGGAGAAAAGGACCAAAGCTTTGATACTCTAATACCACTTGCAATGAATGAAACTGAGTGGAGAGAGGAGAATGAATAGAGAAAGAGAGAAAGAGAGAAAGAAGAAGAATGAGAAAGACTAAATGAGGAGAGAGAAAAATAGGAAAAAGGGGAGGAGGAAGGAAGCCATGGAAGCTTGAGAGGAAGGTGAAGAGTTAGTTTTTGATTATTTTTGCATGCCCTAAACTAGGTCTCTTATACCTTATATACCCCAGTGAGTGTGACTGGGTGTCAACCCCTAATTCCCATGTATTCCGCTTGTTAGACAAAGGATCTATTATCTTTTATGTTACATGTGTTAGTGATTTGGAAAATTCTTTACCACAAGGCACAAAACATAATGCATTCATTGGAAAAAAGTTCCATGTGCAGGACCCAGTGTAGAGAACCTTTTGAGTCAATTGGAACAAGGAATTAGTCCCACACCTCAAGTAGTAGAGGATGGTTGAGGAGATGGCAACAGGAATTGAAATGCATTAACATCTTGATTTTAAAGGGGACAATGTGACTATAGTGAGGAAATGAAAGGTTGATGGAAAAGTGGGATCAGAGGAATCAAATAGCTCTCACATGCCTAAGTATGTGATAGAACATATACCTAGAAGTAAGGGCACAAAAAAACTGAACTTTGAGGACCCTTTGCATTCCAATTGATCAAGGGTAGTATCGCCAAATAATTTGAAGGAAATGGTGGTGGAGATAGTTCTTCACGACACTATTTGGACTATAAGAAGGATTCCAGTTCACAATCGTGTGCAATGTTAAGGTTGATTGGGAACTAGACATGGTGCATGGGATGCCTGCACCTTCATTTTGGGGCATCATGGAGTGGTCTAGCTCAAGAGGAGAAGCTAACAATCAACATGGATTATGCACTAGTTCATGTGGTTTTGTAATGATAGTGTGGACCATACATGGAACATTTGTTCTTCCATTCATCACGTACCACCCAGAGTTCCACAAGTATGGCTAATGGCACGAGGCATACATTTGATAGAATAAGAAATCCACATGTTGGAGAGTGGTGGGTTTGGTTTACAAAAGGCAACACAAGACATGGATGCCAACAAGGGCTCACATAGATATTGGAGAGGTGTTTCACATGTTGCAAGGAAAGGAATAGACTCAACATTAGCTCTGAATGCAGTTATGGAGAGCCACATAGTGGTGAAACCCTTGAATCATAAGCTTTTCAAACTAGAGACACCTAACTCAATTTTCTTGTAGGAGTATTATGATGTGCACATAGCAAAGAATCTAATATGTAATTGCTGGGATTTCATGGACTGTGTAGCCAAAGAAAAAGCATATTTGGCATGCAACCACCTATACTACGTGTACCTCCGAGTGTTTGGAATGGATGCAAATGTAAACATGTATATACACCAACCCATGCTTATGGAAGAAAACTTACACTTCATATTTGGAAGTAGAATAACTTTTCTAGCACCACCTATATCATGACTAGCAAAGCAATACCAATGCTACCTCTTAGCAAAACCACATTTTATTTTATCGAGAAAATACTATCATACAATTCACTTGGTTAGCTTGTGTCAAAATTTTGACAAGCTTTTGGTGGCATTCTCTCTCTTAGTTTGTTAAGCAATAGCAATATTGCCAAAATTTAAAGCAATGTAAATGTATGCTTGGATTGCTTGTATGAATTGTATTGTATCAAATTCATTTGAGGGGGAAAGGGGAGGGAGCTATCAATCCATTGCAATTAAAGTTCTAACAATCCAAGGTGGTCGCACGAGTGATCACAGTATGAGAGAGAGAGAGAGAGAGAGAGAGAGAGAGAGAGAGAGAGAGAGAGAGAGAGAGAGAGAGAGAGAGAGAGAGAGAGAGAGAGAGAGAGAGAGAGAGAGAGAGAGAGAGAGAGAGAGAGAGAGAGAGAGAGTGTGTGTGTGTGTGTGTATTCTTTACACAACACAAAGAGAGAGATAGAGAGAGAGAGAATATAGAAAGAGAGGTAATATACATGTAGAGAGGAAAATGAGAAACTGAGAATGGAAGATGAGAGAGAGGGAGAGAGTGAAGGTAATGGTGGTGGTGGAAAGGGGCATAGAGAGAGAAAGGAAGAGAGAGATATAGAGTGAAGGTAGTGGTGGTGGAGAGGGTAGTAGTGGTGGTGGTGGTGGTGGTGGTGGTGGAGGTGGAGGTATCTAGGGGTAGAATAAGTGGTCTATGTGGAACAAGATTGTCCAAAAATGCTTGCTCAAGAAGCTCATTTCTTACCCTTCCCCATTATTAGCTTATTCGGTGCTAGGCAACACATAGAAGATGGCAGGTAGACTTTCAAACTTGATGGTTAACATGATTAGATTTGACATTTCCCTAATAATGCATAAGAAAATCCTCTATATGGATTTACTTTTGCAGTTATCAATATGAGTGGTAGTTTCCCAATTTCCATCTAATCATTATATTTTGGAATGTTACAATCAGCACCTTCAGTTGATTAGGATAGCGAATTTGCAAGATTTCCTTGCCAATAAGCGTGATACTCAGGTAAGCAGCAAGTATGGGACTTTCGTATTTCAAGTTGAGCTCAATGATTCTAATTGCATGTATGGCAATAAGCAGTAGTATCATTGGGGATTCATGCAGTGGAAATGTAGGTGGATAATATTTTTGGATTTAGTTTCCATTAAAGAAGCCTATGCCTTTGCCATTTCATGTTTCAAGATTGACATTACTAATTCTACTAATTTTATGCTCTCAAAAAGAGCCTAGATCTTGGAATTTCATTTTTTGCTTATGACCTTTGGAGTAGAGCAATAAGGTCACCCTTTTCAAAATCCTATTGCTTGATGTATTTGTTAATCCAAGCATTTCGTCATGCTTTTTTGTAGACAAGAGAGTGTGTCACCAGTAATTGGATTTTTGAAAATTATTCTAATTTTGTTAAATGGTTGGTCCAAGCGTTCTTGCCTTTCCACCGCTCTTGCATAGCCATTCTCAAGCTAGGGACAAAGAATTCGATTGGCATAATTGCATAGGTACCATAAGTCAATTTCAAGGGGGGTTGGTTAGTCGTGATCTTGTAGGTTGTGTAATAAGCCCACAATGTTACCATCAGCTTGTTGTCCTAGTCACTTTGAGAGGTGGAGACTATTTTGATTATGACGTTAATTAGGATTTTATTTATGGCTTTAGCTTGGGAATAGTATGGGAAAGATTTTCAATGTATGATCATGAATGTGGATAGTAAGTATGAAATTACCTCATTAATTAAGTGTATGCCTTGATCACTCATAATCTCAATGAGATAGCTAAACCATGAGAGCACTTGCTCCCATAAGAATATTATTGTCTTTCTCGCATCTTTTTCCCTTTTGGCCCTAGCCTCAACCCACTTGGACAGGTTATCAATATTTATGATAATATATGTAGCCTAAGAATATTAAGCTATGGGACTTGGAGGATCTACAAAGTCTATCCTCCACTTTTCAAATGGTTATCGTATGATCATTAATGTTAGCTTCAACTTGTCCTTGCTGAGTGGAGCTTTTGTGCATTGGCATTCATCATAGTGCTTGATAAACCTTGCACCTTTGTATAATAGAGTTGGCTACCATAGTTGAGACTTCAAGATTTTTCGAGCCTTGGAGTCTCCATCAAAGTGATCCCCTACAATTCCTATGTGTACTTTAGCCAAAACTTTATGCATCTCATGCTCGTAGACACAACACCTCAAGAGGCCATCTAGACCTAGCTGATACAATTGTCCACAACGATCAACTGATAGGATTGTGCTTTGATTATGAGTCAATGAAGTTGATATTTTTAAATTGATTGATTGGGTATTCCATTTTCCAACACCATAATGCCATCAGCCTAGTGAGGCATGAGGTCAACTTTAAAGAGACATTCTTCTTTACAAACAT
Organism: Lygodium microphyllum; assembly: GCF_053477565.2. Classification (NCBI taxonomy): domain Eukaryota; kingdom Viridiplantae; phylum Streptophyta; class Polypodiopsida; order Schizaeales; family Lygodiaceae; genus Lygodium; species Lygodium microphyllum. The sequence continues at coordinate 18,354,442 of NC_141144.1, read as the reverse complement.
TTCTAATTGGAGGGGTATTCACCTTCTAGGTAGTCAAGGAAGATAGGGCATCTTTGATATACCTCCTTATCCCACTCTTTCTCTATCTGGTAATCCTCATACATGCATTGATCATCCTGAAGGTCCACCTAGTCCTAGCATTTTTGCCACAGAGTCTGTACATCCCTCTCTCTCCATTTGCCCGTACATGAACTTCATAGGCAAAGTCTCCATATGCCCAACAAAGTTTGTATAGTCCCTATATCCCCCCTCTCTCCATTTGCTCATACGTGAACTTGATAGGCAAAGTCTCCAAATGCCCAACGAAGTTTGTATAGTCCCCCTCTCCATCTGCCCACACATAAACCTAACAACAAAGTCACCACATTACATTTCTGGATTGGATTGGGAAGATAGCATTGCAAACATGCTATAAGAGAAGGATAGTCGGACAACCTGAACTCAATGATAGGACCAAAGGTCAGGTTCCATGCAAAAGTTTGAGTTGAGACACTAGAAGATTATTTCTTTGTAGTCACTACTTGCACTGCAAATCACTCTCAAAACAATTGCTTGTTTGTAGCTAACATGAAAAGTTCAGATTTGAGCAAAGCCCTTGGTAAGACCCAATGTGATACATTTTAGCTTCAGAAACTACATTTATATTATGGAAGGAGCTAAGATAAACTATCATGATGACCTAAATGGTTAAGCTACTCATTGACATTGCTTTGAACATGGTAACCTTGGGCACATGCAAAGGCTATGTCCCAATTTTCAATGCTTCAATGTCACTGATTCGGATACTTCCAAGCTAAATGCCCTAAGCTTGCTCAAGAAAGTAGGGAGAAACCAAGCAAAAAAAACCCATAAAAATGAAGTGCATAGCATGGCTCGTAACTTTACCATTCTTGGTGAACCAAACCTTAAGGATGTAATGGATCGAGAGACCTAGGATAGTTCCTTGCACATCTTGTATTATATAGCCAAAGAACAAATGTAAGGTTCTTAAGCAATAACTTGTGCTCCTTACCCTAGTTCTTCTAGAGATCTCAATTTCTCTAAGGGGAAGAGAGTGAAATGTACCTAAGTTTATCCCTGTAAAATCTCTAGCATCAACATGTTGAAGGCTATCTTAGAACTTCAATGTAGACATGATATTCATGCTAGAACCACTAAGAAATACCATACCTTTGAGTTCATTACGTTAGCATTTAGCCAATACATTATGATTGAGTTATTTAATGTAAAAAAAGGGGGTTTGAATTTTAGATGTACTAAAGCTAGTATGGCTACAAAACACTAAGATAAGAATAGGATAGAAGGGTTATTAGGGTAATTCATTTAAATTTTAGAAGGAAAAAAGAAGTTAGATAGTTTGATTATAAGTTTAGGGTTCAATTTTAGTTGTAGTTACATAATTAATAGTTAGTAATAATGGCCTAAAGGGTTAGACACTTAAGATAGTTGATAAACTTAGGCCTATCCACTAATCAAGACATCACCATGATCTATGTCATCTCACTCCATACCATAATGTTGAGATTTTTTGCCGCACACATGGGTGTCATTTTCCAAACCATGTGCCCTTCCCTCTTAATTGTCATCATCCACCACTGTGGAAATGCGACACCCGTCCCTTCCTCCTCTTCCATAATCTTCTTTCTCTCCTCCAATCCCTATTTATTAGATTGATTATATTAATAATATATTAATATAATAAATTTAATTTACTTATATTATATTAATATCAATATATTTAAAATGTATAATATATTTAATATTATGAATACAATATATTAAATATTAATTGTAAATATGTTGGATACATTACAATAAATTCACCTTGAAACACCAAAGCACACATGTGAAGGAGTTCTCTACAAAGTGTAAATACCAATGTATAAAGTGTCTTTAAGTGTGCGAGTCACAACAACAAAACAAGAAGTCTATGTGTGGAGTATATGTGGCCAAAACACTCTTTGCTACGCGAATCGCCGTGGCTAAGGCCGCAGAGCACACAGTATGCTAGTCAAAGTTTGCAACCCAGGACAATGACGGTGACCTGTGTGACCGTGATGAGTCCATGAGCTTTTTGGCAAATCCATGCACTAATAACAAGTCCCCGGGATACGTCTCAATTAACAAGTTTCTAGCCCAGACTTGATCGGAGTCGAGAGAGAGAGAGAGAGAGAGAGAGAGAGAGATCCATGGAGGCACGCCCTCTGCAGGTCCCCTTACCCACCCGCCAGGAGCTGGGCGAGCTCTCCATCAAGAGCTTCGGCTACTGCCTGCCCCCCCACCAGCTGTCTGTCTATCATCAATTCGTCTGTGAATGGCTCCGGGGTCTTGATGAATTGGAAGAGGTGGAGTACCTGGAGGGTCTTGATGGATTGGCACGAGCGTTAGTGGATGGAGTTGCAGACAAAGAAGAGAAGCCATGCCTTCAAGAATATCCTTCATCTTCTTTAGGGCTAGCAGAAGAAGTGGAAGAGAAACAAGAAGAAGAAGCTCGCCCTTTCACACTCGTGCCCGCCTCCGGCCCGGAAAACCCCCTTGGGGCATGGGCTCTCCGATGTCACATACAGAGGCCCACCCCTCACAGTGCTGCCATGATGCCATTGCAGGGCAGGCATGTTGTCATCAAGGACAACATACCCATTAGAGGCATGCCCATGTCCTGTGGCACTAGCTTCTCCTTCACACCACACCAGGATTCTCCCCTCGTCACCCGCTGCCTCAATGCAGGCGCTATCATCTCTGGCAAGGCTCAGTGTGACTACATGTGCTTTTCTGCGGCCGCATTCACCGCCTCCCGTGGCCCTGTCAGAAATCCTCATGCCACAGACTACCATGCAGGTCTGTTTTTCATGCAATTAAACAAAAAACTTAGGTGAAACTATTCCCTGTTGGATTCTGAAATTATAGCAAATAGTTGTGGTACAAATCAGTGGAATTAAACTCAAACGATTCCTACTTACGTTCACATCTAGGCATATTAGTGAAAATTGCACATGTATCTGCTATTGACATATTCTACTTGAACCACAAATCAAATGGTAGACAATGAAGATCACCACAACCTGTTGCTCATCCCTTATCTGTGAGCAGCTCATTTCACCTCTTTAAATAAATTGTTGTTATGATCCTTTCACACTTCAGTAATCGAAATTTTACAGACTAAAGCACTACTTCCACGAAAACTTGTGCAGGTGGTAGTAGCTCTGGCTGTGCAGCCCTTGTTGGAGCTGGAGAGGTCGATCTCTCCATTGGCTCTGATCAAGGTGGCTCTGTTCGCATCCCAAGTGCCGTCAGTGGTGTTGTAGCATGCAAACCTACTTTTGGCCTAGTGCCTTACACCCTTTCAGATGGCTTTATTCCTCCCATTGATCATGCTGGTCCCATCACTAGAACTGTTGAAGACAATGCCCTGTTGTTGAATGTGCTAGCTGGATGGGATGGTGTCGATGAAAGAGCAAGCTCTTTTGTTAAGGAGATGAAGAAAGTTGACTATTGTGCTCTTCTGCATCAAGGGGTGAAGGGGACCCATATAGGGCTGGTGAGGGAAGGGTTCCTATGCCCCACATTGGAACATGATGTGGCACAAGCTTGTCGCAATGTCAGCAAACACTTAGAGGATCTTGGTGCCATAGTTGAGACTGTGTCTATTCCATTGCATCTCAAAGGGGCGGTGATATGGACATGGTTTGTCCTTGCAACACTTGTGGATGGTCTTTTCCACTCAAATCAATCCAGCTTAATAGGAGTGCATGAACAAGGTAAAATTTGCGACCGAGGGACATTCTTGCGGCAGCAACTCTTGGCAAACGTGGCAAGGTGAGCAAAAGCTGAATATGCGGTTTACTTCAGAAGGCATGATTGAATAAGCAAAGAAGATTAAGTTAATAAGAAGATACAAGGGGAGAACAAAGTGTTTGTTTTGCATGATGGAATGAGTAACAAAAAGCTAACTTTGAAAATTTTTAGTATGGTTGATGTGCGCATTTTCTTCATTGAGTTATCCCCAAAAACCTCATAACATTGCCATCAGGTCTGGGTTAGATTCTCAAAGCTAGTGCTGTGTGCCATACTCCAGACTGAGGCTTTTTGGCTGCACTATTGACTAACCTTAAGAGGACTAGAACTAGAACTAACCAAAGCAGCATTTGTGTATTGACAATAATTGCAGTAATAGACTTTGGATGAGTGGCACAAGAAATTTCAGACAAGTTCCCACGATAATTCCTACATTGTGAATTACGACGAGGTCGTGAGCTGCGAGGGAGGGATAGCATACCTAGCCAGGTGTGGTTGGGGGTAGGGGGACTGCTGGCCTCCACCCAGGCCGGCAGCCCCCCCGCCCCCAACTGCACCTAGCTAGGTATATGATGCTTCTGGAGTGGAAGCTCATGATGTTGAACTGTGGTGCCTCTTGAGTGGAAGTTCATGATGTTGAACACTAGGGGAAAAACAAGGGAAAAGGCCCCCTTTTCCCACGTGTGGTAAAAATAGCTAGCAAGAAATATGGTAAAGGAGTTCTAGATAGTGGTAAAAGATAGCTAGCAATAAACGTAGTAAAGAAGTTCCACTCCTGCAGCAACTCATCTGAGTGAGGCAAAGATTGTGAACAAAAGAAGGCTAATTTTTTGGTGTTCTTGTTGTTGTCACTTGTTCTGTGCCTGCTTGCAGTTGGAGTGTCACATTCCGCATGGCAGTGTTAACTGGTGAATGGATAAGGCTCCATTGTGCTGAAGCAGCCAAAACAGGGGAGACCCATATGCAGAAACTGAGGGAGTCCTATGAGGCAGCACTGTCTCAGTATGATGTGCTGATGATGCCCACAGTTCCTCTCAAGACAAAGAAGCTACCAAAGCATCTGAGCACAGGGAGGGACTATGAGGAGGCATCGGCTGAGCTGATAGCAGAGCATGCAGCCTATGGGTTTGGGTATACCAGCAACACACAGTGCATGAACCTGACTGGCCACCCAGCTGTGAGCCTGCCCGTGGCTATGGGCCGGGTTCCCACAGAGAAGAACCAAATGATTTCCTTGCCTATAAGCCTTATGCTCGTTGGGAGATGGTATGACGAGGCCAATCTGTACCGCGTTGCTTATTGCCTTGAGCAATCGCGCCCTTGGAGGTCCATTATTTATGACGGAGATAAACCCCTTGCATAAACCTTCTCAACACCTCTCTCTCTCTCTCTCTCTCTCTCTCTCTCTCTCTCTCTGTGGAATGTGCATTGATATCAGCAGAGTTTAGGCCCATTGGTAACAAAGGGATGTGAATGCAGGTCTTGAACTGGTGTATTGCGTCCTTTGACTGGGTTTGCAGTGGAATCTGTAAATCTAAATCTGCAGCTAGATTGAAATCAGTTCATCAACGACGTGGTGAAGGAGAAGAAGCTTTGATGCTTTTAGCAGATTTTAGAATGAAAAGTTCTCTTTTTGGTGTGTAAGAGAGCTCATTAATCTGTCAGCAGATATCACAGCTTGGTTTCAGCAGATGGCTATCATAGTAATTTCAGTGCTCAAATACCAATTGTCCTCGTGTTCTGATCTGTGTTCACGAATCACCCCCCCTGCATTGCATTGTACAAGTGTGTAAGCGTGTAAATAGATATACCTAATTTCTCAATGTACATTAATATGTCGAGATTCTTCGCATGCACACATGGGTGCCATTTTCCAAATCGTCATCATCCACCACCCTGATAGTGACACACGTGCCCCCCCAAATCTCCCGCGTTATTATCATGACTCTCCCTCCGAGAGAGAGAGAGAGAGAGAGAGAGAGAGAGACACCTTCTAAGGCTAGTTACACACCAAATAATGGACGCCCATTTTGTAATGATGCCCATCTCCGCACCCCATTTTAAAAAGTGCATGCACACACTCTAGATGGGGGTTGGTTATCCATCACCCACTTGGTGTGTAACAAGCCTAAGTTCTCAAAAGGGCCTAATAAAGGCTCAGGGCACGTGTTTTCCTTTCCCTCCTTTCATGGTAGGTCAAATCGGAGTCCAAATCATGGTTGCCAATCCATCACTACACATAGTCGCCCAGGTTTGTTTCACTTCCCTCACATTATTTGTATAGGGCTCCCTCCTCCCCAATATAACGTTAGCATAAGACAAAAGAAAGGAATCCTCTTATTTTGAGAGGCATATATAGGCCTTCTATTTCAAGGTACATGGTCCCAAGTGGATAGTCCATTGCCATGATGAGAATATACTCCTAACATAGAGAGAGAGAGAGAGAGAGAGAGAGAGAGAGAGAGAGAGAGAGGGTCGAGTATGCCCCCTCCTTATTAAAGGTATAGATAAAGCTACTCCCTCTTTAGTGTTAGATAGGACCATAATTAGTACTATGAAGAGAAAGCCTAGGCTTGTTTAAAGGTTAGTTGAGGTTAGTTGATAGGTCCACACTAAGGGCATCTACAATAACTGCTCTAATTATGATAAATTGTCACCCAAATATTTGCAAATGGAGTTTTATTTTTTTATTTGGTTATGGCATTGTTTCACATTACAAGATGAGACATCCAAAGGGGCTCAAGAAGTTCAATGTAAGTGGCAGGAAAGGACTTGTTGAAAAGAACTTATTAAATTTTAGGGTGTCTCTAAGATGAGACAAGGATTAGATGTTTAAGCTAAAGTAAACGGAAAAATAGTCGGGAAAAGAGCTGAACGCTCTTTCTCTTGTATGAGTTGCTTGCCTCCTTCAATTGTAAGCTTTGAGCCATAAATACAAAAACATTGATTATAGTACATTTAACAAAAAGCTTTTCATTGAATGAAGAGTTACAAAATTAAAGTGTAGATGTACAAGGATCTTGCCATTTGCATCTATTTGTCTTCTTTTAGCTTTGTAACTTCTCCATCACTTTCTAATAATATATCTAATCTCCTTGTAGGGGCTGATGAGAAGATGGATAAGAAAGTGTTAGCATTTCTGTCTTTTTGGAGCTTACCTTACTTGTCTTTCCAAATGACTTGTCTTTTGCCTTACTTTTACTCTTACTCATAGTTAAGGATTTAAGTGGAGGAGAGTTATGGTCGACTGGCGTGATTGGCCTTTCCAAAATTAACTCAATATATCCCTCTCTTATCCACCATGCGTATGAATCGGGGTAATCTTGGTATTGCAAGTAAAGTTGTAATAAATTGTTAGGGCAGTGATAGTTCATACGTGTAGGTAGTAGAATAAAGAAATGGAATGATTATAAAATTTGATAATAATGTTGCTAAAAAAACTAATAGACATGTTGCTCAAAAAAGAATGTGAAAGATACTTACATTAACCCCGTCTATCTTGAGAATCTTTGAATCTATTGTCCTACAAACATTTGAGATTACTCTCCATCCACAAGAATACACATCATTTTACAAGGGTACTTTTTGTAAGAGAAAGCTATATGGTTTTTGAGGATCAACAAGATTCTCATATGTAGTATCCAAAAAGGTAACCACCAACCTGTCAGCATTGTAAATGGAAACATGTTATAAAAAATGACAATAAAATAAAATAAACAATAAACTAAAAAGTGAGGATTTGCATTCAATGCATATTTTTGCTTGATCGTGGATACCACTAGTGAGAATATCGATATATAGTAAGGTCTAATGTTCTTTACAAAGTAAAATGTTAGTAAGAAATGCATACTATAAAGAAGTATACATTAAGCCCTTTGCAAAAGTACATATCTTTCGACGTAAGGAAAAAAAATATGGTAGTTTGTAATTGGATCGAATGTTCTGAAAAATAATTCTAAGTTTGAATGAGATCTTGAAAACAATTCTACTAATAATAGTGGATCAATGATAAATATAGTTTTAGAGATTTTTTGGCTTAGAGAAGTAATCAATGTCCTAAAACCAATAGCAAAAACAAAGGAATGCAAATTGCAATGAACAACACTATCATTCCATCTTTAAAAAAATTTGAGTCAAAAAGCCTTATCTTATGCAACAAAAGACTACTCAATCTGATAATTGAATATCTTTTTTAACAAACATGGATTTTTCCTCAGGGGAAATACTAAGATAGTCTTTCGAAGAAGTGCAAGAGACATTCACAACCATTTACCTATATACCTCTCCATTCTCTTCAGATTGACAGGACCAAGGACAACAATTTTTCGCTTGAAAACTTCATCCTCTCACTCTATAGTCTCTTGTGGTCGCTCTTGATGAGCGGGGGTGGTCTTTGTAGGGTATAAATGTGTCACCTCAATCACTGGACATTTCACTCTCCTAGACAATTTTGGAGGAATATTAAGGATCTCAAATACTTTTTTATCAGTAGTGGGCAAGGGCCTCAATACCTTGTAGAACCTATACCTGATTCTTACCATACTAAAGTCTTTGTTCATCAAAGTCACTCTACGAGTGTGGGCAGTAGCAATATAAGCATCATTTATAAAATCAATAACAAAGTCTTCAACAGCTTCCTGAAGGCAAAGAATGGCTGCAAGCTGCCTTTTTTTTTTTTGCATGCCAACTTCAATGGACACCCCTGATAATCTATGAGAAATATCTTTGACAACTTTGATAAATGTTGTCTTTGGAATCACATGCTGTGTAGCTCTTTGTGCCTTCCTTATCTCACTAAAACATTTATGAACATAATAAAATCTAGACTTTCTATTTCTCTTGGACTTGGAAGGATCTTCTTCTCCATGGGCATAAGAGGGTCCAGGTTGCTCTGTCTGTTGAATAGGGGCTCTAAGGGAGGTTGGAAACTTTGCAGTTTTAGAGGAGGACAATACATGATAAAGCTTACTCTGAACATGAGAAGACATTGTCTCTGCACTAGGTTGCTTAGATTCCATGGCAAGAGACTGAGGGTAACTTGGGGTAGGTGAGATCTCAAGAGGGAAAGATTGAGGAGCTGACGGCCTTGTCTCCTCCTCACTCTCTTTGCTATCTATATACACCTTCCTTGTAGTTTGCTTTTGTCCTAGTAGCCATGAACCTGTTGAAAAACGAGACTAGTTAAAACATTTTAAAACCATAAATTCGAAACAGAAACAACAAATACGACACGATAGGAGAAAAGCACAGGTTTGAAATGAAGCTCCTCGCACCGTATTTGCGGATGACCAATACGGCGCAATAGGAGTAAAGCTCTTGTTGGAAATAAAGCACTCGCACCGTATTTGCTGATGATATACGGCTGACCGATACAACGCGATGGAAGTAAAGTGCAGGTTGGAATTGAGGTACTTGTGACGTATTTGCTATTGACATACGGATGACCGATATGACGTGATAGTAGAAAAGTGTGAATCTGAAATGTCACTCCTCAAGTCGCATTTGTTGATGACATAAGGATGATCGATACGGTGCGATATGAGAAAAACGCGGGTCTGAAATATTACTCCTTGCGTTGTATTTGCTGATGAGATACAGATGACTAATACAGTGCGATAGGAGAAAAGTGTGAGTCTGGAATGAAGCTACTCGCACCATATTTGCAGATGACATACGAATAATCGATACAGCGCGATAGGAGTAAAGTATGGTTTGGAAATGAAGTTTCTCGCGCTGTATTTGTGCATGATTGATACGGCGCAAATAGAGTGAAGTGCAGGTTTAAAAATCACCTACTTCCGTATTTGCGGATGACCAGTACAGGGCGATGCGACAATCGTTGATCTCGACGTTGCTGTGTATTCACGCTCGTGGATTCGAAAAGTGAGCCACGTAAGTTGGCATCGATCTTTTATACCTATGGGCTAGGCGACACTTGACACTATTTAATTGGCTAGGGTTTGTGTGGGCCATCCACATGACTGTCTATGTGGCTTTCCACATAGAAAATATTTTTCAGTCTATATAAACAAGTGGTTAGGCATTTATGATTTTTTGCAAATTATCAAGCCTAGCTAGAGTTGAGGTCCACTTTCAGTGTTTCTTATGCCAATTTGCGCCATTTCGTATACCCCTTGATACGAAGCGAGGAGATATTGTTCTTGAGGTCACTTGCCTACTTTCACGCTATATCGTAGATCGGAAAACGCGAAGCGAGGAGGCATTGTTTGTAAGGTCGGGTGTCCACTTTCGTGCCGTATCATAGATCTACAAATATGAAGTGAGGAGGCATTGTTCGTGAGATCGGGTGCACACTTTCGTGTCGTATCGTGCGTTCACTTATGTTTGAACCTAAGGATGTTGCCAGCTCCCAAGAGCAAGTAATCCCTACTAAAAAAAGAAGAAGATTGTCATCAGGGTGGTCAACAAGGGCTTCTAGTTGTTCTGCCTTCTCCCTTGAAATTCCCATAGCTTCCTCCCCTTGTTCAGCAACAAGTGTGGGAATGCCTAGGAAGTCTCTGATCAAAGGCAAGTCACCATTGAGGGTTTCTAGATTGTCTCAAATCATAGAGGTTTCTCCATCAGAAAGGCTCCTAGACTTTCTTCTTTAGAATGGCATGGAGTTATCTTATTACGAAACTGCAAAGGATATTTTCAACCCTGACGGGGATATTGACCATGTATTGAACTCATTTAAGAAGTTTTTCCTGGAGGAGTTTACTGAGTTTGAAAGTTTTGCATTCGTGGTAGTTGAAAAAAATGCAAAGAAACATGTTCACATACCTATTGGGAGCTCACCTTCAGAGAAGGCTTTGTTTTTAAGAAAGTGTACATCTCATTCTCTCGACCGGTTTTGTACCTCAAATTTGTTTTGTTTTTCTCATTCTAAGAAATGCAGGCTAATGTCCAAAACAATTGCATTCATTGTGTTTACTCTTATTAAATATCCTGTTAAATTTGATGAACAACAATTAGAGGGTCCAAAATGTTCTAGCTTTTGCCTTTTGGACGAGGTAGCAAATGACAAGGATGTAGAGAAATGTTTGGACCCTGAGCAAGAAGCATATATTGCTGGCAAAATAGATGTTGCCCAATTCAAAGCTGAGACCATTATTGAAGAAAACCATGCAAATGTAAATATTGTATGTGACTCTTCTTTTTATACTGTTGCTTCACTTCCAACTTTCCCTATCAAGGACAATGAATACATACTGCTAGCAGACATCCAAAGGCTCTTCAATCTTAGGGAGGATTATTATTTAGCCATCATTGCAGAGGCTTCTGATACTGCAAATGGCATTGTTGATGTCGAAAATGAATCGAAAGAAGAGTTACTTAAACTTGACACTGAAATTACGAACGATAAGTTTGTTGAAGCAGGGGATGCCCTTTCTCTTTGTTTTCGTAAGGCAAAGAATGTTGAGGAAGAGTATGGGATTATTGAAGAGGAGTTCCACGGCCTTCAAGACCGACTTGGAATTTCCCATTTTGGAAGAGAAGAGTCATAATATGTTAAAGAATTGGAAGATACCAATGAGGCACAATCATTAATTAACATATGGAATCCAACTAAGCTAGAGAATGATGAAAATCAATTTGTACTATTATCTCGAATTCTGTAAGATATACATTAATATGTTTGATTTCAACATTCATTTGACATTTATCTTTTTTTACAGTTGGAGATTGAAGATTTCGATAACTTCTTGGGACGGGGTAAAGGGACAAGAGTTGGTATTAGTTCACTGAAAGATGTTGCACTTGGCCATTACTTAGCAAGGATTGATCCGCATGTTTTCTTGGTATTTCATAACATCTTCTCATAGGAAGCAACATGGCCTATACTGTGTATCAAGGCACTTACAAGGCTACTTGGTTTCTCTAGGTTACAATACAATGCACACAAGGTGATGTTTTTGGAGAAGACTATGGAAATTAGGATTTTTGGTTATGGTCACAGTTTCTCTACTTCTAGAGCAAGATACTTTTTGGCCCTCTCATCTTGTGCTTTGGCAACAAATTGAACTGATATAAAATCAATAATTGGCTACAAGAGAAGAAAATTTATGCATCATAGAGGATATATCTCGGAGGGGGAGGATGATGTAAAGGCTTCTAAGAGCTAGCTTTGTACTTTTCTTTCTTGAAAAATACTATGAATTCTTAAGTTGAAGTATTCATTCTTTGAAGCTGTTGTCGAAAAAACCAATTGAATAGCTCCTCAAGAGCATTGCTTTTTGTAACTCCTCCTCCATGTCTTGTGCTTCGAAAAAAACTTATACGTGCTTGATAATGAGATTTTTCCATGCCTTGGCCGCTATAACTTGCTAGGTAGCCTTGCTCCTCTACAAAGTAAGGCCCATGGATATGAAGAATATGCTGCAAATTCATAAGAGTAATGATCATTTATACCAATGGAAATTTTATCAAAGAAAGCTTGGATTAAATATTTTATTTTACCAAATAAAACATGATAATATTTTTCTCCCCATGCCTCCTTTATTGCTTGAACAAGATTTGTAATCAAACATTTGAACTCTTCTGGATACGTGTAGGTTTTCGTTTGTTGTTTGAGGAGCTTTAGGAAGACATCGATGTGTTTCCAAACCTCCATCCTTAGAAATGTAAGTCGTGGTGTGGTTACAACGTTTGTCGTTATCCCACACATCTCTCTCAAATGCTTCCAAGTAATGCTCACATGTTTTCCTATATGGTTACTTAAAAAACATCTAGCTTTTGAGCCTCCCATTGAGACATCAGCAAAGACATCTCTTGTTTTCCCTAAAAGTATTGGATCTTTTCTTAAGTGAACTTGACCTCCATGAAAATCCATTTTGGAGAGTAATTCCTCACATTTGTCAATACACTCATCCGATAAAGACAAAGGCTTAATTGAGTATGCATAGTCGAGATGTAACCTGAGAAGTTTATCAATAATTCTAATCTCTGCATGCAAAGTACATATGTGAACATTTGTAAGAGGAATTAAAAGAATTGGATTCCATATATCTTTCTTGTTTCTTTTTTAACTTAGATCTATAGAGTCTCTAGTTGGGGCTCTTCTTACACAGGGCGCAAGTTGCTCCAATATATCTTTCTTGTTTCTTTTTTAACTTAGATCTATAGAGTCTCTAGTTGGGGCTCTTCTTACACAAGGCGCAAGTTGCTCCAATCTTTAGACCCAACACTTTCCATGCAATAAATACAATTATATTTTGCATTTATCCCATTACATATTCAAAGCATACATTTGATAGTTTTCAAGTTAGCACTCATGTGCCATTCTACATTACAATTAACCCCATCAACAATCAACATTTCTCCTTTACTTTGAGACTTAATAATGTTTGGAATACCTGTATGAGTAAATAACCATTTCAATATTTGATGATTCTCAATTGGTACCTGAGCTGCACCAACCCACCAAATCTCTATCTCAGACTGGAACTTATGCACTGGTGCTTGACCCCCACCATTGCTGTATTTCAATACCCTATTCATGATGCAAATGTTGACTCTTTTCATCTTTTGTCCTTTTTGAATCTGTGTTTCATCTAACTTCAAGGCAAACTTAAAAACACCATGGCATTCCTCTAACGTGAGTCTATACGTGTGAACCATTGCAATTTGCACTCTTCTAAGATCAACCCATATATTGTTAAATACATTGTATTCAAAACTAGATTTTCTTTTTGTCTTTTCATATGGCATAGATGCTTCAATATGAATGTATTCCTCGAAAACTTATGGAATCTTACGATTCATGGCAATCCTTGCAACCGATACTCTCAGGGCTCAAGGTAACCCAAATGCAGTTATTCTATTACATTTTAGATTTTTAAACCATAATCTTGAGATAGCCCGATAGCCTTTTCGACTAATGCCCACAATATCACGTCTCTACAATTTCGTTTGGTTTTATTGTGTCTTTTAAGTCCATCACTAATTCTTTGAGAGTTGGGCCTCTCAAATCCATATTTTGAGGTGACCTAAAAATCCTCAAAATATCATTCTTATTCATGGTCTCTTTTAAAAAACCGAATCTCTCCTCACTCTCTCGAATATTAATACCCGACATGTTAGAGACATATTTCTTTGCAAGATTCAATCTTCTTTTCTTTACTCTCACACACAAGCTAGTTATATTTTTTAATGGTCTCTTTCTCTCTCTTAATCCTATTGGAGTTTCCTTTAAGTGTGCTAGCTTGTCTTGTAATGACTTATTAGCATTTTCTAAAATGTCAATCTTATTTGTAAGCTTATAAATGCTTGTTTGTGCAATAAATAATGATTTTTTCATTTCATTCATCTGAGCCATGTATGTGTAAGATGTAGAGTATAACCTTTTACAATACCCAAGTATCCCATTATAACCTTCCCTAACATATCTCACATAGTCATGAATATTAAAGAAATTAGGAGGTTTACATGTTGAAGGATCATTGGGATAAATATTTCCATCCACCCACAAATCTATATGTTTCTTTCCTTGAGTTGTTGGCCTCTATCTCATGTGTTAGTACTCGACGATGTATACGTCTCTAAGATGAATAAATTGGATCTAGTTGGATGGTAAGTTTGTATTTGCATATGCTCACATCTGTATTACTTGCAGAGGTGTTGCTAAACATTTTAGCATATCAACGATCATAGTGATAAAAAAGTGAGCAGAAAGAAGAGAATGGCGAAAGAGAATGGAGAAAGAACGTGTGAAAAGAAGATGCGGGAGTAGACAAACTGTGATATAGGTGGATATTTCTCAAAGATACAAATTCTACCAAGTTTCAAAAAAAAAAATGGTCGAAAAGGTGACCCTGATACAAATTAAAGATGAGGGACAATTAATGGTTGAGCTCTTTAATGAATTCAATATTCTCTCATTAATCACATGTGAGCAACCAAATTTAGCATTTCCATTCTTCCAAAATCTCAACGAATTAGCAACTTAATCATTTTTTTACAAGTGTATTTTTTAAAGTGTTCTTTGCCCTAATGCAAGGAGGTGACGTTTCATCCCAAGAAGGAATGCACCTATTGTGGCCAATTAGAAGAGTTCATGGGCGTGCGATGAATGGAGTTCTTGAGCCAATCCACCACTTGGAAGGCACGACTCAATCTATATCTTCAATACTAGAGGAGACATGTAGCCTTTCCAGACCTTCCTCCAATCTTGGAGCCTGAGATGCAGGAAATGATTGATGCATTGATGTCTATGGATGTTGAGACATCTAATCTGCTAAGAGAGAAAGCATCCACGTCATTATATGATGGATGTCGAGTATCTCACATGAAGATGCTGCTTGCACTTCTAAGTGTGCAAGCAAAATACGAGTGGAGCGATGCAAGTGTGATTGAGTTGTTCACGTACATTCTACATACGCTTTGTTGAATTTTTTTCGGTATCATTATAAAAAAATTTGTGTTTTTTCAAAGTATTTTATGATTTCTTTTCAAGTTGCTAAAGTATCATATATTACCACTTAGAAATACTATGTCTAAGTCTCATAATGATGCGCAACATGTTTTATGAAAGCTTGGCATGGACTACAACATCTATGCATGTGTCAACGATTGTGTCCTGTTTCGAGGAGAGTACGAGACAATGGAGACATGTCCAAAGTGTAGTGCTCACATGTATTGGCAGGACTTGCAAGGGCAAACTATCCCTCAAAAAGTTCTTAGATACTTTTCACTTATCCCCTGTATACGTCACATATTTTATATGGCAGGCATGCCAAGCTTGACAACTGGCATATGCAGAATAGATCCATATATGGAGTCCAACAAATATTAGCAAATTTACGTACGTGGAGCCACATTGACTCTACCTTTCTAGGATTTGCACGAGAGCTAAGGAATCTTCGGCTCAATCTTGCTATGGATGGTGTGAATCCATTTGGTCTCCACTCAACTTCTTACAGTGTGTGGCCTATAATCCTTGTTAACTACAACATCCTGCCATGGCTTTCTACGAAGAAAGGATACCTGATCCTTAGCTTGCTCGTTCCTGTGGCTGCTACAAAGTCAAGAATATGGACGTCTATCTTCGTCCATTAGTCGATGAGCTTAAGATTTTGTGGGAGAAGGGGGTTGCTGTGGAAGATATGAGCAAGCACCATGGTTGAGTCCGCCAATATACGAGCCATTCTCATGTGGACCATACATGACTTTTCAGGATTCGGGGAGTGCTCAAGTAAGTAGGCTTCCATTCTCGTTGGTAATATCTATCATAGCTCATTCAAGTTTGTGTTCACTAAATAGGGGTATTGGGATAGTTTTGGTTACCTCAAGTTATCATGCATGCCCATTGTGTGGGCTATCACAGTTAGACTCTCAAAGGTTACAAACCATAAAGAAGATGGTATATCAAGGACACGCCACTTTCTTCTCGGAGAGTCATGAACTGAGAGAAGGTTTTCTGGATGACCTCCAATACGAATAAATGCCCAAAGTTGGTACGATTTGAAAATGGTCCACACGGAGTCACATCCAAAATGAATGCGATGGTTCTCAATTTTCTATGAGTTGCCGTATTTGACCCACTTACAGATCAACCACTTGTTGGATCCCATGCATATTTTCAAGAATATGGGCAGCTTACTATGGGACCACATCACAGGAAAGAGAGACACTGTAGAGGCACAAATTGATTTGAAAGAGATAGGCAAGATGGAGATACTTTTTTTTGCCACAGTCAAGTGATGATGGTTGCTTGCAACTACCTCTCACTCCTTGGATTTTGTCCACTAAAGAAGAGCATATTGTGAAGCAAATTATCATGTCTATTTGCACCTTGATAGGTATGATGCATTCTCTCAGATCCACTTTTTCGAAAGATGACCAACTATCAGGGATAAAATCCCATGATTGGCATAAGATATGTCAAGTTTGTACTTTCCTCGATTGTAAGTGGCCTGCGTATTTTGCTATTTAGAGTCTAGTCAATGTTCGTAATGCTTCTTCATTTGTGGCAGTTTGTACTACTGATCGCCATCGCAAGATGCCTCACTCCAGAAATAGGCAGGGCGATTTACAGGTTGTCAAATTTAGTGCAACGAATCTCACAAAAGGAGATTAAGACGTCCTCTATTGAATCCACAAACAGGGAGCACTGGAGACGGTCTGTCTCTTTGAGAAGTACATGTCCACCAACATGTTCATGATACAAACCCACCTCCTGGTGCATCTTATAGATGAAGTGGAGATTGCAGGACCTGTCCATACGTGATGAATGTTCTTCTTGGAGCGCTTCATGAAAACCCTAAAAGGCTTTGTGCAACAATGAGGTTGGCCAAAAGGTAGCATGGTTGAAGGTTGGCTGGTGTCGGAGGCGTTAGTACATATTTCACAGTGGCTATCAATGGTGGATTCTATGGTTACTGAAGGACAATGATATACTGACTGGAGATGTGGTGGTTAAAAATGGGAAAGAAAAAATAATGGATGTTACAATGGAGAAGGTGAATCGTTTTTGTATGTTGCACCATGCATTCATGAAGACGTGGCTCGCTAAGTACAAGCTGTCACAAGACTGTGACAACTATTATCTTTTTGCTGATTCTCTTAGTATTATTTTATTTGGTTTTTCTTTTTGGAAGGATCCCTCTTGAAATCTAAACGCCTGAGTTGCATGGCCAGTATGTGAATCGGATAGGAATGTCTAGTGAGTCAAGACTGGACAGTTAAGGTCTAGTATAAGTCTAGAAGAGACTGATGGCACTATAGATTTACAAGCCTGGAAGAGACTTGTGAAAGTGTATATGGACAAGTGTGTTGAAAAACTAGCCTGGAAGAGACTAGTTCAAAGTGAAGATGGACAAATCTGCAAGAGATTAGTCCATGTGGAGTCATCAGTGGAAATTCACTTTCAGTTGAGCTACATTGTAAATCTGGATGTAGCCATAGTCTGCAAAGATGGTCAGAAGACTAATGGGATGCAATGGAAGCAACTCCTAAAATTTAGGGAGTTACTATTTTTGGACCTCAGAATCTGTTCGCGTCAGTATCTTCGTTTTTGCACGAGGATCAATCTTCTGGTCTGTGCCGAGGTCAAATTCGGTATCGAGGATGGAGAATTTTAGACCGGAAGGCTGGAATAGGAAATATCTTCCAGTGCTGCCACTTGGCACAAATTTGTGCACTTATCTCTTTAAAGAGGGGCTGGCGTGCAGTCTTTTCATGGTTGGGGGCTCATTTGTGAAAGGGGAGATGGATTGCTGCAGATGGAGAGCTCTTGAGAGCTGGTCTACCTTGTCTATGATGCACAGAGGGCTGAGCTTGCTTCCTACTCTCTCTCTTTCTCTCCCTGACAGTATGGTTATGCTACAGAATCAAGGACATTTCTTCTTATTCAAGTACAGTTGTGTAGAATATGTTGTTTTTGCATGAGGCAAGAGCCTCTTTTCTCCAGGAACAGGAGCAGTTGTTTGCTGCCCACAAGTAGGAATAGGTGAGGGTGGTAACCTCACCAAGCAAGTGTCTGAAACAGCATTAAATCAATTTTGATTCTGGACTGCTCAAAGGTTATAGCCCAATTGATGTCAGAATCAAGGGGCACTTGGCCCAGATGATGCAGGACAGTGCAGGGAACAATATGAACTGAGAACAGGTGTCAAAATAGGTCTAAACCAATAATTACAGTGGGTTGAATAGTACAGGGAACAGTATGAGTTGTAAACAGGTTTCGGAACAGGTCTGAACCAGTAATTATAGCAGGCTGAAATGGTCAATTCTGCACTCCAACCAGAAGATTCAAACTTGGGCAGAGTTTCCCCTCCTCGTCGGCTTGTTTTGGGTCAGTAATTGTGCTATTATGCTGCCAAATTTCACCCAGAATAGGTGAAAGACAGCCCATTGTACTCCCTCTCTTTTTTTAAAAAAATAAAGAAATACCGCAAGGGGCGCCTAACTTAGGGGCCAACAGGGTGTCTGTGTGGCAACAGGAGCATTTTAGCTTCCTGTTTTTCTTCTTGATTCTGTGTCTTTAAGTTCAGGTAAAGTGGACGACTGTAAATTGGGTGAAAGCATTTATGTATTTTGGTTGTACACTACCGCCCTTTCCAGTGAACAGGCCGGTTTCATGGTTCCATTGCCGGGATCGAATCACTTTTTCCCTAAAGAGTGAGCCAGGGTTTGTTTGGGTGTAAGACACAGAATTGTGCATTATGGCTGATAGAAAGGAAGACACCAGAGAGGAAGCGTCTTCATCACAAGAGATCCCTGTTGTTCATGAGGTGGGAGAGTCTTCTAGACCTCCACAGTTTGTTACTCCTCCTGTTATGGTTGAGCCACAAGTTCTTATGGCTTCTTCTATGGATGAAGACATTTTCAGGACTCAGTTAGTTGTTGCTGTAAGTATGTTTACTCAAGTGATGCAAAATCCAAGGTTTTTGGTATTTTTGCAGCCCTCCCTTCCTTTACAGCAAGTTGGGCAATCTGCAAAGATTTCGGATCCAGTAGAGGTCCAGGATAAGGATAAGCATGCTGCAGATTCAGTGGAAACACCAAGGCAGGTTGGGGAGTCAATGGAGACTCCAAGATTGGTTCCGACTGTCCAGGAACAAGTGGCGGAAACGCTAGTTACACAAGCGTTGCCAGTTCAGCTTGCCACTTTACAGCAGCTAAATGTTGGTTTAAATGGACAGGGAAGCAGTTTTCAGGCTTTACCATAGGTTTTCCCACCGACCTCTGTACATCCTGGGTACTTTGGAGGTGGATCTGTATTTTAGAGTATGGCTAGTTATGCACCTGGAAATCAAATTTATGTACCAGGAACAGTGTTTGGGGGTGCACAGCGTTTTATGCCAAACCCCATGTATGGCAATATAGGCATGCAACCTGGATTTCAAGGTGTTCAGGGTAGTTTTGGCATGCCACAGGGCACTTTTGGTATGGCTGGTTATCAAAATCGGCAAGCAAGTATTATGTCTACAAGCCCTGTAGTCAGTGGTCCGGCAACTCCTATGCCACCTGTTAGTGTTCCTATGTTACAGGCATATCCTATGGACCCTTTGATGGCCCATGAGAAGCCAAAGCCATACAAGGAAGGTGGTGCAGCCGTGCGGTTTGACATCTTTCGAGGATTTGAAGATAGGACTAAGGCTCTCTCTTTCTTACAGCAGTTTGATGCCGCATTTGCAGGAGGGAACTTTACAGAGCCTTCTAAGGTTCGGAAAGCTACCACTTTTCTTAAAGACAATGCTAGACAGTGGTGGAGTACACTGTTGATGCAAGGACAGGCTCCTGCCACTTGGACTTATTTTAAGCAAGTATTTTATTCTGCTTGGTTGACCAATGAATTTGAGATTGATGTTATGTCAGCTTGGCACAATTTGGATGCATCTAAATGCAAGGATTTGGAAGACTACAACAAGAAGTTTTGGGAGGCTTTACTTCCAGTCACTTTTTACAGGGTTGTGCCATTGACCAAGCAGATAGAGGAATATTGCTGCGGGCTACCCAAGGAACTTCGGAATTATTGTACAAAGACACAGGTCACCACTTTGACTCAGTTAATTGAGAATGCCACCACAGGAAATGCATTATTGTTGGGACAGTTAAGTGGTTTTGGAGGCAGCATTAAACATGACAAATCTGAAAAATTTTCAGCAAAGAAGCCATTTGGTAAACAGGTTTTTCATATTTCTCAAAGCACAGGTAAACCTTGGCTGTTCAAGAAGAAGCCAGCCAAGTCCTTTGGACAACAGTCAAAGGACCAGAAGAAACCTTTTGTACGCAAGTCTCTTGAAGAGAGAAAGGCTTTAATGGCTGAGAGGAAGTGCTTTATCTATGAGCAAATTGGTCATATTGAGTCTAACTGTCCGGACAAGAATAAGAGATCAGTTGATGATGATAAAGAGGAAAGGAAAGAAGCCCAAACCTTCAGCAGGTTTAGTGCCAGATATGCTGGGAGACAAGCCACACTCGGATGCTAGTAAGCTTTGCAGAGCTTGGGGTAAAGTTAGGGATCAACATGTAGCTATTTTCTTTGATCCTGGAGCTAAGGCAAACTTTATCTCACCAGAGTTGGCTTCTACTTTGGGCATCAGAGCAGATGAGATGGGCTACACAGCAGAGGCAGGGTTGGCATGTCCTGGCCACTCAGAGTCTGCGACACCCATTCTTGGAAAGCTACGACTTCATATACAATCTTATGTTGATGCAGAAGAATTTTATATCATGCCACTTGAAGGCTGTGATGTCTTGTTGGGAATGCCATGGATGTTCAGAAAGCATGGTGTGTTGGATGTCTTTAACAAGACACTGACTTTGGAACATAGGGGAAAGACTCATGTGCTTGATGTGAAGCTTAAAGGAGAGTCTGTACACCTGTTGTATCGGCTTCTGCCATTACATCTGTAATAAAGAATCATCTTTCTGTGTACTTGATTTTTGCACATGATGTTAAGGATAATGATGAGTCAAATTTCTCTATGTTAAATAGAGACAAGTTTGCTTTCTTGTCTCAGTTCAGTGATTGTTTTTCTGACTCATTACCATCATAGTTGCTACCAGAGACGTCTGAGGATCATGTTATAGATTTGGTGCCAGGCAGTAGCCCACCAAATAGACCTCCGTATAGGGTTACTGCAGCCCAACAGAAAGAGATATTGAGCCAAGTGAATGAGTTGTTAGAGAAAGGGTTGATTCAGCCAAGTTCATCTCATTTTTGCTTACCAGTGCTCTTAGTGCAAAAGAAGGATGGCTCGGCGCATGTGCATAGATTATCGAGCGTTGAACAAGAGTACCATCAAGAACAGGTTCCCCAT
Source organism: Lygodium microphyllum (assembly GCF_053477565.2). Classification (NCBI taxonomy): domain Eukaryota; kingdom Viridiplantae; phylum Streptophyta; class Polypodiopsida; order Schizaeales; family Lygodiaceae; genus Lygodium; species Lygodium microphyllum. The sequence goes on along the minus strand of NC_141144.1, from coordinate 18,332,879 downwards.
TCCAAGGATTGATGACATCCTTGACCGTTTGGAAGGAGCGTCAATTTTCAGCAGGATAGATTTGAAGAGTGGATACCATCAGATCAGGATTAAGCAAGAGGATGTGCATAAGACTGCATTTAGGACCATGTTTGGTCTCTATGAGTTCTTGGTAATGCCATTTGGACTTACTAATGCTCCTGCTACATTTAATCAAATGATGGATAGGATTTTTCATCCATACAGATAGTTTGTTGGTACATTCTTTGATGGCATGATTGTATTTTCAAATAATGAACAGGAGCATAGAGAACACTTAAAAGCAGTCTTTGATGAGCTTTGCAGTAATAAGTTGCTTATCAATGGCAAGAAGAGTGAGTTCTTCTTGGAAGAAATCCAGTTCCTGGGGCACATAGTGTCAAAGGATGGTATCCGAATGGATCCTGCTAAGGTTGAAGCAATTAGAACATGGCCAGATTTGAAGACTGTCCATGATGTTAGAAGCTTCTTGGGTTTTTGTTCTTACTACAGGAGGTTCATTCGCAATTTTGCAGAGATTGCTTCACCTTTACATGCTTTATAGAAGAAAGGAGTCTCTTTCCAGTGGACATAGAAAGAGATTTCAGCTTTTAATCTTCTTAAAGAAAAGATGACTTCTAGTCCAGTGATCGTTGTGCTAGATCTTAGGAAGTCATTTGTTGTCCAGTGTGATGCCTGTGGCAATAGCATTGGTGCAGTGCTAATGCAAGATGGCCAGGTAGTGGCTTATGAAAGCAGAATCTTGCGAGGGCCAAAAAAGACTATGCAGGTCTATGAGAAAGAATTGCTGGCTGTGATTCATGCGCTTTCTTGTTGGAAACACTACCTACTTGGGGCATATTTTGTTGTCTAGACAGATCATCAGACATTGCATTATTTCTTAACTCAAACTAAGCTGTCAGAAAAGCATATGCATTGGGCAAACTTTTTGTCAATGTTCCATTTTCAGATTGTGCATGTGGAAGGCAAAAAGAATGTTATGGCTAATGCTTTGTCAAGGAAGACACAAATTTCAGTTGGGTCAATTTCTTATCATCATGAGCTTGATGATATGAAGAGACAATATACTGATGATGAAGATTTTGCAAGGATCTTTGATTAGCTTGTTAATCGACAACATCATGAGCATTATCTTCTCAAGAATGGTTTCATGTTGATGCATGGTAGACTATGTGTGACTATGCCATTGAGACGGAAAGTTATGATAGAGAGTCATTCTCCACCGTATGCAGGGCATCGTGGTATTGATGCAACAGTCAAAGCAATAGAGACATTCTTTTATTGGCCTACTTTGAGAAGAGACGTGAATGCTTTTGTGCGCCAGTGTTTGATTTGCCAGAAGGTCAAGTTTGACAAGCAAAAAGCACCAGTGCTTTTACAGCCATTGCCTATTCTAGATAAACCATGGGAAAGCATAGCTATGGATTTTATATTTGATCTTCCAAGGACACAGATAGGAAATGATGGGATATGGACTATTATTTGCAGGTTTAGCAAACATGCTCATTTCATTCCTGTCAGGAAGAAAATAAAACCAGATCAGATGGCACGTTTATTTATGTGCAATGTCTTCAAGTATCATGGTATGCCACAGTCTATTGTCAATGACCGTGATCCACGGATGACAAGTTTATTCTGGAGAGGCATATTTGAGAACATGGGCACAACGCTTAAGTTCTCATCGTCATCTCATCCACAAACTGATGGATAGTCAGAAGAGACAAATTCTACTATCTTGGATCTACTTAAGTGCTATATGTCAGAGCACAAGTCAAAGTGGGAGCATTATTTGCCTTTGGTTGAGTATGCATACAATAATACTGTGCATTCGTCAACAGGCAAAGCCCCTTTTGAAATTGTTGAAGGTGGTAAAAAGGTTCCTCCCATTTTTCATACAAAGGATAAGATCTTTCAGGCAGACCAGTATGTGCAGAGTATGGGGGAAATGTATCAGAAAGTTAAGCATGTCCTTGAAAGGACTCAGGCAAAGCAAAAGAAAGCTGCTGATCATCACCATCGTGAATTGATATTTTCACTTGGTGATTGGGTACTGTTGCGGTTTGAAAAGGCATGCTTAAAGAAGCGGAAAGGCAAGGAAAGTATTTTCACTAAGCTTAGTATGCGATACTATGGGCCTTTTCAAGTAATAGAGAAGATTAGTGATGTCAGCTATAGGCTGAAATTGCCTAACAATTGGAAGATTCATAATGCTTTCCATGTAAGTCTTCTTAGACCTTATGTGGGTGATGTGCCAGAAGATATGACAGCTGAGGAACAGCCCGAAGTTGAGGAACTTGATGAAATTCTTGTTCCAGAACAGGTATTGGCACACAAGGAAAGGAAAGTGAAAGGCAAAGTTGCTAGAAGGTATTTGGTTAAGTTCAAGAACTATCCAGCTATAGATGCTAAGTGGATGGACGAAGGTGAACTTGCAGAGTCACCTAATGTGTTGGAACTTTACCTTGAAGCATTTCGCTTGCAACCTACCTTGACCCCTTGTATCTCTGAGCTGAAATAGATTGTCAAAGTGACAATTGCTCAAGAAAGAAATTATGTACAGAAACAGATTTTGTACAGCTTAACACTTATTGTGTCCATTTGGTTTTCTCAGTGCTAAAGAAGTAAGTATTGCTTGCAAGAATACAGTTTTTACTTCTATTGAATTAAATACATGTTGTAACAATGGTTACTTGATCGGGCATGTATTCTATGAATTGACTTAGTGGGGATATCATTTTGATGTACCGGCCACTAGATCTCTAGTCAGGGTGATGTGAAGTCATCAAATGACAGTCTGCCAGTATGGGGATATCATTATGGTGTACCGGCCACTATATTTGGAAACAATGATGTGGAGTCACATGATGATAGTCTGCCATGTTTCACAGTTAGAACATACATGTGTTAACAGTGTGTTCAATACACAATGTTGACTGATAGCATGTATGTGTTGTACATGTGCTGCCAAGTGTAAGTTCACTGGGTTAGCTGGAAGCATGTATGACATTCATGCAAACGAGGACGTTTGCGATTTCGAGAGGAAGGTATGTCACAAGACTGTGACAACTATTATCTTTTTGTTGATTTTCTTATTATTATTTTATTTGGTTTTTCTTTTTGGAAGGATCCCTCTTGAAATCTAAATGCCTGAGTTGCATGGCCAGTATGTGAATTGGATAGGAATGTCTAGTGAGTCAAGACTGGACAATTAAGGTCCAGTGTAAGTCTGGAAGAGACTAATGGCACTGTAGATTTACAAGCCTGGAAGAGACTTGGTTAAGTGTATATGGACAAGTGTGTTGAAAAACTAGCCTGGAAGAGACTAGTTCAAAGTGAAGATGGACAAATCTGCAAGAGATTAGTCCATGTGGGGTCATCAGTGGAAATTCACTTTCAGTTGAGCTACATTGCAAATCTCGATATAGCCATATCTGCAAAGATGGTCAGGAGACTAGTGGAATGCAATGGAAGCAACTCCTAAAATTTAGGGAGTTACTATTTTTGGACCTCAGAATCTGTTCACGTCAGTATCTTCGTTTTTGCACGAGGATCAATCTTCTGGTCTGTGCCGAGGTCAAATTCTACACCGAGGATGGAGAATTTTAGACCCGAAGGCTGGAATAGGAAATATCTTCCAATGCTGCCACTTGGCACAAATTTGTGCACTTACCTCTTTAAAGAGGGGCTGACGTGCAGTTTTTTTATGGTTGGGGGCTCATTTGTGAAAGGGGAGATGGATTCCTGCAGATGGAGAGCTCTTGAGAGCTGGTCTACCTTGTCTATGATGCACAGAGGGCTGAGTTTGCTTCCTACTCTCTCTCTTTCTCTCCCTGACAGTATGGTTATGCTGCAGAATAAAGGGCATTTCTTCTAATTCAGGTACAGCTGTGTGGAATATGTTGTTTTTGCATGAGGCAAGAGCCTCTTTTCTCCAGGAACAGGAGCAGTTGTTTGCTGCCCACAAGCAAGAATAGGTGAGGGTGGTAACCTCACCAAGCAAGTGTTTGAAACAGCATTAAATCAGTTCTGATTCTAGACTGTTCAGAGGTTATTTCAAAGCCCAATTGATGTCAGAATCAAGGGGCACTTGGCCCAGATGATACAGGAGAGTGCAAGGAACAATATGAACTGAGAACAGGTGTCAGAACAGGTCTGAACCAGTAATTACAATGGGCTGAACAGTACAAGGAACAGTATGAGTTGTAAACAGGTTTCAGAACAGGTCTGAACCAGTAATTACAGCAGGCTGAAATGGTCAATTCTGCACTCCAACCAGAAGATTTAGACTTGGCAGAGTTTCCCCTCCTGGTCGGCTTGTTTTGGGTCAGTAATTGTACTGTTATGCTGCCAAATTTCACCCAGAATAGATGAAAGACAACCCATTGTACTCCCTCTCTTTTTTGAAAAAATAAAGAAATACCGTAAGGGGCGCCTAACTTAGGGGCCAACAGGGTGTCTGTGTGGCAACAGGAGCATTTTAGCTTCCTGTTTTTCTTCTTGATTCTGTGTCTTTAAGTTCAGGTAAAGTGGACAACTGTAAATTGGGTGAAAGTATTTATGTATTTTGGTTGTACACTACCGCCCTTTCCAGTGAACAGGCCAGTTTCTCTCAAGAGTGGCATCTCTCAAAGGCCATGTGGTTAGATGCAGATGATTGGCGAAGACTCAAGGAGGAGGCTATAGATTCTCTAAGACGTTAGCAACAGCAGTGGGAGGTAGCGAGGGCATGATTGGAGGCAGGGGTGGTTTAGTTATAGGAGTAGCGGCAGCCACATGACTTATTTAGAGGACTTTGTAAGTTTTTCTGTTATTCTTATTATTTTCTTGTTGCAATATCACTTGTACTAACAATCATGTTTCTAATAATTTTATTATATTTTCTTTGCAGCACTCCATTACAAACCGCAATCCCACTGGCCTGGAGACTCGATATGCAAAGAGAAACCGTCTTACTGTATTGAATGATAGACTGTATGCATGAGGTGGCCCAATAGGTCACTCGTCTTTCTTGTCCGTAGTTGCTATTTTTATTAAAATGCATTATGTGTGGTGGACTGATGTGTAGTTGTTAATTTTGCAGACTTTGTTTGATACTCCTTTGCGTCAGGACGGAGCTTTTGGATGGTGAAGATCTATAGCTCGCACTTGGATTCATGGAGTGCACATCCTCTTCCTTTTTGGTCCTATAATTTATGCTGGCATCTTTTATGTACTATATTATTATCATCATTTGTATCTTGCCATAATTCCATGAGTTTTCATCATCGATCTTGTATTCATTTTATGTATCAGTCTTGCGGGTTCAAATACATTTTGCGCTCATCCTGATGACCATTGCACACTTAACATGTAATCCATTTGTAGAATATAAATACAACACATAGTGAATTTTTTTCTCTATGACCATCGCTATTAGCGTCACAAATTTACTATATGTGTTGCTATTGGTGTCGCAAACCGTCGCAATTTGTGTCGCAACATTGACACAAATTGCGACGGTTTCATGAAGACACTAATACTGATGCATTTAGCGAGCGACAAGGGAAAAAAAATTTATGAACATTTTCATCACTTTGAACATCGGTATGATGCCTATATCTTGTAGTGAAAATAATACTAACAACTATAAAAGAGGATAAAATCGTGACATGCCTATTGAACTTTTCTTTCTTGTTTTCACCTCTTAATGAGGTTAAAAAGATAATGCCTAAGGTTACAACTATAGGGGTTTCATGGTGTAAGAGCCATGTAGGTTTTAAATTAGAGAGGTAAGATAGACAAGGTCCTTCTTAAAGTTATGCACATAAGAAGGGCCTAGGGTTTCCTCGCTTCTTCTAAATACATACCATTTTGGGGGCAAGAAGGCAAAGAGAGAGGAATCTAAACTTTTAGGGCTTAGGGTTTGAGAGAGCAGACTCTCTCTCTCTCTCTCTCTCTCTCTCTCTCTCTCTCTCTCTCTCTCTCTCTCTCTCTCTCTCTCTCTCGTCCTAGAAGGCACAGGGTTATCCATGTCTCACACATGGCAATGTGCTACTTCATGTTACCCTATCCACATATATTTCCAATGTAGAGAGAGAGGACTCTAGACTCTTAGGGTTTAGGGTTTGAGCTCTCTCTCTCTCTCTCTCTCTCTCTCTCTCTCTCTCTCTCTCTCTCTCTCTCTCTCTCTCTCTATGCTTGAGAGGGGTACACTAAAATGGCTAGAGGGAAAAATAGAAAGACAATATTATACCATCATTGAGCTCAATTACTGTTTATATTAAACTATTACTATCTATGACCTAAATGTACTTAATGCTATCTTTCTTAAATTAAATAATAGATATCATTTGAAAACATTATATTCACATCCAATAATGAAAATTTTTACACAACTATAAATTAGTCTCACCTTAGTATAAGCATGGACACACTTCTCCTACATTAAATCTAAAACACTTGAGCTAAATGAAGATCCCTTTGGTATGTTGTAATGTATGACTCCATCTACCTTAAGGGTTTTAGACAATAAGAAGGTTTAGGAGTATGGGATGGAGGTGTCTATAATAAAACCAAAAACTTGAGCACTCATGTAAAGAATTTGCAAAGTAGTAAGATATTAGGGAATCCGAGAGGGAATTGGGGTATCCATGACACATACATGGTAATGTGTTACTTTTGTCTATCTACATGCATCCTTATATGCAAGCACAGAGAGAGAGAGAGAGAGAGAGAGAGAGAGAGAGAGAGGACCCTAACATGAGAAATATGCCCCTTCTCTCTCTCTCTTTCTATGATCATAGGGTCCTTTCCCCACCTCTCTCTTACTCTCTCATCATAGGATTTCTTTCCTCCTCTCTCTCTTTCTCTCTCTCCACATGTATCCAAACTTGTGGGATGAGTCATTCCATAACTTTTTCTGGTGAAGCCTAAGATATGAGACAGAGTGGGGCTAGGAATTGTTGTGATGGATAGCATTAGGGCTCAATGTTTCAATTAAATATATATGTAAGCATAGATGTACTCTTATATCTTATTTACATGCATGCACATTTGTAGCTCATGCATATAGAGTGTGCTCCTTTGCCTTTCCATATCTACAAATACAGCCTTATATGCACATATATATATATATATATATATATATATATATATATATATATATATATATATATATATATATATATATATATATATATATAGAGAGAGAGAGAGAGAGAGAGGACCCAATGAGTTCATAAAACAACTCAAGGATGCAAGTGATAGTTGTGTCTTGGATGCAAAAGCTAGATTGAGTGGCCCAACTACCTTGACCCAATAAAGAACCCTACACGTTGGGAGGCCAAAATGATGGTTGCTCCATGTGGTACGACCACCATGGAATGGGGGGGAGGGGGGAGACATGGGGTTACCCAAGCCTCACACTCCCTTCCCTCATATCTCTCATCCCTCACCTTGTGTCATGGTGACAAGTTTGATGTGTGTTGATAGCTCAGCTCTCCCTCGCAACTTGTCCCTCTCATCCCTCGGCTAGTCTTGTACATACACTCTTTGCTATGAATGGATAGTTTGATCCCCAACATGAACCCTTGTGCCTTCATCTATGCCTTCTTCTTGTGCCTTCGTGTGCCTTTAAGTGCATGATGTGTAAGGTGATTGCAACATAGTGCCGCGTGGAGACTCCAAGTGGGATTCTAGTGTATTGTGGCATGTTAGCTCTCATGAAGCATGTTCCAAGGGGAACGAATGCTCTAACACAACACATTTTGAAGGATGGAGCATCACACTTGGTATCATATGGTCCCTTCTCTCTCCTTTTCTCTTCTCCTCTCTCTCTCTCTCTCTCTCTCTCTCTCTCTCTCTCTCTCTCTCTCTCTCTCTCTCTCTCTCTCTCTCTCATCATAAGGTCCCTCCCTCTCTCTCTTTGATCATAAGTCCCTTCCCCATCCCTCTATCACATACTCTCTCATCATAGGGCCCCCTTCAATAAAATAGCAATAATATATATATCTCTCTCTAATCATAAGGTCCCTTCCCCACTTCTCTCTCATCACAAGGTCCCTTCAATAAAATAGTGATTACACACGCACACACACACATATCCCACATGTATCCTAATGTATATGATGCATCAATGCACAACTCAATATAATGCACCTAAGTTTGTATGCTTTTGGAGAGAGAGAGAGAGAGAGAGAGAGAGAGAGAGAGAGAATCCGAGGAAACCTCTAAAATGAACTTGAATATTTTAGCATTAGGATTTTATTTTAGGCTATGTATATGGGTGGGTGTGTGTGGGTCTCTCTCTCTCTCTCTCTCTCTCTCTCTCTCTCTCTCTCTCTCTCTCTCTCTCTCTCTCTCTCTCTCTCTCTCTCTAAAATATATCTTAAAAACTATCATTGAAGCACTATATTGATGTACCTCTTCAAAGTTCTATAATTTAAAGTGTCTTAACTTAAACATCGACATCTTAGTAAACCAATCAATACAAAACTATTACAAACATTTTCCAAAATTTAAAAATAAAAAAGTAACTTACCACAGTGTAACCTTCAATGATCACATTACATCCCTTGCAATGTAGGCACAACTCCTGTCAATAACGATTGCCGAAGAAGAAATATAGCTCAAATCACCATACATGAAAATAAAAATGGGAAAAAACATATGAAAGGTGTGGGGTGGATAGCAAAAAGTGGGGAATAGCATAGACTACACAATCGTTATATTCTTATCTAGGCGCTCGCTCTCTCTCTCTCTACCAATTTAAGGTCGTCGTTAATCACCCCCACCACACAACCCTCCGCCCCCTGCCGCTGCAAAGAGTGACAGTAGCTCCATGATGTCAGCGCTGACAAGAGAGAGAGAGAGAGAGAGAGAGAGCCAATAGTGACGACTCCGTGATGCACACCCCATAGAGAGCTTAGTTGCGTGACGACTCCATGACGCATGCTAATGATGGTCCCAATAGTGGCGACGATAGCGGCGGCAATGGTGGCTGCACACCAATGATGGTAGCGATGGCAGTGACGATGCCAATGGTGCCTCAGCACTATCTCCCACGGGGCCTTTATGACCTCGGGGAGTTGGGATCAACAGCTCATGTTGATCCAGAAAAAAGGCTCGCATCAAAGCCGCTACTTTATGCAGAAGTAAACCCATCCAGCTTAACAAAACCCAACCAGCCGGAAACTTGGATCTGACGGAGCAACGGCGTCTCGAAATTCGGGGATGTTCACTGCCACATGCAAAAGTAAACCCATCCAGGACTATAAATGCACCGCCAGTCGTTGAAATTGATGGCATGGGCTGGCAGTAAGAGATAGTAGATTCTGCGAGGCCCACTATCTCTGATACGTATTTTTGAATCGTGGACTACAAGTAAACCCAGCCATTAAAGTAAACCTAGCCATTGAAGTAAACTGTGTTGACCTGGTACCGAAAGCCGAAAAGCTCTCGGTATTACCCACAGGAAAATCCTGCACGCAAGGTGCATTCGTGTGCTATTGTGAACCGAGGTTGGATGCCCATATTCCAAGCGCATACAAGCTCACGAGATCATTGGAACAAAGGTTTGAGGTTCATATTACGATTTCTTGGTCATGACTTCCACTACAAGGTGCATATCTCTCTCTCTTTCTTCCTCTCATATTTGCATTGGATGCATTGTGGCATTGGAATGATGTTTTGGTGATATATACGTATGTAGTCAACACGCATGGATTATGGAAAGCGACATTGAGATCGATGATCTCGACACGGATGAAGAGACATTAGATGGATCATCAAGCGACGAGGTTGAGATGCTTGATTTCTTAAGTGGAGACAATGATTCGGCACCACAAGAAATCACTAACAATGCACCAAGCCCAACTACCTATACCTCATCGAAGTACTTCTCTTTTAATAGAGAGACTTGCAGCTTGATGGTCAGTGATTTGAGCGGGCAGAAGGCCATCACATTGGAGGTGCTCAAGCAACTCCATAGGAGGGAGTTGCTCGACTTGAAGAAGTGGAGAAGAATCAGAGAGGGTCTTTGCATTGGTAGAAATGGCGATGGATACATTACATTGGCCTTGAAATCGGAGCCATCATTGCGCATTGCATGTATAGAGGAGTGGGAGAGCATATTCCTTGAAAATCACATAAACAAGGTTACAGGTGCTCACGAGGGTATCAATGTCACAATTGATTCCATCAAATCCACATGGTGTACTGACTTGAGAAGGCATGGCATTCCTCTTGCGTATGTGAGAGATCTCATCAGTGGGTATACTTGCAAGGTGTTCACAAGGCCCCATGGTTATAAAGGCCCATTGTTCGTTCATGGGAAGGTTCAAGAAAGAAGAGCACCCATCTTGGAGTTTACTGTAGATAGATCTCTTGTTGAGCGGAGGCTTCAAGAAATCATGCTTGAACACAATGTTAGGTTGGGCAAGGTTCGCTCAACCAAAAAGCATGGTTTAGGGAAGACAATAGTGGAATATGCATGTCATCGCAGTGGTAGAGCAACTCGAAAGGGCTCCCAAATCCGCAGGTTGCGAACGTCGAAGAAATGTGGTTGCCCTTTCAAGGTGCAAATCGAGTACAAATACGATCTCCATGATGTCACTATACGAGTCCATGGACCACACGAGGGTCATGTACCTGGATCTCGTGCCGACTTGTATCACTTGCCGGTGCATCCAACTGTGATTGATTGTTGCAAGGATGACCTGTTTGACGTTGGGACATGTCAGCACGTCGCGAAGATGAGCCTTAGCAAGGAGCGGTTTCATTTGAAAAATGCCTCTCCATTGGATCGTGTCATTTATAGGTTCTTCATGATACCAGGGGAGGTACATACACTATCATATCAAATTCGAACTGAAGGTATGCTACCTTCTAAGCCTTTGTCTATGGTACTAGGTTGCTTTGAGCGTCAATGTTCTATGTGTCATCCTGTTGCAGGCAAACTTTCGAAGGATGATTGGATGGCAATGTATTTGGAGGCTCTCCGTCTACGAGATCAAAACAAGGTATTTGACATATTCTCATAAATGTTTATAAGCTGTGAAAATTAGTACATCTATTTAATACTATCATCTACATGGTCTTTTAGGTACTCTATTGCCAACCATACAATCCTCATGCCATAGAGGACAAGGACAAACCATTCGTACTGATAGTCCAGGACGAATGGATGTTGCAAATGAGTAAGAGGTTCTCAAATAACAATGCTTGGGCAATCGACAGCACATTCAAGACCAATGTGTTTGGTCTTCCGCTTTATGCGGCGGTTTTACCAAACCAACATGGGGTGGGTATCCCAATTTGGTTTATGCTATGCACTAGTGACAATGGGTCAAACCAAGAGATCATGGCTTTGCAAATCACCATGAGACTAGTCCTATCTAGGATGGGAGATATTCGCCCTGCTGCCCTGGTGATTGATAAGTCCCAGCCAGAGCTGGAGGCGCTCTCGAAGGTTGTTCTGGAAGACCCTCATTGTTGGACCACTGACTACCTTGGTGGCAACAAACGTCAACGAGCATGCCATATTATTCTATGTTGGTTCCACACAAAGAAAGCATGGGTTGAAAATCTCTTGCCACAGGTACACCTTTTCAATACCATTTTACTTTTAAGCATTGCCTTTTTGTGAGTTCCATGAGCTTGACAGTGAGTACTTTACATGTTCTTGCGTGAATCAAGGTCCCTACAGATGAGCGCGATCATGTGTATGCCTCTTTGTCCAATCTTATGCATTGCCCTACAGAGTCGCAGTTTGATGATATGTTTGAGCAATTGCTTCATCGTTATTCCGCTCATCCAACGTGGTCCGATACGTTACCAATGGATGGTGTGGGAAAGATTGTATTTGGCGTGCAAGATGGCCCAAGTTTGGTCGCATGTTTCCACATGGCAATGTCAACACAACAAACCTCATCGAGAGACTTTGGCAATATATCAAGTACACTCTACTTGATGCTAGGATCAATAGGTCCATTTTGGATCTGTTGCACGCCCTTGTTGGTGACTCATCGTCGGGTTCTAGAATGGGTGGATCGGCTTTGGAGTTTTTCAAGCAAAAGCAAGAGATAGGTAATGTGGTCAATTTCCTTTCTATTTGCACATTTGACCTTTCCTTAAAACGCATTGTTGTCTTATACATGTTTTTTATGCCAGCTAATTCTGAGCGCTTCAAAGTCTATGGGTCAAGCAAGAGTCATACGGCTAGATTGGCAGCAGGGGAGAAGATTCTTCAGCGGTATGAGCAAGATCCCTCCTCTCTTCAAGTCATTAACGAGGGGACCATGTTGTTTAAAATAGCAAGCACCACCCAACATGCAAAATGGTATCATGTAAGTGTACAATCAAACTACTGTGATTGCCCTGATTGGTCGACTGACTGTAAACATCTTCATGGTTTGAGGCTCATCTTGAAGAGTTATTTTCCTCACCTTCATGAGGTTCTCCCCATCATCGATAGTGCGCATGTCTTTGATGACATAAAGGAAAGACCAGGTGGCGATAAAATCACAGGATTGGAGAGATCAGCTTCCGATGGTGGCGTGCAGGAAGGGGAACTCGTGTCCTCCATCACAGACTTTAGAGACCTCCTTCAAAGGATCGAGGATAGGATTCCATCCTACACAGTGGCACAGATGGATGCTTGTATGCGCCAACTGGAAAGTGCTACAGAGTCTCTTGTTCACATGTTCACACCACAGGAGATTGACATGCCTAAAAAGGGCGGGATCTATCAGATCCAGGAAAATGTGACACAGACGCGCCTAGGGCATGGCAAGGATCATCGTCATCGTCCAAATGAGAGGGGGGAGTCCTCATCACAACCCAAGCGTCCATCTATTACAGGTGTGTTAAGGCGCAAGCATCAACGAGGGAGGGGTCGTGTAAGGTTTAGCCCAAAACCGTGGATATATTGTCCTCATTGCTGCACCAAAACATTTTTGGTGGACCCTCTCGCAATGTATTCATGCAATACTTGCCATGCACTACTCCCTCTATCCCTGCGGTATGCTCCTCATCCAGCGGATTCTATCTTGATCGGCAAGGCAGTGCGATTGTATGGTGAGTCTTACATTGGCACTTGTCGTATTTTGTATTGCACCTACAACAGTGAGAATGAGGAGCGTCAGTTTTCTCTCTCGTTCCCTGATGGGTCCACGATCACAGAAGTCTTGGCATCTAGGTTCAGAATGTTTGTACTGTACACATGATTCTCCATCTAATGGATAACGTTCTCCTGGATTTTATCTTGCTCTATTTGCTGGAATTAGCTAGTTTTTATGGTGGTGTTTTGGATTTTATGGTAGTGTCGTATTGGATAATTATATGATTTTACTATTTAGAAATTAGTGTGTATATTTGGCAACACATCCAATAGGTTATTTCTTATCACTACATGTTCATGTAATCCAGATGTGACATGCTCTCATATTTAAAGAGTTGCGCAAATATTGATAGCTTAAGTTAGTAATGATGGGTGCATTGTTGGGAAGCATAGTTGACACATGTGATAAAGCAAGTTGAAGCTATGTTATATTTTGTTATTCATGTGTGTAGCACCAACTAAGAGAGAGGGGTGTGTGTGTGTGCGTGTGTGTAGTAACTCTACTGTGATTGATTTCTAAACCACACATCCCATGGAATAATGTAACCGCAATACTATGGTGCAATGAAATCGTGAGATTAGTAACATTAAATCGTGAGATTAGTAACATTGAATCATTGGTGACTACACAACCAAATAACCAAATGTTTATGAGTTCAATTCATGTTCCAAAGGTCAATTTGAGAGAGAGAGAGAGATAAGATCAATTAATGATTTCTAAACCACACATCCTATGGAATAATGTAATGAAGTGCTATGGTGCAATGAAATCGTTAGATTACTAACATTAAATCGTGAGATTAGTAACATTAAATCGTGAAATCATTGGTAACATTGAATCATCCTATGGAATAATGTAACGAAAGACTATGGTGCAATGAAATCATGAGATTAGGTCAATTTGAGAGAGGGAGAGATAAGATCAATTAATGATTTCTAAACCACACAAAGAATCAGAATAAGTCCAAAAATATGCATGAGTTCAAAAAGAACCATGAATTCAAATCTTAGTACATGTCTGCCACAAACCAAGTACATGACCATAAGTGAGACCATAAGTCCATGACTGCCACAATCTAGCTAAATGTCACAAATTGACTAAAACCACACAAGATCACCTCTCCAACACTCCAAGTGCCCACTGGTAAAGGTCCTCCTTCAAAGTGGTAACATAGGTGGCATTGAACCATTTTCTAGTTAACTGCAATACAAAAAGTTGATTATGGATTGACGTATGCACACAAGACCATTCAAAGTCGCATAGCAAAAGCACTTATACCAGCATAGGCTTACCCAGTTTTTGGTTGGTTTCCCAACCACACCACCCTCGATGAGTAGTCTTATGAAAGCCATCACATAAAATCCACAATCCACCGCATTTGTCTGTTGAGGGGCCTGCGAAAAGGGATTATAGTCATCTTTATGTTAACTTCTCTATGTTACATCTCTAAGTGACAGTATTACTGCTACATTCTTAGTACATACCTTAATGTGGATGAGCTTCATTTTCTCCACGTCCGATAAAAACCTTGCGCATACTGGGTTAGTACAAAGCCTCGATAGTGCAAACACGGCCCTGAAACATAGACACAAAAGAGATGAACATAATACATATGTGACACAATGTAAAGCATGGGTGCATATAGAATGTTAGGATACATGTGCACATAAGGTAGACATGCCGTGAAATCAGTGTACTCCAAGGAGTCAAGGCATAGGATGGCTCCATGATCACTAGGTAATTTTTCAACCCTTCTTAGCAAAGGGTTGAAGACCACAAAAAGAGACCAATGTGACCTGCACATCAAAGAATGCTATTAAAACTAGCGCATCAAAGGGCTATGATAAAGCATTTACAATAAGTATGCATAAAGGGACTACTAACCTCTCAAGCACAGGCAGAAAGATAAAGGTGGACATCGTGGGATCACAACTATCAAAGTAATTCCTCAACGAAACACTATCGTCTTGTGGCTCAACCATATTGATGTATGGAAACCACAGACTATCCACAAAGCATACATCATGGACATGCTCTCTCGGCATCAAAAACTCCATCCAACTATGAAATAACCATAACCATAAAATATACATAACAATAACCATAACCATAAAATAACAATAACCATAATCATAAAATAACAATAACCATAACCATAACAATAACAATAACCAACTATGAATAAAAGCACAAATTAGTTCAGTAGAATAACAAAACCCCTAGTCCTAATCATCAGGCAGCAACCAATAGAGCTATAACTAGTTTAACAAACTTACTTGCCGAACAAATTCATGGTACGGGTGGATGCCTCCTCCACGCACCGCAATGCATCCAACAAAGCCCGGTCGACATCCACACGGAGCTTTGAGCATAGAGACACGAACTCGATATTTGCGGAAGTCTCTAACCTAGAATAATACCAAAAAACAACCACACACAATGCAACCAATCACAAGTACAAGAAATACAACACAATGAAAGCATTGGATTTAAAAAATACGCACCTTGAGGTGGCACCTTTTTGCCCCTTCATCTTGGCAGGAGAGCAATTCACCTTGGTGTCAACCGAATTGCATCCAATGGTGAATATGCAATGGGAAGCGTCACTTGGATACTCAAGAGGGGAGGAGATGGTGATAGGGGTGGGTCGAGGTGATAGGAGGAGCGACGTGAAGCGCTTACTCCCCTCGCCCTACGATGCCATAACAATAACCATAAACAATGCCATAAACATAATATACATAACAATAACCATAAACATAAAATACACATAAACAATAACCATAACCATAAAATACACATAACAATAACCATAATATACATAACAAAAACCATAACCCTAAAGCATAAACAATGCCCATAACAATAAACATAAAATACATAACAATAACCATAACCATAACCATAAACATAGCCATAAACATAACCATAACCATAAAGAATGCAATGACCTTGCCCATAAACAATAACCATAAACATAGCCATAAACACAACAAACATGCCCATAAACATAACCATAACCCTAAACATAGCCATAAACACAACAAACATGCCCATAAACATAACCATAACCATAAACAATGCCATAACCATAAGCATAAACATAACCATAAACATAGCCATAAACACAACAAACATGCCCATAAACATAACCATAACCCTAAACATAGCCATAAACACAACAAACATGCCCATAAACATAACCATAACCATAAACAATGCCATAACCATAAGCATAAACATAACCATAAACATAGCCATAAACATAACCATAACCATAAACATAGCCATAAACACAACAAACATGCCCATAAACATAACCCTAACCATAAACAATGCCATAACCATAAGCATAAACATAACCATAAACATAGCCATAAACACAACAAACATGCCCATAAACATAGCCATAACCCTAAACATAGCCATAAACACAACAAACATGCCCATAAACATAACCATACCCATAAACAATGCCATAACCATAAGCATAAACATAACCATAAACATAGCCATAAACACAACAAACATGCCCATAAACATAACCATAACCCTAAACATAGCCATAAACACAACAAACATGCCCATAAACAATAACCATGAACATAATCCTAACCACACAATGCCCATAAACTAACCTGAACCATAACCATAACCAAAAGCCACAAAATTGTGAAAAACTAACCTGGGAGTCCATAACATCGCCAGTGGATGGAGGATCAGCCTGCAATAAGCTATCCAGGTCCATCTGGGAGTTACGCTCCACTATTTGACACTCCGCATGGTGGTCTAGGACCTGACCCTCATCATCAATATGGGGCACATCCTCCTCATCTCGTGTGCGAGGTCGTTTCTAAAGAAAGCAACGTGTGAGTGTATTTACATATTAAAAAAATGATAAACTTAAGGCCAAGGTAATTAAATTGCATTTGCATATGACACTACAGAAGAATAAACAATATTAGGTTAGAGACTTACATGTTTTTGGTAGCCATCCGCTATTCGACTCTGCGTTCTCCGCACACGCTCATCTCTTTTGGAGTCATATTTGCTCATTTGTCTATTCACAAATGCCTCCACATACTCCTGCCTGTCCATGGTACGCTCAGCATCTTCGAGTAAGTCCCATAATGAGCTTGCTCTCACATGCTGAGTCTTCTCATACTTACTTCGGGCCAAACTCAGCTTTCGCTCAAGGTTAGAGAAACGAGACTCTGCCTGGCGGTGCCAAGCACCAACAGGATGACGAGCATGTTGTGCGCCTATGGGACGGCCAGTCTTTCGACATGGAATATCGTAATGGATACCATGCTCATCCTTCAGATGCTGTATCATCCTTGCCCGTCTCTTAATGTTGACATGTCTTTTCGGACAAAGAATGTCAACACGGCATTGACGGGCAAGAGACCCATCCGCTAGTGTGATCTCAATGTATGGTGGGTTTTCCTATGTAAAGTGACATTCTATTTATAAGTATCACATCTTAGGAGTATGCTTACTAACAGCGGAAAGTAGGATAAACACTTACCTGGGAGTAGCTCGGCACTTCTCTTTCAAAGGATGTCTGAGACGCGCCTGCCGCCCGAGCCCCTCTACGAGTATGTCGAGGAGATAATGCAACCTAAAAAAAAAGAAACGGAACTACACAATATGTGAGAAATAAAAAATGAACGTCAAGAAAACCCTAAACAAATATTAAAAAGGGCATCTTACTCTGGTATTTTTTCGCGAATGGACATCTGACGAAGAATGGCTGCGGGTGCGTGGAGCCATTTGCCAGAGGTGAAAGCATGCGCACCTACTCATAACCATTGGATAATCCATGTAACAAAACAACAAAAAGTGAGAAGTTGATAACCATTGGATGATCCATAAAAAAATATAGAATATGCTCGATGAAAAAATATAGAAGTTGATAACCTACTAAACTTTTGTGGACATGCTTGATGAAAGACCAAATATAGAATATGTCATGATTTATGACCAATGGTGGATGCCACATCCAATCTAACGATTAGATGTGTTCAATTTAGTAACAATAAAAAAGCTCTATTCAAAAAATCGGTATACTATCAACAATTCTTCACCAAGCTATCACCTCACTACAACACTTCCAAGTACTAGTGCCTTGCCTTATTATTCCTAGTGCAAATATATATTTTGACATTGCAACATGGTTATTGGGCTTCTTATAGGATTCCAATCAATAATTTTTGCGAAGGATTGAGACTCAACACATTCATACCATTCCCAATACTCGCCAAATTTGACCTATATAGATTATCTATAAGTAGATTTGTGCTTTGCACATGTATTATTGCCAAATTTGACCATTTAGTAGATATTGGGGCATGGAAAAAGCTAAAAGTGATGATTGGTGGGCTTGCAACTACATCAAGGATAGTCTCATTAATGTAGCTGGAACCAAGATTGAGGTTCTACAACCACATGTAATTGGCAAGGGTATTCTCTCTTGCCCAAACTTTAGAGAAGTAGAGCTAATTTATTGTGGTGTACCAATAGCTACTTAAATCTAAGACCATTAATTTTCTTAGAAAAACAAAAAGGAAAGCAGTGCTTGAATAATTAAATTATGAAAACATGTAGTTGTGACCTCCTCAAAGCTTGAGCCCAAAACCACTTTCACAATTTGCACATGCATCATAGTTTATCTTAGAAACTTGAATTTGATTTAGCTTTCCTTTTTGGTTATCTTAAATTTTTAGCGCAACCCATTCTCCACAAAGTGGCATGGTTCAAAAGAGGTTGAATGCTAAGTGATGATTGTAAGCTTAGTGACATAAATAGAGTTGTAACTCCCTTTGTTATTCTCACATTCATTTATTGGGTTCATATATATGTTAGCCACAGTATACATTATATATCAATCGAATATAAAAGCTTAAAGGAAATGCATGCATGATTATCACACTTAGGCGCGGACACGTATCAGACAGAGCACATATGGTTATTGCAAAATGATTGCGACGTAAGCAACATAGATAATAATCAACAAACTCTTCCAACAGGAGTTATGCATCCAAAGAGAGCATTATTTTGAGATTGTTGTGAAATATTACAAAAGGATTGAGCCTGAGACGGGAGATAGTGCCTCCCACACACGCGTCACGCTGATGAAGACGATTGGGCCTCCCGAGATGTTGCAACCTCTTGAGTCACGGTCACGCTGTAGCCTCCTGAGTCACGGTCTCACCGACTGTGGGAGGAATGAAGACGGAGGCGCATACAAGACGGTGGATAAAGACCAGCACGCATCCGAATGGGCATGGGATGCGCACTCTGGGAGACACAATCGTGGACTTGGGAGATGCTGACGTGGATGAAGACCAGCTCGCGTCCGAATGGGTCCGTGGGTGCGTCTCGAAACACTCGAACCAACTGCCGAGTTGGTATGAAGCCACCGAGCTGGGAGGCAACCAGCCGCAGAGAGCTGAGGGATGAAGTCGTCGGTGAGTGCTGGCTGGGAGCTCACGAGGCCGCAGAGTGCTGATGGATGTGCGCTCGCTGGGAGGGATGATCCGCAGGGTGCTGGGAGGGATGTGTGCAGGGTGGTGGGAGCTCGCTGGGCGGGAGCCGCAGGGTGCTGGGAGCTCGCTGGGCGGGAGGGATGAACCGCAGGGTGGTTGAGCCACAGGGTGGTGGGAGCTCGCTGGGCGGGAGCTCGCTGGGCGGGGGCCGCAGGGTGCTGGGAGCTCGCAGGGTGGTGGGAGCTCGCTGGGCGGGAGCTCGCAGGGTGGGGGCCGCAGGGTGCTGGGACCGCAGGGTGGATGAACCGCAAGGTGGTTGAGCCGCAGGGTACGCGAGCTCGCTGGGCGGGAGGGATGAGCCGCAGGGTGCTGGGAGGGATGAGCCGCAGGGTACGAGAGAGAGAGAGAGCTCACGAATCAAGATGTGACGGAGCAAATGGGAGGGATGAACCCGAAATCTGGCACTTCGCATGTTCCCAGGGGTTGATAACACCGTGTTCAACGGTGGCAACACATTCTGCGGGGCCCTTCCAATAATGAGGAGTTAAGGCGCTCCAGTTCGCATGCCAGACACGTAGGAGACTGCCAATCAACGGCGCACTTTTCCGGGAGGGTCTGGTTTATGATCTCGGGCGGGACGACCAATTGAGGATGGGTTTAATCCTCGTGAGATCGACGATGGCACCGTGGTCGTGAGGAGGGGGATCAACGTGAGCCGTTGATCCCAACTCCTCGAGGTCATTATGACCCCATGGGAGTTAGTGCTGAGGCCAATGGTGGCTGCACGTCAACCGACAACCTCTGTGGTAGGGGAGTCTCCTGAATGATGGCATTTTTGAAATTCACTTTTTAATGCTTGAACCTTTGGCAGCCGCAAATCTTCATAAATCTCCATGCTTTGGCCACATAGAGGTTTGGAATGCACACGGAGGTTCGAAGATGACTGACGGTACAATGAAAATAAAGAAATATAGATATTGTGGCTCATGGAAATATATAGATACTTAGTACTCATTAAATTGATAAAAGTGTAATATCGTAATGTTCATATTGATTATAATTGCAATCGTATTTATTTACAAAATGATAAAATATGTTTTTAAATTTGAAAAGTACTAAGGGATGGCAGTATTTTAATAAAGTTATAAATATTAGATTATTCCATAAAAATTGCAAAGTATAGAACTTTAATTAATGGTTTTTTAAAATAACATTGATTGTGTCACACCACAATAATATATTTGTGATATCATTATCATCCATGCAATCACTCATCTAGCCTTTCCTACTTTCTTCATGCCAAGGTCATGGGCATTGTTAGGAGCCTAGGTCTTACACCTTCGTCACCTTGGACCTCATTGCTAGGCATTTTCTACATAAAGCAACTCTAAGCAACAAAAGAAGATCACCATCTTAACTCTCATGGGGCCTTAACTAGAATGCCATCATAATCATGTCGCTCACTAGTTAAAGCAACCCCTCAAACTTGTGATCACAATTTGTCCTTGATACATTTCTAATGGACACCTATTGATGCATTAAGTAGTTGTCATTGCTCACGTGTTGAAATAGTGACTTCACGTGCTCAAATGCTCCCTTTCTGGTCTCACATCCAAAAGTCTACTCTCTCTCAATTCTTAATTATGTGGGGAGCAAGCCAATCTAGCTAAATTATTTGTAAGATTTGAACTACTCTTGGATCCCAAAATGTTGGTTTGACATTAAGGTAACTATAATGGAAATTGGCCAATCATAGTTGCGACGTCTAATTCATCAAGCATAACATTTTCTAGCCACTTTTGCGAAATGGTCTCCTAGTTTTTCTTTCTAGCAACATTTTGACAATCGAGGTAATAATTTATGGAGTCATGAATGGAAAGCAGTTTACAAATGTGATGGTTCATGCACATAATTTCATCACATGGTGTCAAAGAGGGACTTCGTTTACTATTTGATTTGTAACATGGTGGCTTCTACCTATGTTTTCATGATGCTCAATGGCTACTTAATATTAGTAGTACTTTGTTTATTCATGTTTTCCTCTCCTTAGGCTAGTTTCTTTTGGCACAAGCATTGTTTTAAATAAATGTACACACACACAACTAATCCCGCTTTGGAGATTGATGTATGTCACCAAAAAAGAGTCATACCCTTGCCACCATAATGTTCTTTATCGGAGCATCTCATGTAGACTATGTGCACTGGGATAGGGGCTTAGCGCATGGTCTACATTAAGATGTTTTCCTGTGCCTTAACATGATGTGCACAAGTAGACCTAGCCAACCCAATCTATGACATAATATTCAACATGTTGTCAAACCCCTTTCAATCAAGTTGAGTTGTTTCAACCCTTATGTTGTAATAGCCTTCCCCCTAAGTGAGGTTTTGGAAATTTCCAAGTTGAAGTTGTGTCCAAAACTCAAGTTGAGTCCAAAGTAAAAAGATCTCCATGCTTTCCCCATGGGGAGAGAGGTGTGATATACTACACTTGTAACTGATACAAATTAATATATAAAGAGATGCTAGCAATACATAAAGAGAGTAGACTATCACTACACTTGGTTCAAAGAGAGCTAGAGAAGAAAGGGAGCTAAGGTCAACCCCTCTGCATATATTTCTCATTGTATATAAATCCTCTATATCACATATGCTCAAGACCTATTTAAAAATACCCTTATCTGTGAATTTTTCTTAAGTAAAACATAGCCCATTTCTATTCAATTTGTGAATAGCCCTTTTATATGGAACCCATCATACTCTTGGTGGTAATAATTTCAACCGAGTGATTAGCCAATCTTGGCAAGACTTGAGGGAAGAGAGCTAAAGGGGCTCATTGTATATAAATCCCATATATCACATGCATTTAGGGCTTATTTAAAAATATCCTTATCTGTGATTTTTTCTTAAGTAAAACACACCCCTTTTCCATTCAATTTGTGAATAAACCCTTTATATGGCACCCTTTTGTGATATGCATACATACTTATGAGTAAACCCCTTCCTTGCCCTGCCTCCCTCCTTGGATGAAGAATGTGATGCCAAAAATATTCTTTGTTAATTTGCTTATTCGGTTCCATGGTAGATCATCTCTATTCTACCAATCATAACCAATAACAACCATATCAAAGCTACAAGTTTGCTTTCATCAAACACTTGCATAATCAAAACACTTTGACTTGATACCATTGCATGATTCCTATGATGGTAGTGAATATAACTAAACAAACATTAGATGCTATTTGAGGAAGCAAGCATCTTATATTCACTCTCTAAAATATCCCCACCAACTTGGGGAATAAGCACATCGTTTAAACCATTGTTTGTTGCATGCTTGTGAACAATCATCTTTTCCAACAAGCACCATTAGTTTAACAACATGATTTGCTTATAAAATCTTAGACCTTGAGTCTTTTCCCCTCATATTAGCCCTACTCTAGGCAATTCCAAGGCATTACCTTCAGGTAAATAGGAAAAGGATGTTGATTATAGCCTAAGGTCTTCATAAACACAATTTCGCATAACTTTGCATTGTAACTACCTTAGGGTAATTGGGAAAAGGATATGGATTATTGCCTAAGGTCTTCTATATTCAAGGGATGTACAATCTAGTATCTCCAAGGTATCCCTTACATCTTTAAGATTCCAATTGGAAGCGATATTTACCTTCTTTTCTATAACTTGCACCTTAAGATTGAAGGGCATGCAATCTATATATCTGAATCGAAGGGAATCTAAATGCCTAGTTTAAGTTTGTATCTCCTATAATCAAAACACAAAGCGAGAGTTTGTCGTGCTATATTATAACATGGAGACAAAGATTGGGGACATACAATACACCTCATGGTGTCACCCTTATGGTCAACCTTTCTAGATTTCCAAAGCTTACCTATCATGTTATCTAGTTCTGCTTTTGCAAAATTTCTACTTAGCCAATATACTTTTGTTCTCTGTAAGTTTGCTATTTTAAAGCAACCCACAAAGATATGTAAGGGAATAAACTATGACAGGTGTATTCTTCTTGAGATCCTTCTAGCTGTCATGGACTTTTAAATATCTTGACATATTTTGAATTTAAAACTATGCATAATTGCCTTATCAAGAACCTCCCAAATAAGAGATGAGAGACTTGGCAATGGCAAATTCTCGATATGTCCATATGTACCCTCTTTAGACAAAACCACATATTGTGTATAATATATAAAAATTCTTCTCTCACTGAAAGAACCCACGGTCTCATCAGCATATATAATGTCTGCAAACGCCTTATGAATCGCATTGAAAGTTCCGCTCAAACTCTCCACAAGTTACCATTCAGTACTTGTTGATGGAAATTTATCTACAACCAAGAATTCAATATTAATACTTGCTTAAATGAAAAAAAATCATATATGTTATCAACTTAAGACTTACAATGTGTCTGATGGAAAACACGTTCGTTAGGAGACAAGTGCATATCCTTGGACATGTTAACATGTTGCACTTTGACTAACCACCCTTCATGCGTAATTTTGAAAGCAATGATATGCCCTTTCCAATTATGTTTTATATCCTCTCTTTTTCTTCTTTTGACCTTGTGAGAGCCTTTGCAAGAGGTCAACATGGTCACCCAATCGTTTATGCAAAAGGTTTTGGGCTCCCAATTTCTGTCTACTCCTTGGCTATAAACAATGCAAGAGTTTATTAAACGAGACAGACGCCTTTTGGCTACCATACTTAGATTGAATTCGTAGAGAAAAGCACTCATTGAGAAAGGCAAATGAGCAAAGAAAGAAGCTCATCGAGAAAGACAAACGAACAAATAAGAAATACTGAAAGGACTAATGGAAATAGAGTGGGGGCACCAAAAGCTCCCGACTTTCAAAAAAGTTATTATTAACTTCACAACATCTTTATCATAAGCGGTTTTGTCAGATTTTATAAGTAAATAAGCACTTCGGGACTATCAAAACATGTCAGAGTTTGGAGATTTTGGCTAAAAGAGATGAGAGAATCAGGAAGTGGACTCTACTATCTCCAAAAAGAAAGAGATAAGAATACGATATTCTTACACACGTAGCAATTTCTCTTTGGCCCTTTCCTTAATCCCGTGATTAACAAAAGTGCATTTTTTGAAGCATTTTTTATCCTAATGGTATAAATTTTACAGCCACGTTTAATGTTTTGTATATGATATTCAATTAGTTTGCGAATGTAAGGCATAATTGATACACACTTTTCTTACCGTTTGCTCAAAGTCTGAGATCGTGTGATCAATGATCTATGATTGGAACTCATCGAAGCTTCATACATGTTCTATAGACAAGCAACGCTTCCGTTTGATTGCTAGCTTGCATCATAGAGCAAGGACACAAGACACCCTGATTAAGATATGCCTCACAATCTTGAACATCACGACCATCATCGTTTTCCAGTTTGTCTACGTTATGATAAACAACTGGTTTTTATTCTTATTCTCTTTTTCTTTTTTAATTTATTTAAGAATGGATTTCTTCTCTTATAACTCAATAGATTTAATGTCAACTGAAACGTCTTGGTTTACAACACATAAACAAACTAGTTTAATATACATTATAAAGATTCCATATAAACCTTCTTATATTTTAACATAAATTTTTAGGAGCTATTGAGCTTACACAAGTAGTTCAAGGCAAAGAGTCATCTTTTATTTAAGTTTTTCCAATAGCTAAGAGACATTACATCATGATAAAAATCCTATTATAAAGATTTACCCATGGAAATTAGATACATTGATAGTATGGTTAATCATAGATTCCTTCACACTTTTCTTACCGTTTGCTCAAAGTCTGAGATCGTGTGATCAATGATCTATGATTGGAACTCATCGAAGCTTCATACATGTTCTATAGACAAGCAACGCTTCCGTTTGATTGCTAGCTTGCATCATTGAGCAAGGACACAAGACACCCTGATTAAGATATGCCTCACAATCTTGAACATCACGACCATCATCGTTTTCCAGTTTGTCGACGTTATGATAAACAACTGGTTTTTATTCTTATTCTCTTTTTCTTTTTTAATTTATTTAAGAATGGATTTCTTCTCTTATAACTCAATAGATTTAATGTCAACTGAAACGTCTTGGTTTACAACACATAAACAAACTAGTTTAATATACATTATAAAGATTCCATATAAACCTTCTTATATTTTAACATAAATTTTTAGGAGCTATTGAGCTTACACAAGTAGTTCAAGGCAAAGAGTCATCTTTTATTTAAGTTTTTCCAATAGCTAAGAGACATTACATCATGATAAAAATCCTATTATAAAGATTTACCCATGGAAATTAGATACATTGATAGTATGGTTAATCATAGATTCCTTCACACTTTTCTTACCGTTTGCTCAAAGTCTGAGATCGTGTGATCAATGATCTATGATTGGAACTCATCGAAGCTTCATACATGTTCTATAGACAAGCAACGCTTCCGTTTGATTGCTAGCTTGCATCATAAAGCAAGGACACAAGACACCCTGATTAAGATATGCCTCACAATCTTGAACATCACGACCATCATCGTTTTCCAGTTTGTCTACGTTATGATAAACAACTGGTTTTTATTCTTATTCTCTTTTTCTTTTTTAATTTATTTAAGAATGGATTTCTTCTCTTATAACTCAATAGATTTAATGTCAACTGAAACGTCTTGGTTTACAACACATAAACAAACTAGTTTAATATACATTATAAAGATTCCATATAAACCTTCTTATATTTTAACATAAATTTTTAGGAGCTATTGAGCTTACACAAGTAGTTCAAGGCAAAGAGTCATCTTTTATTTAAGTTTTTCCAATAGCTAAGAGACATTACATCATGATAAAAATCCTATTATAAAGATTTACCCATGGAAATTAGATACATTGATAGTATGGTTAATCATAGATTCCTTCACACTTTTCTTACCGTTTGCTCAAAGTCTGAGATCGTGTGATCAATGATCTATGATTGGAACTCATCGAAGCTTCATACATGTTCTATAGACAAGCAACGCTTCCGTTTGATTGCTAGCTTGCATCATAGAGCAAGGACACAAGACACCCTGATTAAGATATGCCTCACAATCTTGAACATCACGACCATCATCGTTTTCCAGTTTGTCGACGTTATGATAAACAACTGGTTTTTATTCTTATTCTCTTTTTCTTTTTTAATTTATTTAAGAATGGATTTCTTCTCTTATAACTCAATAGATTTAATGTCAACTGAAACGTCTTGGTTTACAACACATAAACAAACTAGTTTAATATACATTATAAAGATTCCATATAAACCTTCTTATATTTTAACATAAATTTTTAGGAGCTATTGAGCTTACACAAGTAGTTCAAGGCAAAGAGTCATCTTTTATTTAAGTTTTTCCAATAGCTAAGAGACATTACATCATGATAAAAATCCTATTATAAAGATTTACCCATGGAAATTAGATACATTGATAGTATGGTTAATCATAGATTCCTTCACACTTTTCTTACCGTTTGCTCAAAGTCTGAGATCGTGTGATCAATGATCTATGATTGGAACTCATCGAAGCTTCATACATGTTCTATAGACAAGCAACGCTTCCGTTTGATTGCTAGCTTGCATCATAAAGCAAGGACACAAGACACCCTGATTAAGATATGCCTCACAATCTTGAACATCACGACCATCATCGTTTTCCAGTTTGTCTACGTTATGATAAACAACTGGTTTTTATTCTTATTCTCTTTTTCTTTTTTAATTTATTTAAGAATGGATTTCTTCTCTTATAACTCAATAGATTTAATGTCAACTGAAACGTCTTGGTTTACAACACATAAACAAACTAGTTTAATATACATTATAAAGATTCCATATAAACCTTCTTATATTTTAACATAAATTTTTAGGAGCTATTGAGCTTACACAAGTAGTTCAAGGCAAAGAGTCATCTTTTATTTAAGTTTTTCCAATAGCTAAGAGACATTACATCATGATAAAAATCCTATTATAAAGATTTACCCATGGAAATTAAATACATTGATAGTATGGTTAGTCATAGATTCCTTCACACTTTTCTTACCGTTTGCTCAAAGTCTGAGATCGTGTGATCAATGATCTATGATTGGAACTCATCGAAGCTTCATACATGTTCTATAGACAAGCAACGCTTCCGTTTGATTGCTAGCTTGCATCATAGAGCAAGGACACAAGACACCCTGATTAAGATATGTCTCACAATCTTGAACATCACGACCATCATCGTTTTCCAGTTTGTCGACGTTATGATAAACAACTGGTTTTTATTCTTATTCTCTTTTTCTTTTTTAATTTATTTAAGAATGGATTTCTTCTCTTATAACTCAATAGATTTAATGTCAACTGAAACGTCTTGGTTTACAACACATAAACAAACTAGTTTAATATACATTATAAAGATTCCATATAAACCTTCTTATATTTTAACATAAATTTTTAGGAGCTATTGAGCTTACACAAGTAGTTCAAGGCAAAGAGTCATCTTTTATTTAAGTTTTTCCAATAGCTAAGAGACATTACATCATGATAAAAATCCTATTATAAAGATTTACCCATGGAAATTAGATACATTGATAGTATGGTTAATCATAGATTCCTTCACACTTTTCTTACCGTTTGCTCAAAGTCTGAGATCGTGTGATCAATGATCTATGATTGGAACTCATCGAAGCTTCATACATGTTCTATAGACAAGCAACGCTTCCGTTTGATTGCTAGCTTGCATCATTGAGCAAGGACACAAGACACCCTGATTAAGATATGCCTCACAATCTTGAACATCACGACCATCATCGTTTTCCAGTTTGTCTACGTTATGATAAACAACTGGTTTTTATTCTTATTCTCTTTTTCTTTTTTAATTTATTTAAGAATGGATTTCTTCTCTTATAACTCAATAGATTTAATGTCAACTGAAACGTCTTGGTTTACAACACATAAACAAACTAGTTTAATATACATTATAAAGATTCCATATAAACCTTCTTATATTTTAACATAAATTTTTAGGAGCTATTGAGCTTACACAAGTAGTTCAAGGCAAAGAGTCATCTTTTATTTAAGTTTTTCCAATAGCTAAGAGACATTACATCATGATAAAAATCCTATTATAAAGATTTACCCATGGAAATTAAATACATTGATAGTATGGTTAGTCATAGATTCCTTCACACTTTTCTTACCGTTTGCTCAAAGTCTGAGATCGTGTGATCAATGATCTATGATTGGAACTCATCGAAGCTTCATACATGTTCTATAGACAAGCAACGCTTCCGTTTGATTGCTAGCTTGCATCATTGAGCAAGGACACAAGACACCCTGATTAAGATATGCCTCACAATCTTGAACATCACGACCATCATCGTTTTCCAGTTTGTCGACGTTATGATAAACAACTGGTTTTTATTCTTATTCTCTTTTTCTTTTTTAATTTATTTAAGAATGGATTTCTTCTCTTATAACTCAATAGATTTAATGTCAACTGAAACGTCTTGGTTTACAACACATAAACAAACTAGTTTAATATACATTATAAAGATTCCATATAAACCTTCTTATATTTTAACATAAATTTTTAGGAGCTATTGAGCTTACACAAGTAGTTCAAGGCAAAGAGTCATCTTTTATTTAAGTTTTTCCAATAGCTAAGAGACATTACATCATGATAAAAATCCTATTATAAAGATTTACCCATGGAAATTAGATACATTGATAGTATGGTTAATCATAGATTCCTTCACACTTTTCTTACCGTTTGCTCAAAGTCTGAGATCGTGTGATCAATGATCTATGATTGGAACTCATCGAAGCTTCATACATGTTCTATAGACAAGCAACGCTTCCGTTTGATTGCTAGCTTGCATCATAAAGCAAGGACACAAGACACCCTGATTAAGATATGCCTCACAATCTTGAACATCACGACCATCATCGTTTTCCAGTTTGTCTACGTTATGATAAACAACTGGTTTTTATTCTTATTCTCTTTTTCTTTTTTAATTTATTTAAGAATGGATTTCTTCTCTTATAACTCAATAGATTTAATGTCAACTGAAACGTCTTGGTTTACAACACATAAACAAACTAGTTTAATATACATTATAAAGATTCCATATAAACCTTCTTATATTTTAACATAAATTTTTAGGAGCTATTGAGCTTACACAAGTAGTTCAAGGCAAAGAGTCATCTTTTATTTAAGTTTTTCCAATAGCTAAGAGACATTACATCATGATAAAAATCCTATTATAAAGATTTACCCATGGAAATTAGATACATTGATAGTATGGTTAATCATAGATTCCTTCACACTTTTCTTACCGTTTGCTCAAAGTCTGAGATCGTGTGATCAATGATCTATGATTGGAACTCATCGAAGCTTCATACATGTTCTATAGACAAGCAACGCTTCCGTTTGATTGCTAGCTTGCATCATAGAGCAAGGACACAAGACACCCTGATTAAGATATGCCTCACAATCTTGAACATCACGACCATCATCGTTTTCCAGTTTGTCGACGTTATGATAAACAACTGGTTTTTATTCTTATTCTCTTTTTCTTTTTTAATTTATTTAAGAATGGATTTCTTCTCTTATAACTCAATAGATTTAATGTCAACTGAAACGTCTTGGTTTACAACACATAAACAAACTAGTTTAATATACATTATAAAGATTCCATATAAACCTTCTTATATTTTAACATAAATTTTTAGGAGCTATTGAGCTTACACAAGTAGTTCAAGGCAAAGAGTCATCTTTTATTTAAGTTTTTCCAATAGCTAAGAGACATTACATCATGATAAAAATCCTATTATAAAGATTTACCCATGGAAATTAGATACATTGATAGTATGGTTAATCATAGATTCCTTCACACTTTTCTTACCGTTTGCTCAAAGTCTGAGATCGTGTGATCAATGATCTATGATTGGAACTCATCGAAGCTTCATACATGTTCTATAGACAAGCAACGCTTCCGTTTGATTGCTAGCTTGCATCATAAAGCAAGGACACAAGACACCCTGATTAAGATATGCCTCACAATCTTGAACATCACGACCATCATCGTTTTCCAGTTTGTCTACGTTATGATAAACAACTGGTTTTTATTCTTATTCTCTTTTTCTTTTTTAATTTATTTAAGAATGGATTTCTTCTCTTATAACTCAATAGATTTAATGTCAACTGAAACGTCTTGGTTTACAACACATAAACAAACTAGTTTAATATACATTATAAAGATTCCATATAAACCTTCTTATATTTTAACATAAATTTTTAGGAGCTATTGAGCTTACACAAGTAGTTCAAGGCAAAGAGTCATCTTTTATTTAAGTTTTTCCAATAGCTAAGAGACATTACATCATGATAAAAATCCTATTATAAAGATTTACCCATGGAAATTAGATACATTGATAGTATGGTTAATCATAGATTCCTTCACACTTTTCTTACCGTTTGCTCAAAGTCTGAGATCGTGTGATCAATGATCTATGATTGGAACTCATCGAAGCTTCATACATGTTCTATAGACAAGCAACGCTTCCGTTTGATTGCTAGCTTGCATCATAGAGCAAGGACACAAGACACCCTGATTAAGATATGCCTCACAATCTTGAACATCACGACCATCATCGTTTTCCAGTTTGTCGACGTTATGATAAACAACTGGTTTTTATTCTTATTCTCTTTTTCTTTTTTAATTTATTTAAGAATGGATTTCTTCTCTTATAACTCAATAGATTTAATGTCAACTGAAACGTCTTGGTTTACAACACATAAACAAACTAGTTTAATATACATTATAAAGATTCCATATAAACCTTCTTATATTTTAACATAAATTTTTAGGAGCTATTGAGCTTACACAAGTAGTTCAAGGCAAAGAGTCATCTTTTATTTAAGTTTTTCCAATAGCTAAGAGACATTACATCATGATAAAAATCCTATTATAAAGATTTACCCATGGAAATTAGATACATTGATAGTATGGTTAATCATAGATTCCTTCACACTTTTCTTACCGTTTGCTCAAAGTCTGAGATCGTGTGATCAATGATCTATGATTGGAACTCATCGAAGCTTCATACATGTTCTATAGACAAGCAACGCTTCCGTTTGATTGCTAGCTTGCATCATAAAGCAAGGACACAAGACACCCTGATTAAGATATGCCTCACAATCTTGAACATCACGACCATCATCGTTTTCCAGTTTGTCTACGTTATGATAAACAACTGGTTTTTATTCTTATTCTCTTTTTCTTTTTTAATTTATTTAAGAATGGATTTCTTCTCTTATAACTCAATAGATTTAATGTCAACTGAAACGTCTTGGTTTACAACACATAAACAAACTAGTTTAATATACATTATAAAGATTCCATATAAACCTTCTTATATTTTAACATAAATTTTTAGGAGCTATTGAGCTTACACAAGTAGTTCAAGGCAAAGAGTCATCTTTTATTTAAGTTTTTCCAATAGCTAAGAGACATTACATCATGA
This sequence comes from Lygodium microphyllum, assembly GCF_053477565.2. Classification (NCBI taxonomy): domain Eukaryota; kingdom Viridiplantae; phylum Streptophyta; class Polypodiopsida; order Schizaeales; family Lygodiaceae; genus Lygodium; species Lygodium microphyllum. The sequence goes on along the minus strand of NC_141144.1, from coordinate 18,300,744 downwards.
TAAAAATCCTATTATAAAGATTTACCCATGGAAATTAAATACATTGATAGTATGGTTAGTCATAGATTCCTTCACACTTTTCTTACCGTTTGCTCAAAGTCTGAGATCGTGTGATCAATGATCTATGATTGGAACTCATCGAAGCTTCATACATGTTCTATAGACAAGCAACGCTTCCGTTTGATTGCTAGCTTGCATCATAGAGCAAGGACACAAGACACCCTGATTAAGATATGCCTCACAATCTTGAACATCACGACCATCATCGTTTTCCAGTTTGTCGACGTTATGATAAACAACTGGTTTTTATTCTTATTCTCTTTTTCTTTTTTAATTTATTTAAGAATGGATTTCTTCTCTTATAACTCAATAGATTTAATGTCAACTGAAACGTCTTGGTTTACAACACATAAACAAACTAGTTTAATATACATTATAAAGATTCCATATAAACCTTCTTATATTTTAACATAAATTTTTAGGAGCTATTGAGCTTACACAAGTAGTTCAAGGCAAAGAGTCATCTTTTATTTAAGTTTTTCCAATAGCTAAGAGACATTACATCATGATAAAAATCCTATTATAAAGATTTACCCATGGAAATTAGATACATTGATAGTATGGTTAATCATAGATTCCTTCACACTTTTCTTACCGTTTGCTCAAAGTCTGAGATCGTGTGATCAATGATCTATGATTGGAACTCATCGAAGCTTCATACATGTTCTATAGACAAGCAACGCTTCCGTTTGATTGCTAGCTTGCATCATTGAGCAAGGACACAAGACACCCTGATTAAGATATGCCTCACAATCTTGAACATCACGACCATCATCGTTTTCCAGTTTGTCTACGTTATGATAAACAACTGGTTTTTATTCTTATTCTCTTTTTCTTTTTTAATTTATTTAAGAATGGATTTCTTCTCTTATAACTCAATAGATTTAATGTCAACTGAAACGTCTTGGTTTACAACACATAAACAAACTAGTTTAATATACATTATAAAGATTCCATATAAACCTTCTTATATTTTAACATAAATTTTTAGGAGCTATTGAGCTTACACAAGTAGTTCAAGGCAAAGAGTCATCTTTTATTTAAGTTTTTCCAATAGCTAAGAGACATTACATCATGATAAAAATCCTATTATAAAGATTTACCCATGGAAATTAGATACATTGATAGTATGGTTAATCATAGATTCCTTCACACTTTTCTTACCGTTTGCTCAAAGTCTGAGATCGTGTGATCAATGATCTATGATTGGAACTCATCGAAGCTTCATACATGTTCTATAGACAAGCAACGCTTCCGTTTGATTGCTAGCTTGCATCATAAAGCAAGGACACAAGACACCCTGATTAAGATATGCCTCACAATCTTGAACATCACGACCATCATCGTTTTCCAGTTTGTCTACGTTATGATAAACAACTGGTTTTTATTCTTATTCTCTTTTTCTTTTTTAATTTATTTAAGAATGGATTTCTTCTCTTATAACTCAATAGATTTAATGTCAACTGAAACGTCTTGGTTTACAACACATAAACAAACTAGTTTAATATACATTATAAAGATTCCATATAAACCTTCTTATATTTTAACATAAATTTTTAGGAGCTATTGAGCTTACACAAGTAGTTCAAGGCAAAGAGTCATCTTTTATTTAAGTTTTTCCAATAGCTAAGAGACATTACATCATGATAAAAATCCTATTATAAAGATTTACCCATGGAAATTAGATACATTGATAGTATGGTTAGTCATAGATTCCTTCACACTTTTCTTACCGTTTGCTCAAAGTCTGAGATCGTGTGATCAATGATCTATGATTGGAACTCATCGAAGCTTCATACATGTTCTATAGACAAGCAACGCTTCCGTTTGATTGCTAGCTTGCATCATAGAGCAAGGACACAAGACACCCTGATTAAGATATGTCTCACAATCTTGAACATCACGACCATCATCGTTTTCCAGTTTGTCGACGTTATGATAAACAACTGGTTTTTATTCTTATTCTCTTTTTCTTTTTTAATTTATTTAAGAATGGATTTCTTCTCTTATAACTCAATAGATTTAATGTCAACTGAAACGTCTTGGTTTACAACACATAAACAAACTAGTTTAATATACATTATAAAGATTCCATATAAACCTTCTTATATTTTAACATAAATTTTTAGGAGCTATTGAGCTTACACAAGTAGTTCAAGGCAAAGAGTCATCTTTTATTTAAGTTTTTCCAATAGCTAAGAGACATTACATCATGATAAAAATCCTATTATAAAGATTTACCCATGGAAATTAGATACATTGATAGTATGGTTAATCATAGATTCCTTCACACTTTTCTTACCGTTTGCTCAAAGTCTGAGATCGTGTGATCAATGATCTATGATTGGAACTCATCGAAGCTTCATACATGTTCTATAGACAAGCAACGCTTCCGTTTGATTGCTAGCTTGCATCATTGAGCAAGGACACAAGACACCCTGATTAAGATATGCCTCACAATCTTGAACATCACGACCATCATCGTTTTCCAGTTTGTCTACGTTATGATAAACAACTGGTTTTTATTCTTATTCTCTTTTTCTTTTTTAATTTATTTAAGAATGGATTTCTTCTCTTATAACTCAATAGATTTAATGTCAACTGAAACGTCTTGGTTTACAACACATAAACAAACTAGTTTAATATACATTATAAAGATTCCATATAAACCTTCTTATATTTTAACATAAATTTTTAGGAGCTATTGAGCTTACACAAGTAGTTCAAGGCAAAGAGTCATCTTTTATTTAAGTTTTTCCAATAGCTAAGAGACATTACATCATGATAAAAATCCTATTATAAAGATTTACCCATGGAAATTAAATACATTGATAGTATGGTTAGTCATAGATTCCTTCACACTTTTCTTACCGTTTGCTCAAAGTCTGAGATCGTGTGATCAATGATCTATGATTGGAACTCATCGAAGCTTCATACATGTTCTATAGACAAGCAACGCTTCCGTTTGATTGCTAGCTTGCATCATTGAGCAAGGACACAAGACACCCTGATTAAGATATGCCTCACAATCTTGAACATCACGACCATCATCGTTTTCCAGTTTGTCGACGTTATGATAAACAACTGGTTTTTATTCTTATTCTCTTTTTCTTTTTTAATTTATTTAAGAATGGATTTCTTCTCTTATAACTCAATAGATTTAATGTCAACTGAAACGTCTTGGTTTACAACACATAAACAAACTAGTTTAATATACATTATAAAGATTCCATATAAACCTTCTTATATTTTAACATAAATTTTTAGGAGCTATTGAGCTTACACAAGTAGTTCAAGGCAAAGAGTCATCTTTTATTTAAGTTTTTCCAATAGCTAAGAGACATTACATCATGATAAAAATCCTATTATAAAGATTTACCCATGGAAATTAGATACATTGATAGTATGGTTAATCATAGATTCCTTCACACTTTTCTTACCGTTTGCTCAAAGTCTGAGATCGTGTGATCAATGATCTATGATTGGAACTCATCGAAGCTTCATACATGTTCTATAGACAAGCAACGCTTCCGTTTGATTGCTAGCTTGCATCATAAAGCAAGGACACAAGACACCCTGATTAAGATATGCCTCACAATCTTGAACATCACGACCATCATCGTTTTCCAGTTTGTCTACGTTATGATAAACAACTGGTTTTTATTCTTATTCTCTTTTTCTTTTTTAATTTATTTAAGAATGGATTTCTTCTCTTATAACTCAATAGATTTAATGTCAACTGAAACGTCTTGGTTTACAACACATAAACAAACTAGTTTAATATACATTATAAAGATTCCATATAAACCTTCTTATATTTTAACATAAATTTTTAGGAGCTATTGAGCTTACACAAGTAGTTCAAGGCAAAGAGTCATCTTTTATTTAAGTTTTTCCAATAGCTAAGAGACATTACATCATGATAAAAATCCTATTATAAAGATTTACCCATGGAAATTAGATACATTGATAGTATGGTTAATCATAGATTCCTTCACACTTTTCTTACCGTTTGCTCAAAGTCTGAGATCGTGTGATCAATGATCTATGATTGGAACTCATCGAAGCTTCATACATGTTCTATAGACAAGCAACGCTTCCGTTTGATTGCTAGCTTGCATCATAGAGCAAGGACACAAGACACCCTGATTAAGATATGCCTCACAATCTTGAACATCACGACCATCATCGTTTTCCAGTTTGTCGACGTTATGATAAACAACTGGTTTTTATTCTTATTCTCTTTTTCTTTTTTAATTTATTTAAGAATGGATTTCTTCTCTTATAACTCAATAGATTTAATGTCAACTGAAACGTCTTGGTTTACAACACATAAACAAACTAGTTTAATATACATTATAAAGATTCCATATAAACCTTCTTATATTTTAACATAAATTTTTAGGAGCTATTGAGCTTACACAAGTAGTTCAAGGCAAAGAGTCATCTTTTATTTAAGTTTTTCCAATAGCTAAGAGACATTACATCATGATAAAAATCCTATTATAAAGATTTACCCATGGAAATTAGATACATTGATAGTATGGTTAATCATAGATTCCTTCACACTTTTCTTACCGTTTGCTCAAAGTCTGAGATCGTGTGATCAATGATCTATGATTGGAACTCATCGAAGCTTCATACATGTTCTATAGACAAGCAACGCTTCCGTTTGATTGCTAGCTTGCATCATAAAGCAAGGACACAAGACACCCTGATTAAGATATGCCTCACAATCTTGAACATCACGACCATCATCGTTTTCCAGTTTGTCTACGTTATGATAAACAACTGGTTTTTATTCTTATTCTCTTTTTCTTTTTTAATTTATTTAAGAATGGATTTCTTCTCTTATAACTCAATAGATTTAATGTCAACTGAAACGTCTTGGTTTACAACACATAAACAAACTAGTTTAATATACATTATAAAGATTCCATATAAACCTTCTTATATTTTAACATAAATTTTTAGGAGCTATTGAGCTTACACAAGTAGTTCAAGGCAAAGAGTCATCTTTTATTTAAGTTTTTCCAATAGCTAAGAGACATTACATCATGATAAAAATCCTATTATAAAGATTTACCCATGGAAATTAAATACATTGATAGTATGGTTAGTCATAGATTCCTTCACACTTTTCTTACCGTTTGCTCAAAGTCTGAGATCGTGTGATCAATGATCTATGATTGGAACTCATCGAAGCTTCATACATGTTCTATAGACAAGCAACGCTTCCGTTTGATTGCTAGCTTGCATCATAGAGCAAGGACACAAGACACCCTGATTAAGATATGCCTCACAATCTTGAACATCACGACCATCATCGTTTTCCAGTTTGTCGACGTTATGATAAACAACTGGTTTTTATTCTTATTCTCTTTTTCTTTTTTAATTTATTTAAGAATGGATTTCTTCTCTTATAACTCAATAGATTTAATGTCAACTGAAACGTCTTGGTTTACAACACATAAACAAACTAGTTTAATATACATTATAAAGATTCCATATAAACCTTCTTATATTTTAACATAAATTTTTAGGAGCTATTGAGCTTACACAAGTAGTTCAAGGCAAAGAGTCATCTTTTATTTAAGTTTTTCCAATAGCTAAGAGACATTACATCATGATAAAAATCCTATTATAAAGATTTACCCATGGAAATTAGATACATTGATAGTATGGTTAATCATAGATTCCTTCACACTTTTCTTACCGTTTGCTCAAAGTCTGAGATCGTGTGATCAATGATCTATGATTGGAACTCATCGAAGCTTCATACATGTTCTATAGACAAGCAACGCTTCCGTTTGATTGCTAGCTTGCATCATTGAGCAAGGACACAAGACACCCTGATTAAGATATGCCTCACAATCTTGAACATCACGACCATCATCGTTTTCCAGTTTGTCTACGTTATGATAAACAACTGGTTTTTATTCTTATTCTCTTTTTCTTTTTTAATTTATTTAAGAATGGATTTCTTCTCTTATAACTCAATAGATTTAATGTCAACTGAAACGTCTTGGTTTACAACACATAAACAAACTAGTTTAATATACATTATAAAGATTCCATATAAACCTTCTTATATTTTAACATAAATTTTTAGGAGCTATTGAGCTTACACAAGTAGTTCAAGGCAAAGAGTCATCTTTTATTTAAGTTTTTCCAATAGCTAAGAGACATTACATCATGATAAAAATCCTATTATAAAGATTTACCCATGGAAATTAAATACATTGATAGTATGGTTAGTCATAGATTCCTTCACACTTTTCTTACCGTTTGCTCAAAGTCTGAGATCGTGTGATCAATGATCTATGATTGGAACTCATCGAAGCTTCATACATGTTCTATAGACAAGCAACGCTTCCGTTTGATTGCTAGCTTGCATCATTGAGCAAGGACACAAGACACCCTGATTAAGATATGCCTCACAATCTTGAACATCACGACCATCATCGTTTTCCAGTTTGTCGACGTTATGATAAACAACTGGTTTTTATTCTTATTCTCTTTTTCTTTTTTAATTTATTTAAGAATGGATTTCTTCTCTTATAACTCAATAGATTTAATGTCAACTGAAACGTCTTGGTTTACAACACATAAACAAACTAGTTTAATATACATTATAAAGATTCCATATAAACCTTCTTATATTTTAACATAAATTTTTAGGAGCTATTGAGCTTACACAAGTAGTTCAAGGCAAAGAGTCATCTTTTATTTAAGTTTTTCCAATAGCTAAGAGACATTACATCATGATAAAAATCCTATTATAAAGATTTACCCATGGAAATTAGATACATTGATAGTATGGTTAATCATAGATTCCTTCACACTTTTCTTACCGTTTGCTCAAAGTCTGAGATCGTGTGATCAATGATCTATGATTGGAACTCATCGAAGCTTCATACATGTTCTATAGACAAGCAACGCTTCCGTTTGATTGCTAGCTTGCATCATAAAGCAAGGACACAAGACACCCTGATTAAGATATGCCTCACAATCTTGAACATCACGACCATCATCGTTTTCCAGTTTGTCTACGTTATGATAAACAACTGGTTTTTATTCTTATTCTCTTTTTCTTTTTTAATTTATTTAAGAATGGATTTCTTCTCTTATAACTCAATAGATTTAATGTCAACTGAAACGTCTTGGTTTACAACACATAAACAAACTAGTTTAATATACATTATAAAGATTCCATATAAACCTTCTTATATTTTAACATAAATTTTTAGGAGCTATTGAGCTTACACAAGTAGTTCAAGGCAAAGAGTCATCTTTTATTTAAGTTTTTCCAATAGCTAAGAGACATTACATCATGATAAAAATCCTATTATAAAGATTTACCCATGGAAATTAGATACATTGATAGTATGGTTAATCATAGATTCCTTCAAAATAAACATTAAACAACTTTTAGATTTTCCATCTACTATATCTACTTAAGGTTGGTTCTAATATAGGGAAGATGATTGGCATTGATAAAGCAATTCATTTTATTCCATATCCAAAACCTTTCATAAAGTAGAAAGATCATAAAGTCAATCTAAGGTGTGCACAAATTGATCCCTTTTCATCAAAATTCTAGAGAGTGCATGGCCTTGCAAATCTAGAGACTATAGTCATATTTAGGTGCATATCTATATTTGTAACATGTCTATCCATCGAATCCCCGCTCAAAACTTCCTTATAATAATCAAACTGCATTACCTCTGACTACTTAAGTCTACCTTGTAGGGAAAGCTCCATCTCAACCCCACAAGGATCAACCTAAAGCAAGCCTTAATCGTGACTATAGTCTCCTGTCATGGTTATCTAACATTAGCTTAAGATAACTACTTTGCTATCATCTCTCAAACTTAGTACAACATTGTATTGGTTTAAAGAGAGTGAGAAATGAGGGGAAGTAATATATATCAACCACTTTATTAATAAGGTATAGTCTCAACTTAGGCCCCCTAAAATAACATTGATTTGGATTTAGGATGACATACCAAGATAGTTGACATTCGATCATTTCTAACTTGTTGATCTAATCTAGCATTTCAGATTTTTAATGGAATTCTCTTGGCTACCCAAGACCACTTTGCTGTATAAAAAATTCATGGGCAATTTAAACACCCCTCTCCCTCGAAGAGTAGCTTTAGTTTTCTAACTAACCTAACACAATTTATCCACCTCTCTCTGTATTCTTCGTTTCATGTTCTATGCCTCTTCTCTCTCTCTCTCTCTCTCTCTCTCTCTCTCTCTCTCTCTCTCTCTCTCTCTCTCTTTCCACTCCCTCGTGTTTTCTCACTCATTCTTCTCTCTGCCCCCTTTCTCTCTCTCTTTCTCTCTTTCTTTGTTATCTTTCGTGTTTATTCTCTCTCTCTCTCTCTCTCTCTCTCTCTCTCTCTCTCTCTCTCTCTCTCTCTCTCTCTCTCTCTCTCTCTCTCCCTTTTCATCTCTTCTTCTCTCTCTCTCTCATTTCCTCTCCTTCTCCCTCAATGCACCTCATTCTCAAGAAAAACAAACAAAAGAAAAGAACAAAGAACAAAGAACAAGAGCAAACCAAGAGGAGGCAATGTACTCACCGCAAAGGCCTAAGGATGGCTTCTTCGTCTCCTCTTCGGATGGCCCCTCTTCTTCCTTCATGCACTTCCTTCTCTTCTTCGCAAACGGCAGCAGCAACAACGATGAGAAGCTCTCCTTCTCTCTCTTTCTCTCTTCTTCTCCCTCTCCCTCCCAAAGCCACAATCTCTTTCTCTCTCTCTCTCAAACTCTTTGTGGCAAAATATCGCGCTCTGGTTTGATCCACTTTTTTTTTCTTAATGTACAGTCGCCGTTTGCGTTGCAAATGCGACGCAAATAGCAATGCTGCTAATTTGCATTGGAAATGCCCGTCATTATACCCTGTTCCCCCTTGTAGTATTTTCAAGTGGTTTCTAGGGTCCTATTTGCTATTCACTAATGTATCCTATGTAAGAAACACTAAGTTCCTTTTAGTCTACAAATGCTATTTGCATATTCTTTATGTAATTGATGAACTTTTCTCTTTCGATGCAAAAGCTTATATATTAATGGAGTGAGGTGAAGCTAGTACTGCAAATGCTATGCTAGATCTTTTTGAAGTAATACTTAAGCAGCAAGGAGACAAAAAATTTTCTTGAAAAACGTGCAAGATTTATACAAAATGGGAGGAAAGCTAATCCAATTCCAAGTTCTGCTAACTTTAAATCCCTTGAAAGCAAGTTTAAAAGAGTTGTTCGAGATGTAGACAAGTTTGTATGCATGTATTGGTGGTGCACTTGGGATGTTTTCAACATAATTGAATGAACAAGCCAAAGGTTTGCATGAAGTTGTTCATGAAACAAAGCACACCAAAATGTACTTCAACAGGTCTCAATCAAATTAAGAGTTGAAGTGAGGACTCTTTCTAGAGTTGTTTGTGATAGAAATAGACTAACCAATGTGCTAGTAAATAGTATGTGGATTATGTTTTGGGGGCATGGAGATGAGCAACAACCTATGATTTGCAACAAAGATTGTTAACTTCCTTTCTTCCAAATGTTAGAGTAAGTTTGCTCACCACAACAGGAAGTGCACTCATTCAAAATGAGTGTTGTGCCAGATTTCATGCTTTACTGCAACAAATGCATCGTCATCTGAGTTATTGCAATTGAGAAAAACAATTTATTTGAACAACCTAAGTTCATTTCCATATGTTGTAGCTTTGTGCATTTGGGCTGGTCTATTTTGATGTGATATACTTATCTTCTTTGATATAGCAAGCAATACCTTTGGCAATGATGTGACAAGAAACACCTTTGATATGATAAGAAGCATTATAATTCCAACCTTTTTTTCTATATCATCTACAAGCACTTGGATTAATGTGATGGTTTACTTTTGCTCTTTAATGGCTATAAATAATTTTTGAACTTAAACTAATGCGATGTCTTATCCTTGCACAAGCTATAAACACTTGAAGTATTGAGATGTTTTTCTCCTAGTCGTAATCATGGAAATCTAAAGTCCCCTTTTACACACACACACACACACACACACACATAGCACTATCATTTAAATTTTGTATATGTCTTATAGCTATAACCACTTGGACAAATGAGATGTTTCAGCCTTGGTCTTCAATGTCTATAATTATTAACATTATTGGCTAAAACCCCTAAGGCAAATCCTCATGCATGTTTTTAATGCACAAAATGGAGTTATACATTACAAAACACAAAAGGGATTATATTTTAACCCAAGTCTTTTAGATTTAACTCATGAGAAGGTTGTCTATGCATACTTATGTGAGAGTAATTTGTAACCCTATCACAAATTGTACCATTGGATGGGAATATAAGGTTTTCAAAAAGCATTGCCATGTGTGAGACATGGATAACCCTATGCCTTCTAGGATGAGAGAGAGAGAGAGAGAGAGAGAGAGAGAGAGAGAGAGGACCCTAAACTTTTAGGATTTATGGTTTGAGAGATTCTAAAGTCCACACACACACACACACACACACATAGTCTGATGAGATTTCAATGCTTATAATTATTAACATTATTGCATTTTCAAATAGATTACTTTATGTTATGTTTTTTGAAAATTAGGATGTGTTTTCCAAGAACAATGAAGATGTAAAACACAAATATACATTTTTAATTTTTTGTACATATCTTCAAAAAAAAATTCAATCTTTCTTGCACCACTTCATTTATACTAATGTCATTGAGAGAGAGAGAGAGAGAGAGAGAGAGAGAGAGAGAGAGAGAGAGAGAGAGAGAGAGAGAGAGAGAGAGAGAGAGAGAGAGAGAGAGAGAGAGAGAGAGAGAGAGAGAGTGTGTGTGTGTGTGTGTGTGTGTGTGTGTGTGTGTGTGTTCTGTGCTCCTATCTCCTCGATAGCCTAAGGAAAATCCCCATATAGGTAGATTTTGCTCCATTCTATATATACTACCCACAATGGACGTTTATCTTACAAGTATAATATTGCTATTACAAGATCCGGATATGCATTCAATTGGGATCTCCTTGAGATATGTGAGAGATGTTTGGCCAATTTATGAAGATGTGAAACGCAAATGTAGCATTCAGTTCAATTTAGTAAACATTGCTATCGAAAAGGAAAATTGATGTTGGTGCGATTGTAATGTCCACCACAATCATTCCAATGCATCTTATGAGTAGAGAGTTTAAAAATAATGCACGAACTTATAATAGTGATCTTGCATTAGTGTCGCTTGGTACAAATGTTGATGAGATTTTATGTGGTCCTCGTGATGCTTATACATTTAGAGCACATGGCTCATTTTATCACCATATAGGTTCTCTTTGCCTAATATGCAATGTCAAGAAAGACCAAGATTTTCACAACTTTATGTTTATGATATTGAGCACAAGTTGTCTAGTTGACCAAGGGTTATGCTAGATCTCTTAACAAACTTACTTAGAGAGCTTCAATCTATGATGCATCACCACAATGTGTATGCAAAAGCTTCTAGATTTGTGGGTAGGCAATTGCAACACAATTCTCTAATGGAATTGAGGTTGACTATTTTTGGAGTTCAATAGAGTAATAGACAATATTCAACTCCATTGGGAATTGACATGGCTGCTAAAATGCTAGGTCAAGGTGATGAGGATACTCTCGGTTGTTGAGACATTCATGTTTACACTTAAGATGGTTGTTGTGTTGCTATTTCAAACTTGCATAGCGCTTATATGCCAATGTTATATATCCTTCTTTTTCCAAAGGTGATGATGGTTGGTATACAAAAGTACCTTATTATAATATTAGTGTTCCAATAAATATATAAAAATTACTCAATGAGGATTGTATCACTCAAATGTAACTTTATGTATTTTATCTATATGTAAAAGGTTGGGGATAGATGGGTAAGACGCAGGGTTAGCATCGGAATACCCAGTTACACTAATGGGGTACCGAAGGAGTTGAGAGACCAAATTAGGGGTCAATTATCAATAATAAAGTCTCTTTTTACCCTTCTAGCTTTCATGGCTTTCTTTCTCGTCCTCTCTCTTTTCCTGTCTTTCTCTCTCTTTTGATACTCTCTCTCTTTTCTTCTCTCATCTTCTCCTCTTCTCTCATCTTCTCTCTTTCTCTCTCCTCTCTACAATCTCTCCCTTTTCTCATTCTCTCTTCCTACGTCTCCTTCATTATAGTTGGTATCAAACCCTCGATCTTTGGTCCCTTCTTCTTTCTTTTTCCTCATACCTAATTATATTTTACACCAACCTTTATTAGATATCTCAAAGGAGCCATGGCCAAGTTGGAGGTACTCAAGTCAAATTTAGGAGCTCTTTTTCAACTTTGAGGTAAAGTTTTAGGGGTTCTTGGTTGAAGAAGGCTCCCTGGACTTGGGGAGAGTTTTAACTACAACTACTTTTTCAAAAGAGGGTTGTTCTACTTCATTCTTGATAGCTCCCATGGATTCTTAGGAAGAAACCTCCATCTCTCTTCTTCTTCTTCACTTCCCTAGACTAAGAACTCTGCAGGAGCCTTCCTCAGCTATCCTAGAGCATTTTAAGGAGCCTCATCAAGTGCTACAGGAGGTCAACAGGAGATTGAGACAACACGACATGGTTAGTCTGTTTGCACTGTCTTCATTTCCTTCTTGTCCTCAAGAGGTGCTGCGGCAAAAAGGAGACAAGAGACCTAAATTCAAGGAGGCTTGAAGAAGGCCAAGCAGTGGTGCGCAAAGGCTCATGAAAGACACAGAAGTCATGCTGTGAAGATGTAGGGGAGAAAGGGACACGGCAACTACCCTTGGAGGTTGAGTGCAGGCTATCTATAGCTACTTTCTGCTCAAAGTATCATCAGCCCTTGTAACAAATTGATGAATCCGCTTCTATTCGCTTGCACATACTCGTGCTTGAGGGCCGCACAGTTGCTGCCAAAGAATGCCACCATCTCATTCCACACAGGAGATTCAGGTCTCGCAGCTTGATCTTGGTCTTCTGACACTGACCATCAAAGTCTACTTCCAAAAATAGAACTCTCTCCAATTATCCCATTTGCTCCAGAGATCTGGCATCTTCACTCGCATCTGAATCATAATGTCTGCTTTGGTGCTGCTGTTAGTCTCTCAAAAGGATTTTCTCATCTCTCTCCCTCTCTGCATTTGAGGCGTCTCTGGCTGCGATGGAGTCTTTCAGATCTTTCCGTCAGCTGAATTCTGCTATGACACAGCGCACTAGTGCTGATATTGTGTTAGACAAAGCTCCCCCTCCCCCCGCAGTGGCTGCCAATGTTGCAGCTTCTCTATTCCTTTTTCGATTCTTCATCTGAGTACTTCAAACCCTCGAGCTTGAAAATCTGTGCAATAACTAGATTTTGCTTGACAGAATCTACTATCTTTTGCCTCTGAGACACCAGATAATTAGCAACCATTTTCTCACTTGACAAACCCGCTAGGTGATCTTTGTCGAAGTGCTAAACTCACCTTTGCAAATGCTGCAGCTCCTCCATTCCTTTTCACTATGACATAAGGCTTCACATAAGCGGAAGTAGCGGCTCGCAAGGAAGAATCAGTGGTTGGCAGGAACACTGACAATGGCTACACCAATGGATGACGGCTGGTAATCCATATATCCACTATAGAGAGAACTCTCGCTCTTCGGAGAGTAGCTTGTGCCCTGAATGATGTGCAGCATCAAAGCCATTGTTTCTTCCACTATGTCAAGGTCCTGAACAGCTTATACCATTGACGGAGGCAGGTCTACAACAGGGGTCTGCAGGTATGTAGTACTGAGGCATATAGGGATAGCTCAAGACATTTGTACACAGAGTTAGATGCAATTCCAGTGGTTGAGTTGGATAAGGATGGATTGGTTAAGACTGGTGTTGAACCATTAGAACATTTGCAGACTACAATGCCTGACTAATTGTGTTGAGATTTTGGGAATATCATGATATTTTTAGCCCCTTGATTTGTTGTACTTTGTTTAGTGATGGACAAACAGGCCCATATTGTCCAGTTGCTATAGAGGGCCTCAAATGCCAACATGGCTACCCCATCATCTGACACATAGCAAGAGACCTTATCAACAAGATAGTCAACAAATAGGATGGACAACATTGTGTTGGCAATAACAATTGGAGGCTCCTTCATCGGGTTCATAGTACTGACAAACACCTCCACTACAGCCAGGTTAGAGGTGTTTCCTTCTTTCTAAAATGTTAAAGACATCCTATCATCCAGGTAAGTTTCACGATTGATTGGTAGCCACTTAGGAAATTGGTCCAATATCCAAGAAAGGGTGTGTGAGTCCTGCCAATACTTGTGAGCACTACACTTTGGACATGTCTCCATTGTCTCGTACTCTCCTCAAAACAGCACGCAATCGTTGGCACATGCATAGATGTTGTTGTAGTCCATGCCAGGCTTTCATAAAACATGTCGCGCATCATCATGAGACTTAGACATGGTATTTCTAAGTGGTAATATATGATACTTTAGTAACCTGAAAAGGGTGTGTGTGTGTGTGTGTGTGTGTGTGTGTTAATATGCTGAGTCATGACTAGAAATATCCATAATCAGCTTATCAGATTGTAAATCCAATTTGGGAATTCATTTTAGCACTTTAGTTTCATTGCTCTCATCATTTGAGCTATCTTAACTTGACCTATCAGAATTAATAGGCACTCTTTTAAATCATGGGCAAAAGGTGGGTTGGTAGGATTTTCAACTTGTTGGAGCATGTAAGAGTCCAGGGTCTGTTAGAACAAGCTCAACTCCAAAGGCTTTCAGCAACACATGATGTTCCAGGCTCTTTGCTACAAGTAGCAAACACATAATGTAATGGTGAATGCAATAGTGATTGTAAGTCTACACATTGCAAGGCTATACTCACATCCTGGAGGATTGGGTAAAGAGATGGAATGCTAGATATTTAATTTGTGAGAGATGCTACTGGTATGGAGTATGTATCTATGCATAACGAGATGGGACAAAGTGGTATCCAAATATGTTGGTTGCATATGGAGAAATTGTTAGACTTACAGGTTGTGAATATGCATGAGGTGGTTGTGCCATCGCTAATGGTGTGTGTGTGCGATAGTGGAGTTTGTGGTGGCAACTACATGCTTCCGGTGCAGTCTCAGTTTGATGACATGTGCCCCTCCCAAATCTCCAAGTGAAGCATTCAAGATTGCAAAGGCGCACAAGATAGATAGAGCTATGAAAAGTTGCAAAACTGTTGCATGCAAATTAAGGTTGTACACTTCTAGAAGAAGTGCATGCTGGAAGCATAACACAAAGATTTTGGCTCATCATGGCAGTCTCAATTTGTCAATGCCTTGTTGTAGGTAGTAAACACTCAATGCAACAGTGTAGGCAAAAAGAAATGTATGTTATGGCTCACAACTCCAGCTCCTTTTCTCACTCTTGGCATCCCAAAAACCGAATGCACTAGATGCTACGCTAGGGTAATAAAAAGTTGTTAGGGCTGACAGACACAATGAATTAATGGAGACACATAGTAAATTAATGTTTAAGATGGACCAATAGATCTCATCCATCTCAGCCACCACCAACACTCAAGCCCAAACAAACAGTGGCAAACTTGCAGCCCTTACAATTGCAGTTGCTCGAATGGCTACAATTAAAAGAATAGATGAGCATGATTATGAGCAATAGCATGGGTATTCTCATGGAAATTATGAATACCGTGACCATGGTTCCGATGGACAAAGGCAGTAGCATGTGCTTACTTATGGTCAGCATGCATATAATGATTGTGCATATTATGAGCAATGGCATGCAACTGATAACTATGCACATTCTTATGCCTTGCATTATGGTCATAAGCATGGACAACCATCTAGGCAGCCTTATGTATACGGTAGCATAATACATGACAATATTTAGGGAATGTACTTCCTTTGAGGAGTTGTGTACTATTTGCAATGTGGTATACAATACTTTTAAGGAAGCTTGCATTGCCAAAGGAATGCTTACAAGTGAGAATGAGTGGACTTTTCTTAAAAGAAGCTACATCTATACAAAGCTAGTATTCAAGTTTGAGTGTTATTTCTGTTATTCTAGTTTTTTGTGAGCTTGCCCGACTTGCCTAGTTATGGGAAGGATTTGTGTTACCAATGATGTAGAGGCGATCAACCGCCAAGACCCATGGACAGCTTATTGCTTCAAGCGTTCCAAGCCGAGCACTAATGGCTACCTCTCACATAGCCAACGCGCTATCCATCCCTACCGGTGTAGTGAGCTTACATCCATGCCTGATCGAGTTACTCCTCTCCCGAGCACTCCGGTAGCTCCACGATCCAAGTGCAAGCTTCAAGCGAGCTCCATCCTCAAGCTCCAAGCTCCATTGCCACGAGCGAGAGAAGAGAAGAGAAGAAGAGAGGATAAGATGGAGAGCTTCTCCACCCCGGTCCCTCACCCTTACACACTCACTCCCTCACTCCCTCACACTCTCACACTCTCTCTCTCAAGCATAAGCTCAAGCAAGCAAGAACAAGAAGAAGAAGAAGAAGAGGAGAGCTACTTTTGGCCACACACAAGAATGAGCTTCTCATTCACTTTTCAACTTTATATACAAAACCCTAAATCCCATTTGGACAGTCATCCCCTTATCCTCTTTTTTACATGGCTGTCGACCATGGCCTAGAAGACCCTTTTTTCCATTGTCCTCCTATCTTCCTAGCTTCCTTCCTACCGCTTGTCTACCTTTATAAATTACACGGGTGAGAGCCCGACACTCTTAAAATAAATCATGGCGCCTTGTGCTCTTTTACAAGAGTATTGACTTGCACTTTTTCTTATGCGTCTTTCTTCTTAATTTAGAACTTTTATGCACTTCTTGTGTTTCCATTTTTTATTGGCATGCCTTCATCTTCCATTTCGCTTTTGCCTTGGCCTTGTCTTCTGCTTCAGATTTTTTGAATTTTTCACCTTGTTTGTTTGAGAGTTAACATTACCCCCCTCCTAGACGAGTGCCAATCCCATGGCACTCTTCATCGTAGGTAACAGCCTTTGGCATGCAATCGAAGACGTGGTTGAAAGGGACTATTGCGATTGCAACTTTGGAGTTTTGGTGGTGGTGTAGAAGAAGGTGGCTGGTGGCACTTTGTTAGCCTGATTGGTTGATGATAGGGTTGTTGAAGTTGGTGATAGGGCCGGTTTTTGTTGGGAGTTGCACTCATGGGTTGGCACATGTATTGATGTTCTGGGGATGCTGGGGCAGGTGACGATTCTTTGGTGGGCTTGCAGAATGATAAAGGATAAGAATTCAGAGTTAAGGGTTGATGAAGAGTTGACAGTACTTTCGTTGAAGTCTACAATACCTGCAATTGAAAATCTTTATTTGTGGTCTCTCCCTGGGGGTAGTGCTAATCTTCTTACCGTGCACAAGACGTAGTTTGATTAGTTTGGAAGACAGGTCGAACTTTAAGCAAGATGAGATTATTGTCTTGCACTTGAGGACTCAAACTGTGTATATATTGTGGTGCAGATATTATGTGAGTGCACGTGCATACTTATATATTACGTAGTTAGAAGACCGTTGGTCTGGTTCCTCGTAGCAATGGGTGGATGAAGCAAGGGTTCGATGGGGTGGAAAAAATTGTCGATGTTGAGGAGAAGTACACTTGAAGGCTTCGTAAAACATCATTTGTGATTTTGACAACACGATGTAGTATAATTGAGCTCATTGATGCCTTAGATTTGGTAACTAGTGGCTACTTATAGTGGGTTGAAGAGTACAATGTACTTTCCACGGTCTTCCATGCCTTGCTTTTACCACTGTTTATTGCAAGGGCACTGAGATGGAGTGCAAAAAAGAATTGTGCAAATGGTTCAGGGTGACATGTGGCAAGACAAGCTCCCTAGGTATGTCCTGCCCTTGATATGCCCTGAACAATTATGGGGGATGTGTAAAGGGCTAGGAGACTAGGGACAAAGCCAGCTGACCAAGGTCACTATACATACCTAATTTAAGGACCCCTAGGTGCTGTGCTGTGATCGTGACCCCTAGGGAGAGTAGCCAATGACTATGCTTTGGGCCGTGCTCAAATGCAATGTGTGCTTTTTGCATGGGTGATTTTCTCTTCTAGTGGGGCTTCCATCACGGCTCTTTATTTCTTGGTATTTCTGTCGCTTTCTCCATAATGGTTCTTGTGGGGTTAGTGGTCTTGTGGTGATTTGGACATTGAACGCTTTTGTACAGGGATCTATGTTGTCATGCATTCACTTGGCAACTCATGAGAGTACGTCCAAGTCATATACTTCGACCATAATGAATAGGTGCAACTCAAAAAGACATCACTTATCTGAATCCCACAATGTTGACTTCGATGCATATTGCCTACGCTTGATTATCATTGCTTGTGTATGTGCTAGCTTTGCTTCTTTTGGTATTACTTATACACAGTCACAAAACACATTGTTTATTTATATACATGTTTATAAACCCATGTCACTTCATGAGGATAAAAACCAATTGTAGAACTCAAGGTTGTACCGGAGTGTGGCACATGCATCTCATACTCGTGGTAGCCTACTCAATAATAACAGATATTTTGCAACATCGAGTAGCATGGTACCTTGTCCGAGTCTACTCGCAACATGTAGCTCCTCCTCAATGAGAATTTTATCAATCAGAGAGTTTTATTGGCTAGTTCCAGCGAAGTCCCTACCCCAAATAGCAATCAGTACTCGAAGGAAAGTTTGTGCTACATACGTTGGGTCTCTTTGAGACTGCCATTTGGCGAGTCGCTCCTCTGTCATAATCCGGGCTCCAAGTTCGGCCATTGTAGCACAGTTTTCAAACCAACATTTTTCAAATTGACTTTGACCCTCTGATTATTGCTTTAGTTGCTCTATCTCTAAGAGATTTGGTTGGTAAAGCACTTCATTGCATATCAC
The DNA here is from genome assembly GCF_053477565.2 of Lygodium microphyllum. Classification (NCBI taxonomy): domain Eukaryota; kingdom Viridiplantae; phylum Streptophyta; class Polypodiopsida; order Schizaeales; family Lygodiaceae; genus Lygodium; species Lygodium microphyllum. Next base: position 18,281,778 of record NC_141144.1, on the reverse strand, counting down.
AGTTAAGCGTAGTTCGTCGGCCTCCCTGTCAGAGATTAGTTGCATGCGTTCATGTAGGAGCTTGTCATAGTGCTCGTTAAGATATTCTTGCTCTTCCCAAGGTAGCGGATATGGCAAGTATTCTTGAAGCTACTCCCTAGGGAGTGTGCCTATGTCTACAAGGACGCAGACACATGCGAATAATTTGAGTTTAGCATCCCACTCAATCAAGCACTCTATGACACTTCTATGTTCAATGAGGACTTACTCGGTTGCTATCTCATGCAAGGTTCTGGGAGTTTCCCTAGGCTTTATTATAGCTGGGGGCTCATGTCTAGATGAGCAGGATTGGTCACTGCTAGGATTGCCCGTGCTTTCAGGTTTTTCATATTTCTTATGAGGCTTTGCTACAATTGTGTCATGGTTCTCCTCGGATGTGACTGGTATAGTTTTGTCAACCTGTTCTGACAGTGTTGTATCCACTCTTGATTGGTCGATGTAAGTTCGATTATCAATGGATTGAGTGTTTCAAGAAACCGTTGATGGTAATGGTTGCTTTGACTTATCAGAACACACGGATGTGTCTGAGATTTCACCATTATTAGGAGAGATGGTGATGGGTTCATTCATAGGTGGACTCAAAGCTTTATTCCCAAGCTCTTCAGTGCTCCTGGTCTCAATCTTCTTAGTGTCTACAACCACTTGTAACTGCTGTTGTTTTTGTTTTTTTCTCCTCTTTTTATCGGGCAATGAAGGTGTATCCTTTAAAGGCTCGGGACCCTGAACCAGGTCGGTCATTGATGTGCTTGGTTGGGCCTAAGCCTTCTCTTTCTCTAGTGTGTCCTCATGGGACATAGATGGGGCCTGTTGAACAGCCTCACTAGGTTCTGAGGATACAACTGACTCTCTTTGTGGAGAGTTTAACTCTTTAGCCAATTCTCTTTCATTTAGCCCCTCATCCGATTGACTCACAACTTTATTCCCAAGCTCTTCAGTGCTCTTGGTCTCAATCTTCTTCGTGCTACAACCACTTGTAATTGTCGTTGTTTTTGTTGTTTTCTCCTCTTTTTCTTGGGCAATGTAGGTGTATCCTTTAAAGACTTGAAACCCTGAACTAGGTCAGCAGTTAATGTGCTTGGTTGGGGACCTCTGCCTTCTCTTTCTCTAGTGTGTCCTCATGGGACATAGATGTGGCCTGTTGAACAGCCTCACTAGGTTCTAAGGGTACAACTGTCTCTCTTTGTGGAGAGTTTAGCTCTTTAGCCGATTCTCTTTCATTTAGCCCCTCATCCGATTGCATTGGCAGTTACTCCTGGTCGGGGGCATTTACTCTAGGCTCTTGTCCTTACCCATTGTTGAAACATGCCTCCATTGCTTCTTATCAATGCAGGTGTTGTGTTTAGAGTTGTTTTTCTCTTGCTCAGGAGTTTTGGGTGACTCTAGTGTAGAACCAAGAGACAGTTTAGGGTTCTTGTCATGTAGGCTTGGACGGAACCAGCTGAAGAAGTCAGGGTTGTATTGATAGGAAGCATAGAGATCTAGGATTGCAGGGTCTTGAGTGAGGCAAAAGACATATGCGCTAACATTAAGAACCATGCTTCCTACTCCTAGCCTACTAGCTACATGTAGATCTTCTTCTAGAAGCAATTTATCGAACAAGGGATACTTTTGGACAATGGCATAAATCTGGACCTCATGGACCATTGCCAACACTCGTAGTGAGGTTGGGGCAACGTACGTGGGATCATGTATTGATGTCCAAAGGGCTTTCCTTTGCTCAGCGAGTGTCATTAGTCAGTGGCCAATTTTGGCTACCAAACTTTGATTGGAGTACCATTTCTGCACAAAGTTACCTTGTCCTTTTCCTTTTCATTTAATTGCTTCAAGCTTTTCCTTCTTTGTCTCACATTGAGCAGTATAACATGAGGGTATCAAGCACAATTCTCTAGATGTGGCCTTTGGGATGTCCTTTATGACTTCCTCAACAATAGCTTCATAGCGGGAGCAAACATGTTGTTGCTCATCCCAAGTTAGGGGTTCGGCTATGAGCTTCATGTACTCTGGTGTTGGCCTTCCCATGTCCACATGGACGTACGCACATGTGATGGCTGTTAGCTTGTGATCAAGTTTCATTATGCACTTCATTTTTGGTTCATTGGTCAGATGCGCCATCTCCTTGACCAAATCTTCGATAGATTTCTTTTCAAGCCTAGGTTTTAGGTGCTTTGGAAGTGCTGGAGGTGTCGATGATGTTGGTTGTGACACCTCTTCTGCATGTGAATTGCTAAGGACACATTCCACAAGGGGCATTGTCACGGCCAAAGGTTGTGACTGTTGTGATTCATGATTGGAAGTAGTAGCAGCTAGTTCAATGGACTGGCCACTATTGGTAGACTACGGTGTAAAGTCCTTAAGCGGATCAGAAGTGGTCGTGTCTTTTGTTGCCCTTTGCGCATTCACTTATGCAGATCGACGAGCATCAGTTGAGCTAGTCACAATGGATTGCACAGCAAGGATATCCTTAGGTTGAGAGCTAAGGGTGGTGTCATGTCCCACTCCTTGGACATTTGGAAGCTTAGATGGAGATAGAGATTGGAATTGAGTAGCTACTGTGCAGAGGGTCTAGAGCCCCCTCTGTGAGGGTCTAGGGACGGCAGTTCCCCCCCCCCCCCCGCCCGCAAGGCCATTACAGTAAACACCATGCGCAATTTGAAGGACCGTTCGTAACCAATTTTTTAACTACTTACTGTAGATTTCAACCTAGTGATAGATCTATGATGTGCTTTCAGCTCTACATGTTCTCTATGTCGGTTTTAGAATCTACAGGTTAAAAATTTTGAAAAAATCCAAATTCGGCCCAGCATGTCTCAATTGCAGGGGCCGAATGTCTGACTTGGCCCGTCCAAATGGCCAAGGGCCGAATGTAACTAGTCCGAATGGGGTTGGGCCGAGTCAACAGGATCGAGGGCCGAATCAGGTGGGCCAAATGCCAAGTTGGTCCGAATGGTCAATTCGGATAGGCCAAGTGGTGGGCGTTCGAGGGCCGAATATCAAGTTGGTCTGAATGGTTGATTCGAACAGGTCGAGCAGTGGGCATCCGAGTGATAATGGACCGAGGGCCGATTCTGGGACTCAGCCCAAAATCGTCGTCACTCGGATGGCAGGCCGAACACGACCAATTTTGGCTGACACAATAAAAAATCACTCAAATCACATAATTTAGGTCACGGTCTATCGCACGCACCTCCAGATCAAAGCTATGGATGGAGGGGAAGAGTTGTATATACTTGGAATAGCAAATAAACTCCAAAATGCAAATTAGCAAACGAATCAAACCCTCTTGCCCTGTTATGACAACAGAAACCCTAATGCTTGTTTTTCTTCTTTTTTCTTTGTTTTTTCCTACCCTAATGCATCCAAATCACAAAAGAAATATCTACACTACTCCAACATGCTTTTCCAAATCCAAAAACCCAAAAAGCTACTTGCTAAGGAGATCGAATACCTCTTCAGACTCCCTTGCTTCCTATCTATCTACCTCAAGCACCAGTTCAGGGAAAACCCTACTTCAATGCTTGATTCGAAGCGCACAAGCGCTCAAGGCTTGAATATGTTGGTCTGAAACCAAAATGTAGAGGTGATCAACCGCCAAAACCCACGAACCACTTATTGCTTCAAGAGTTTCAAGCCGAGCACTAATGGCTACCTCTCACATAGCCGACGCGCTATCCATTCCTACGGGTGTAGTGAGCTTACCTCCATGCCTGATTGAGTTACCTCCTCTCCTGAGCACTCGGGTAGCTCCACGATCCAAGTGCAAGCTTCAAGCGAGCTCCATCCTCAAGCTCCACGATCCAAGTGCAAGCTTCAAGTGAGCTCCATCTTCAAGCTCCACGCTCCAAGCTCCATTGTCGTGAGCAAGACAAGAGAAGAGAAGAGAAGAGAAAAAGAGAGGATAAGACGGAGAGCTTCTCCACCCCGGTCCTCACCCTCACACTCTCACACTCTCTCTCTCAAGTATAAGCTTAAGCAAGCAAGAATAAGAAAAAGAAGAAGAGGAGGAGAGCCACTTTTGGCCACACACAAGAATGAGCTTCTTATTCACTTTTCAACTTTATATACAAAACCCCAAATCCCTTTAGGGCGGTCATCCCCTTATCCCCTTTTGTACATGGCCATCGGTCATGGCCTAGAAGGCCCTTTTTCCCATTGTCATCCTATCTTCTTAGCTTCCTTCCTACCGCCCATCTACCTTTACAAATCTCACGAGTGAGAGCCTAGCACTCTTAAAATAAATCATGGTGCGTCTTGCACTCTTTTACAAGAGTATTGACTTGAGTTTTTTCTTGTGCACATTTCTCCTTGATTTAGGACTTTTCTGCACTTCTTCTATTTCCATATTTTTCTTGGCATGCCTTCGTCTTCCATTTCGCTTTTGCCTTGGCCTTGTCTTCTGCTTTATATTTTCCAGATGTTTGTTTGAGGGTTAACAAATGACATATAATATTTTATATAAGTTGTGACAAGAACATGGGCATGCTGTCAGAGTGCAGCGGTGCGGAAGCGTAGGACTAAGAGATAGAGAGAATGCAGAGAGAGAAGGGAGAGAAAGAGACAGTGGACGATGAAGATCTGCTGTATATAGAATGCTGAATACAAAGATATACACGGGCACAGTGCGCTGGACTGCGTGTCTCCACCTTGACGATGCGACCTGCTGTCCACCTCGAAGTCTGCTGCAGTCTGCACTGTCTGCTGTCTGAAATCTGTGAACAAAGACAGAAATCTACACGGCATCGGTCTGTAATCTGCGACAGAGAAGAGTGACCAGACTGCTGAAAAAAATCGACTATAAATAGTCGAAAAACTGCCTGAACTGGGGCGCCAGAAAATACCCTGTCGGCTGCATTAAATGCAGCCGACTGACTGTACAGATCGGACTGCCACGTGGCAATCCAACTGTGCAGTCCGACTGTTGCACAGTGATCTGATCTCTAACACCCCCTCTCAGAGCCTGGGCAGGGCAGAAGCCTGAGGGATCTGGAATGTTGCCGAAGTAGAGCCTGAGGAAGCGCCTTCGTAAACAAATCCGCAAGATTGTCCTCCGTCTTGCAATACTCCACAGTGATGGTCTCATCCAGAAGCTTTTCTCGGATGAAGTGGTACTGGATCTCAATGTGCTTCGTCCGGGCATGAAAAACAGGGTTCCTTGCCAAGGCAATGCAACTCTCATTGTCACATCGCAGCAATGTAGGACGAGTCTGGGGGCACCCAAGCTCCTCCAACAATCTCCGAAGCCACACAACCTCGCATGTGGTGGAAGACGCGGCCCAATACTCCGCCTCAGTAGACGAAAGGGCTACCGTGGGCTGCTTCTTGCTACTCCATGAAATAACACCTGCACCCAAAGTAAAGCAGTAACCTGTTGTAGACCGTCTGTGGTCCACGTCACCGGCCCAATCTGAGTCGCTCCAACCTGCAAGTACAAGATCTGACCCATCTGTCCCTGCGGGGTAATGAATCCCCAAATCAGACGTCCCCCTTAGATACCGAAGTATCCTCTGAGCAGCCTGCCAATGCACCATCTTAGGTTCACTCATGAACCCTACCAAGAGCCCAACAGCAAAACATAGATCAACCCTGGTGTTGAGAAGCCAAATCAAGGACCCTATCAACTGTCGATAGCGGGACGCATCCGCCAAAGGAGAAGCTGAATGGGAAGTGGCCTTCCAGTTCGGATCCATAGGAGTAGAGAGGGCCTGACAATCTTCCATCTCAAAAGACACCAAGAGCTCCTGTACATATCTCTGTTGGGAGAGAAAAATCCCCCTCTGAGACTGATAAATCTCATGGCCTAAAAAGAAATGGAGTAGCCCCAAATCCGTCATCTCGAACGTCTGATATAAAGCTGACTTTGTCTCCTGGACCTTTTGTGCATCATCACCTGTGACAATCAAATCATCAACATATAATACAAACAGCACACAACCATCCTCGGAAGTGTGAACATACAGCTGCGGATCGGCCTTGGACCGCCGATATCCCAACTGAGACTGGAGGAATGAATCAATCTTCTCGTTCCAAGCTCGCGGGGCCTGCTTGAGGCCATACAGGGCCTTCTTCAACCTGTAGACTTTCCCATCTGAAGAACCAAAGCCAGGAGGCTGCGCAACGTAGATCTCCTCCTTCAAATCACCATTCAGGAAGGCCGACTTCACATCCAACTGATAAACAGGCCACCTCCTATGGCCAGCCAAAGCAAGAACAGCTCTAATGGTTGCCATACGAGCTGTGGGGGCAAAGGTGTCATGACAGTCAATCCCTGGGCGCTGAGTAAAACCCTTAGCAACAAGGCGAGCCTTGTGCTTATCCAAAGTACCATCACTGAGATATTTGGTCTTGAAGACCCACTTGACCCCAATCACCTTCTTCTTCGGGGGGCGTGGCACAAGTGACCAAGTGCCATTCCTCTCAATAGCCTCCAACTTGGCCTCCATAGCTTTCTTCCATGGGGCGGACTGTAAAGCCTCCTTCACGGAGGTGGGCTCTCGGTCCTGCATAACACGGGACATCAAACAATAATTGGAGCAAACAAGCTCCGAAGAATGCGCCTGGTGCCTCCGTGACCGCCGCGGACCATCCGGCGGTCCCCACTCCTCAGGAACCCCTTCGATCCCTGAATCACGGAGTGTGTCACGGGCCCAGCGAGGAGGAGGCCGAACCTCCCCTTGTCGTTCTCCATCAGCAGAAGACTCTGGAATATCCACCGGTGGTAACTCCTCAGAGGTGTCCGGTGGAACAGTAGACTCTGTGTCAGAAACAAAATCATAATCAAAAGGCAAGGGCTCCAGTGGAACTGTAGAAGGAGCCCAACTCTCCCCTGGATCTCCAAGAACGGGATGCTCCGCACCCGTTGAAGTAGCCGGAACCTCCACAAACCGCACATCACGGCTAGTGTACACATCCCGCTTGACGGGATCATACAGTCGGTAGCCTTGGGACTGGGAGTTGTAGCCAACAAATACCTGTTTTCGAGAAGCCGCTTCAAACTTATCACTGTGAGCCTTGGGAATGTGAACATAGGCATCACACCCAAAGACTCGAAAGTAAGAAACATCTGGCTTCGTCCCAAAATAAGCCTCAAATGGAGTCATCCCTTCCACGGCCGAAGTAGGGGATCGATTAAGAATGTGGACTGCAGTAGCCACAGCCTCGGCCCACAGAACCTGAGGGGTCTATCGGTGCTCCATCATGGTGCGCGCCATCTCGATCACACTGCGGTTCTTCCGTTCTAGAATACCATTTTCTTGAGGAGTATTGGTATTGGCAAACTCCTGGTGAATTCCTCTATCTGCACAAAACCGAGCAAATTCATTAGACACAAATTCACCTCCCTTGTCGGATCGCAAGGTCTTCAACTTCCGGCCTGATCGGTTCTCCTCAAAGAGAAGCCAATCCTTGAAGTGCGAGAAAGCTTCTGACTTTAGTGCCAAAAAATAGGCCCATGTCATCCTGCTATAGTCATCCACGATCAGCATGAAGTACGAGCTCCCACGCAGGGACTCATTCCTCATAGGGCCACATAGATCCGTAGAGACTACCTCCATCGGTGAAGTAGACCGCCGCGAAGCTGTGTGGGGAATGGCATCCCTATGCTGCTTCCCCCGTATGCAGGAGACACATGGCTGCTGGCTCACCACTATATTCGGCAACCCTCGAACAAGCTGTCCACGTGACGCCCTCCGAAGATAGTCATAGTTCAGGTGACCAAACCGAGCATGCCATATCTCAGACTGTGACTGTGAGGTAAGAAGAAGAGTAGAGAGGGCAATGGAAGACTTCAGTTTGTAAATGCCGTTCTCCTCATATCCAGATGATAGAACCTTCCTCGATTCACGATCAAGGACTCGCACAGTAGAACTGTCAAACTCCACCAAAAGACCAAGGGAGCAAAGCTTATGAACTGAAAGGAGATGGTACCCTAATCCTGGTACATGCAAAACCTCTTAGGTATGGGTGCCACCTCGTCCATCCAGAATAAGCTACATCTTACCCCGACCTGCAACAGAAACTGAAGAGCTGTCGCCAATGAGAACCTGCCCACGCGAAGGTCGCAGCTGGGCAACACCATCTGATGAACGAGTCATGTGCCGTGAGGCACCACTATCAACAATCCACTCTCGAGCTTGGGGAGCCGTCATCACAGCATCAGAAGCATTTGGTGAAGCGTCCTCAATGACAACTAGATGTAGAAATGCAGCTGATGAGGGTGCAGCCACCGCTCCAGAATCCTTGGTATCCCTCTTCTTGATGTCCTTCGTGTCTTTGTCAGGGCAATCCTTCTTCCAATGGCCAGTCTTTCCACAAATATGACATGTGGAGTCTTTGTCCTTCTCCTTCTCCTTGTCCTTCTTGGACTTGTTATCCCCCTTCTTCTTCTTTTGGTCCTTCCCCTTCTTCTGAGAGGCTTGACCTATCAACGCCTCCGTCTTGGAAGCATTCTGTCCCTTTAACTGTTCCTCTTGGTCCAAGACCATAGGAACCAACTCTTCCCAGCGAAGAGTAGACTCTCGCCCGAAGCAATAAGGGCAGAGTAAAATGTACCGAATCGTGGCGGCAACTGGGACAATAGTGTGATCGCCATGTCTTCGGAGGAAATCGGCTTCCCCGCATTCTGAACCTGCATCTGTAGCTGCCTTAGCTTGTTAATGTGTTCCCTTAGCGAAGAAGACTTATTGACGAACAAGGTCCGCATCTGTACCTCCAAAGAAACCCTCTTCATCAGGGTCATCCGATTGTACATTTGATCAAGCTCTAGCCATATCTCACGAGCCACCGTCAAGTGCTCGATGTGAGCGATCACGGCTGTAGTGCATGATAGAAAGAGAAAGGATCGTATCCTGGCATTCAGTTTGTCCCAATGAGACTGGGCCCTGGCCAACTCCGTACGAGCATCGGAAGAGAGTTTGGACTCATCTCTTACCGAAGGCCGGTCAATATCCTCCTGTACCAACTCCGCCAAATCATAGGACTCAAGGATGGCCAACATCATTACGAGCCAAATGCGGTAGTTGTCGCCGTCGAGCTTCTGATCTGAAGGAAGAGCCGGTAAGACAGGCACCTTCCGGTCCATAATCGCCTGGAACTCCAAGTCCATCTCTGTAGACATCTTCACCTGCAATGCCTTCTCAAACGCAAAAGCAACCCCCTCTGACTGGGTAAACTCAGCCTGCTAAGGCTCTTCCGCGTCTCGAAGCTTCTTCACCCGCCGGAGGCGATGAAAAAGCAAAACCTGCACTTTTAGGTTGAAAACTCAAACTTCCTCCACGTCAAAAAGCAGTAAACAACAGCAAATCCACCACCTGTACTCCTTTCCTGTGCGCCCACACTCGTTTCAGCCTTGTTCCAAGGCGCAGCCCTCCTGCCTGCCCTTAAATGCAAAAAACGCAAATTTGTGTCGCGATGGAAACTCCACTTCAGGTTGATTCTGCGCTCAGTCAGCCCTCAAACACTGCTCTAATACCATGTCAGAGTGCAGCGGTGCGGAAGCGTAGGACTAAGAGATAGAGAGAACGCAAAGAGAGAAGGGAGAGAAAGAGACAGTGGACGATGAAGATCTGCTATATATAGAATGCTGAATACAAAGATATACACGGGCGCAGTGCGCTGGACTGCGTGTCTCCACCTCGACGATGCGACCTACTGTCCACCTCAAAGTCTGCTGCAGTCTGCACTGTCTGCTATCTGAAATCTGTGAACAGAGATAGAAATCTGCACGGCACCGATCTGTAATCTACGACAGAGAAGAGTGACCAGACTGCTGTAAAAAATCGACTATAAATAGTCGAAAAACTGCCTGAACTGGGGCGCCAGAAAATACCCTGTTGGCTGCATTAAATGCAGCCGACTGACTGTACAGGTCGGACTGCCACGTGGCAGTCCGACTGCTGCACAGTGATCTGATCTCTAACACATGCTTCCCATGATGTTCTACAACAAGAGGCCACTAATAGAGCCTTGTTACAAAGAGCTTACATATCTATGGATGCAATGCTAAATGTTGGACAAAGAGTTACATGCTCTGCAATTATGTATGCCTTAAAACCTAATTTTGGGGATATATTCTTTTTGGGCGGTCCTTGTGGGTCTAAAAAGACATTTCTTTATATGTATTTATTGGCTCAATTATAAAGTAATCTATGTGCAGCATTGGCAACAGCATCATTTGACATTGTTGCCTTACTTTTACCTAGTGGTTGTACTGTTCACTCTAGCTTCAAGATCCCATTGGAACTAGATAGTCAATCCTTCTTTACTATTCATGTTCAAAGTGACCTTACTCACTTACTAAGATAGTAAAGCCTAATTTTGTGGGATGAGGCTTCTATGATGCATTGGTATGCCTTTGAGGTAGTTGATAGGACTTTGAGGGATATTATAAGATGTGATACATCATTAAGTGGAAAGGTTACTTTATTTGGAGGAGATTTTAGGTAGATCTTGCCAATTGTAATCAAGGGCTCTTGTGAGGATATTGTTAATGCGACTCTATGCTACTCTCATCTATAGCAATATGTTGGGTATTAAGACTATCAAGAATATATGTGTATCTGTCAATGGTGGTGTGAATGATTATGCTTACAATGATTGGATTCAAGGTATAAAAGATGGGATGGGCACTACAAATGATTGTGAGAAGTTATAGAGTCCATCTAGCATGGTATTGAAAACACAATCTATCAAAGCCTTGGTTAATAGTGTATATCATGAAGTGCTAAGTGTGACTGATTTTGGAACATATTTTAGAGAGTGTATAATTCTTGCATCATGCAATACAGAGGTTGGCACCTTAAATCATTATGCATTGCAGTTAATGCGAGGAGAAGTTGCCCAATATTATAGCATTGATTCAATTACAGAGACTGATGAAAATTCATTTTTGTACTTTGTAGAGTACTTGAATACTCTAGATCTGGTAGATGCATTCCCTCCTTATCATTTGTTATTAAAAATTAATGCATCTATAATCCTCCTTAAAAACTAGAATCTAAGATAGAGATTATGTAATGGTATGAGATTGATATGTAGGGCTTTTAACATAAAGTTGATATATGTAGAGCTAATTTTAGGGAAAAATATAGATGAAAATGTTTTTATTCCAAGAATCACATTCATTCCTAGTAATTTATATTTTTCATTTACTATGAAATGAAGGTAATTTTCTATATGACTAACATTTGCTATGACAATCAATAAGTCGCAAGAACAAACTTTGTTTGTTATTTGTCTTTATTTAAAAGCACCATTCTTCACTCATGGCCAATGGTCTATAGCATTTTTTAGGGTAAAATCATCATCTAGTGTGAAATTCTTATTGAAAGAAACTGTAGATGTTACAAATGTCACTGCTAGCATCATCGAAAAGGATGTACTTCAAGAAGTACATTGATATGAAATGCCTTTTCAACGAGGTTTATTTATTTCATTGATAATTACTTACAATCACTTCCCTCACGCGTTTTTTTAGATATTTCTTAATAAAGTGTTTGAAAATGTTCTTTTGATTTTGAATTACTTTTTTTCTTAAGTTTTTGCTCAACTTTTGTAGATGACTATTCCAAGTTATGGCTATTGTCCAACTTCAGAGTATTAGAAGCATCTACAGTGTACTTTGCGGGGACTGTTATTAACCATGCTACCATAAGAAGGACTCTAGCTAGAGTCATAGAGCATGTGGAGTTTGATCTCAACATAGGCATTATGTTTCTCCTATTTGTTGAGATCTCACATGTAGGGTACATTCAAGTTATCATGTTTACATTGAGATCTCAAATGTAGAGAGAGAAGGAAACAAAGAGAAATAAATGAAGAGGAGAGAGAATAAAAAAGGGGACACATAGAGAGAGAGAGAAACAAAAACAAAGAGAAAACCAAAAACAAAGAGAAGAGAATTAAAAACTATAATGCTTTAATGATAGCTTTTGAAGAATTGATTGTGTACAAAATTAATTATATTTGATTGAGAGAGAGAGAGAGAGAGAGCATGTGCTTATAGCCCCCCTCCCTCGCTATGGTATGAATATTATTCTTGATCACATTGCTTTCAAGACCCTAATCCTAAAAGAGAGAGCGAGGGGGAGGAGTCGTGCAAAGTTAAGGAAAGTGAAATACAATATTTGGGGGAAGAAGTGAGGAGAGACAATGAGCAAAGTGAAATATAGTATGTGAAGAAGTAGTAAGGAATGTGAAGTTGATGTGCAATATGGAATCTCGTATGAAATATGGAGCTATATATACGATGACTTTTCCAACCATATGTCTGAGAATTACTTTTTGAATATTATTTTTTTAAGAGGCAAAAGAAGCTATACAAATATATTAGTATCAATATGGTACAAGCTTTATATCATTTTATGTGAGTTCAATAAGAGAATTACAAATATTTATAACATATATAAAACCATTAATAATTTGATTTAAGGGAAAGAAGAAAATATGGCATTCAAATAAAGGAAAGAAAAGAGAAGATAACCCTCTAAAAGTAATGAAGTAGAAAGCCTCCAAATCCCAAAGAATCTACAAGTATCTAGAGTTTCAAACCTCCATGTCATGACTTTTATTCACATTTTTGGAACAATGAACCTGAACACTACAATAGGATCAAAGTTTGCAATCCATGACAATGACTTGTGAACCGCGTGACCACGAGTTTATCAGCACTACCTCCACAAAAATTGGAGAGGTTAACCTCTCCATCGGCTCTGATCAAGTTGGCTTTGTTCGCATCCCAAGCCCCGTCGATGGCGTGATAGCATGTAAGCCCATTTTGCCCAATCCCTTACACCCTTTCAGATGGCTTCTTTCTCCCATTGATCATGCTGGTCCCATCACTGGAAATGTTGAAGACAATGCTTTATTGTTGAATGTGCTAGTTGGATGGGATGGTGTAGATGAAAGGGCAAGCTCTTTCATTAAGGAGATGAAGAAAGTTGACTATTGTGCTCTTTTGAATGAAGGGGCAAAGGGGACCCATATAGGACTGGGGAGGGAAGCCTTCCTATGGCCTACACTAGAAGATGTTGTGCAACAAGCTTGTCGGGATGTTAGCAAGCACTTAGAGGATCTTGGTGCCATAGTTGAGACTACATCTATTCCATTGCATCTCAAAGGGGCAGTGATATGGACATGGTTTGTCCTTGCAACACTTGTGGATGGTCTTTTCCACTCAAATCAATCTAGCTTAATAGGAGTGGATGAACAAGGTAAAATTTACAACTGAGCAACGTTCTTGCGGCAACAACTCTTGGCAAATGTAGCAAGGTGAGCAAAGGATGAATATGCAACTGTTTTCAAAAGGCATGACTAAACAAGCAATGAAGACTAAGTTAATAAGAAGATACAATGGGAGAAGAGAGTGCTTGTTTTGCATGATGGCGGGAGTAATATTTAGGATTGCTTGTTTTGCATGAGGGTAGGAGCAATTTTTAGGATTGCTAATTCGGGCATTTTCTTGTTTCTTTAGCATTGAGCTATACCCAAATACCTCATAACATTGCCATCAGGTCTGCATTAGATTGTCAAAGCTAGTGCTATGTGCCATGCTTCAAACCAAGGCTCTTAGGCTCCTCTATTGAGCAACCTTATGAGGACTAGAACTAACCAAAGCTGCACATGTATTGACAATAAATGCAGTCATAGACTTGCCATCAGTGGCACAAGAATTTCAGACAAGTTCGCATGATAATTCCCACCTTGTGAGTTATGACATGCATGGGAGGGATTGCATACCTAGTTAGGTGTGGTTCGGACTAGGGGCTGTCGGCCCCGACCTAGGGCTCGTAGCCCCCAACCGCACTTAAGGCTAGGTGTATGGTGCCTCCCAAGCAGAAGATTGTGATGTTGAACACATAGTGAAAAACAAGGGGAAAAAGCTCCTTTTCCACCTCGAGTTAGCAACCTTCACCCCCCAAGTGCACCTAGCGAGGGTATGCAATGCCTGTAGTCCTATGAGGCAGCACTATCTCAGTATGATGTGCTGATTATGCCCATAGTTCCTCTCAAGGAAAAGAAGCTATCAAAGCATCTAAGCATAAGGAGGGAGTATGAGGAGGCATCAGCTGAGTTGATAGTAGAGCATGCAGCCTATGGGCTTGGGTATAGCAGCAACACACAGTGCATGAACCTAACTGGCCACCCACCTATGAGCCTACCCATGGCTATGGGTAAGGTGCCCCAAAGAAGGACCAAATGATTGCCTTGCCTATAAGCCTTATGCTCATTGGGAGATGGTAGGGTAAGGGGGGCAACTATAGAACACCTAAGAAAAAAGATATATTTTTTGGGAGATTTCACATTTTGTAGTTTTTTTGAGATTTGAATATATGTAGGGGATATCAAGAGGAATTGAACGAGTGTTCAATATTGAAATTTTTCTTCTTTGTATGCTAACATAACTCATTGTTAACCCAAGTCTTCTACAAAAGAGACGTATCTTGGCTTGACAGTTTATTTCCCTTTATCGAAGATTCACCATTGGAATTTGGTTGAGATTCAATCTTCTTTTGATCTTCATTGCTTTATTGGTACATCTCCTATTTTAGCTCCTTTCGTGCTCAATATGTGAAGAAATGGCACGTTTGCTTACACTTATAGTAGGCATCAAGAATAGGGGAAAGCTTTTTCACACGCAACCTCAAATCCATGAGCATCTTGTAGCTCAATACTTCTTTGTGTTCCACCCTCCTGTCTCAAATGATACAGGCTCTCTTATCTCCTCTAGGATTGACAAGTAGGAGAGGGACACAAAGGACTGAAGGCCCTCCTACCTCAAATGATACATGCACTCTTATCTCCTCTAGGATTGACAAGGAGGAGAGGGACACAAAGGACTTAAGGCCCTTGGGAACTTGTAATGGTTTGAACCTCAACTTCCAACAATGATGAAACCAAGGTATGCTAACCCACACTCCACACTTTAAGAGGACTTCACTACAAAATAGGACATGTAATGTATTAGATTGTCATTGCAACACATACAACAACCTAAAACCCAATCCTTTTCACTATTCAAACCTACCACAACTTCAAAAAACTCTCTAACACTAAACTTGAAATGGTTGAGATAGTTCAAGCTTGAAAATGTCATGGAACCATCTTGAGGATTCCTCTCTAGAGGGGATCTAGTCCATGATGAACATGAAGATATCAAACATTACAAGATAAACATATCTCTTGCACAAAGGTTCCAGCAGTAAGGAAATACTTGCTTTATGGACTTTTCTAGGTTTGCCTAATCTAAGCCACATAGGTTTCAAATTTCAGTAACTTGTCATCAAGTGTATCTCACATCATTGTTTGCATTTCATTAACGAGCTCTTGGGCCCTATCCCTCCTACACACTTGCTTTGCATGGAAGGGAGGAGGATGTACACAAGCAACTTACATTGGCTTGACAATTTATTTCCCTTGATTGAAGATTCACCATTGGTACTTTGGTTGAGATGCAATCTTCCTTTGATCTTCATTACTTTATTGACACATCTCTTGTTTTACCTCCTTTTGTGGTTAACATCTAACAAAATGTCATGGTTGCTTGCACTTATAGTAGGCATCAAGAAAAGGGGAAAGCTTGTAATGATCTAAACCTCAACTTTCAACAATGAAACAAAACCAAGGAATGCTAACCCACAATGGACACTTTAAGAGGAGGACTTCACTACAAAATAGGGCATGCAATGTATTAGATTGTTATTGTAACACATAGAGCAACCCAAAACCCCATCTCTTTCACCATCCAAACCTACCACAACTTGAACAAATTCTCTACCACTAAACTTGTAATGGTTAAGAGAGTTCAAGCTTGAAGATCTTATGGAACCATCTTGGGAATTCCTCTTTAGAGAATATTTAGTCCATGATGAACATGAAGATATCAAACATTACAAAATCAAAATATCTCTTGTACAAAGGTTCAAGCAGTAAGGAAATACTCGCTTTATGGATTTTTCTACATTTTCTTAATCTAAACCACATAGGTTTCAAATTTCATTAACTTGTCATAAAGTGTATCTCAAGATCTTTGTTTGCATTTCATAAACAAGCTCTTGCCCTACCCCTCCTACACATTTTCTTTGCATGCAACGGCAGGAGGATGCAAGTAGTCAATTTCCCACTGTAAACTATGTACGCACTCCACATGAACTCCAAAATATATTATATATCTTGATTGTTCAAGGGTAGGAGGGGTTCATAATATCTAGATATTGATAACTTTGTTGGAATCTATCTATATTGTTTTGGCCTTTGGGCCCAATTTTCCATTCAAATTGGATGATTTTTTAATCAAAATGTATATAATTGAGTGCCTCAACTAGTTATTGAATCTAGGGGCCCCAACTACTATTTTGTGCTTGAGCTCAGTAAACACAAGAGTCTAAATAATTTCCCTTCTTCTTTCAGCATATGGTTATCAACCAAGTATGATCAAAATGTCTTCTTGCATACATATTGGTATTGGCATTTGAAACAAAGCTAATTTCATACTTGATAGGTCCCAAGTATAGAATTGTCTTCAACCAAATCTCATTTTCCAACAATGTGGAGAATTGTCTTCAACCAAATCTCCTTTTCCAACAATGTGGAGAAACCTTGTTGTGTTTCTCAATGGAAGGCATAATACATTTGAATATCTCTCTTGCCTCTTTACCTTAGGGTTTGATTTTTTTTGCTTCCATTTTGAAGATTTATTACTTTGCTTCTATTTCAAAATCCATAAACTTTATTTTTGTATTATTATTTGTGTTCTTTGTTTCTATTTAGTCTCACTAACGTTTAGGCTCCAACATTGATGCTTTCAAATACGTGGGGGTTTATGGACATGATTGTCAAATGAGGATGTTCCTCTACTATGGAAATGTTTGTGCTAGTCTAACAGGTGTTCCCTAACATTGAAAATCCTCTGAGTTGTTTGAAGTTCACCAATTTTTAACTTCAAAGATTCAAAACAATGTACATTTCACCAAGGAAATGGGTCAATTAATGCACAAGAAAGAAAGGTGGAAATTTCAAATGAATCTCCAATGAAATCGTTAAGTGTCCCTCATGTTGGCTATTTGATTGTTTCACCCATATGATGGGACTTTTGACATTGCCCCTCAAAATTTTGTGCTATTATTATTAGACAATGCCTTATAGGTACAAGAAATCCCTCAAAGGTGGCCAATGTTAAGGAGTCCACCAAAGAGGCCCAATGACACGGTTTTTTGACTTATAGATTGAGAGCCAACAAGAATGCTTCTCTGCCTATACCTTGATAATTCATTGGTGCCACTTAGATGTTCAATAAATATTTACTTCACTTTAGACCAAACTATCTAAGAAAATGTAGTGAAGTCATAAGCTTTTCCCTATGTGTAATGTTGCAAGAAAGGAGTAGTGATGGTATATTTTTAACAATGTGATATAAGAAGCACAAAATCAATGAAACAAATCCCTTGCTTTATAGTTTAAGGTGTAATGGGAATTTTAAGATTTACAAAAATACCATAGTATTTGAGGTAGATTTTCAAAATGGACTGTAGTAAGAACAAAAGGTGACCTAATGATATGGCGACCATCAAGGAGTTGCAAGGTCTTTTGACTTGTAGATTGAGAGTCAGCATGGATTGCCTCTTTTCCCATTTCTTGTAGATTGAGACTCAAGATCTACAAACTTTAAACTTGAAGGCATAATGGGAATTTTAATATTATAAGTTAAAGAATATAATTTCCTATGAGAACAAAAGGGGTTAATGTTGAGTCCATCAAACAGGACCAACGATAAGGTCTTTGAGCATGTAGATTAAGAGCCAACATGGACACCTCTTTGGCCTATATATTGGCAATTCATTGGTGCAACTTAAACATTCAATAAAGTTTTGTCTCTAGTCCAAGCCAAACTATTGTTGTAAAGATGATGTAATCACAAAATCCTACATACATGCAATGTTGCAAGAAAGGTGTAGTCATGCAGTAAGGTTTGAAGAGAGGGAGGGGGAAGGTTGAGACAGAGAGAACAATGGACAAATCCCAAAGCACAAAGTTAAAATTCCATAAAATTTGGGGTAGAGTTTCAAACTTAAGTCTCATTAGAATAAACATAATGATTCAATTTACTAATACTAAATGTGTTTTTTAAATGTTAATTGTAGCCCATATATTAAGGCCTTGAGAATCTACTCCATTGAGCTACATTATTAGTAGATAGTTTGACCATGGGATTGAAACTTTCCTCCATGAGTTCAATTGTGTCCACACACTTGCAAGTGGTGGTGGTGTGTATATCAAATAATGTCCTTGGTGATAATCTCTTTACAAACAAGTACATATCTCTATATCCATATAATGTTATGTACCAATGATATGTGTATATATGTATAGATGCATGTTTATTTAAGTATGTACTTACAAACGTGGCTATGTATAATCATTGTCAAACATAGCTATATATAATCATTGTGCGTGCGTGCGTGCGTGCGTGCGTGCGTGTGTGTGTGTGTGTGTGTGTGTGTGTGTGTGTGTGCGTGCGTGCAAAGTAATAGAGAACAAAGAGAAACAAATCCTTGCAAGATAATTGTAATACAAATGAGGGTCATGCTTGTAATATCACATCATTTGATATTGAGCATTACAATGCAATTACACAAGGTCATGACTAAGAAACCACATGATTGCTTAGTTGTTGACAAAACATGATATATAAAAAAATATATGAAGGGGTTGCACTTGGTACTTGCAGACTGGCTAGGAAGAAGATTATAAGCACTAATGCAAACAAACCTATGGTGTAGGTGTCAAGGGCACAACCTAGTTTCCATCCCTTTCACCATATCTAAGAATATACATTGCTTATGTCAAAGAGATTAAAACTTTTAGCCTTCACAACCCTTGACCCTTATCCGCACTAGTCAAGTGTCCTCCAAGGAATATCTAAATGATGTTCCTTGGATAAGGAGAAATATATCCATAGCTAAGAAACAACACTTGTAGCTTATAAGGTGCACTATGAATACTGAGGTATGTTTTAAGCCTTATGTGGAGCATGTATATCATAAAGAAATAGTTAAGACAGCAAGCAATATAGAACTTACTAAAGTCATGGTAGGCTAGAGGTGCCCCTTATGGGATTTTCACACCCCATTTTTTTGGTAGAAAACTAGGTAGCCCATTACAATTCCACTCGAGCTCTTATATATCGTCCAATCGATTAGGACTATAGCCGTTGATCCCATATTTCTAAGTTCAGTGCAACCCATCATGGAAATAGCATCAAGAAGCTATGGAAGCTCAAACCAAGTCCCAAAGCATCTCAAAACATTGGGCAAACATCCCCAAAGCATCTGGGCATCAAATACCAAGCCTTGGGAGCATCACATAAGCTAAGAGCATGACATTTTCTTGCTGTAAATCAAACTCAGATCTGTTGCAGAACATTGTGTGATCAGAATTTGGCAGATCTGACATTGGCATTGCGTCAGGAGTGTGCCAAAACCCCAAGTTAGACTCTTACCTTGCCGAAATCGGGTTCCGAATACCCAAGATATGAGAAAAAATGTAATGATGTACATTGTTTGGACAGCAAGGTTTTATCAGGGACGGCTTATGCATAATGCTCTTTGTTGACATTCGGGTGTCATGTTGGATGTATTGATGCTTGGTCATCATAGTTTATGCCCAGATATGCTTTTTGAGAGCTATTGAGCTTTGATTTGGATGCAGAAACTTTGTTGGTGGTTGGGATTTATGCTACCTTGGTTGATTGGTTATTTTACCTCCAGTTTGGTCATGCCTATGGTCTACGGGTACTCCCGACTACTCAAGATGATATGCTGATATATTTGGATGATGCCACTTTGATGTTTATGCTCCCGGATACTTCTTGAGCAAAGAGTAGAGCTCAATTCTTGGTTCACTATCATTTTCTTTGCAGCCGGCATTTCACTTGACAAGGTTTATGCCCCGTGCTACCCATTATGGGACTAATGTCTAATGTGGATGCTTTTGGGTTGTAGTATGGTAGATGTTTAGGCTTGAATCGACTTGCATTTGATAATTTTGTGGAGCAATTTGCATTTGGTCGTCTATTCACTTATGCAGCTTGGATGCTATTTGGCCCTTAATGTCATGATTATGGATGTCTTGGCAGCTAGTTATTGAGCTTTCATTGCTCGTTGATGCTTGGTTCTTTGCAGGTTACTCCTTGATCAGTGGACTTCTTGACAATGCTTGGGTTGAGCAGTTATGGCTTTGTTGCTTCTGTGTTGCCTAGCTTCTATGCTAGTTGGGTTGCTTTTGCCCATACAAGTCACAGAGCAGTTGCTATTGATGCTTACCCGGCTATGCACTTTGTCTCTACTGTCATGTACTTTACAGAGCCACTTATTTGGATGTTGTTATACAGATACTTGGACTTTTCCTGGAGCTTGACTCTTACAAGATTTTTTACCTCTTGCTGGTCTTGGCTTGACTTCGCTTTTCCCAGATGGCATTATGTACTACAAAGCTATGCTTATGCATATGGTTATGGGCTGATTTTATGGCTGAAATCCATATGCTCTTATGATAGATATCTTTTTCTTTATGCTATTGTGGTTGGCTATGTCATGCAGTTACCTATGAGGTTTGTTCATGTGGGAGATTCTACATCTTTGCTTGATACCTCTATGTTCCCTTTTCCGTTACGGATGGATGAGTCCTTACAGCAACATGCTTCTACCATTGATGTACTTGCAAACTATTGCCTTGATGAGCAAGTTCCCTTTGTTGGGATAGCCCTACACTCCTTGAGATCTTCAAACCCTCTTGATGAGGCTTCAGATGCTTCGTCTTCTTCTTCCTCTACAAATGTATGCTTCCATTGTGGGAAGCTTGGGCATGTTAAAAGAAAATGTTTCAAATGGATTAGAGAGCAGTAGAGACAGAGACGGACTCAACATGAGTAGAGAGTTAGAGATACAGGAGATGTAGCAGTAGGTGTTGCCATTGTTACTAGTGGTGAGGTACATGTTGTCACCGATTATGATGCAATTGAGCATGTACTCCTGTCATCTAGTTTCCCTACAACTTTCTTGCTCAGTGATATGGCCTATGCCTTAGATTGGCTATTGGATTCTATGGCATCTTGTCATGTTACTCCTCATAGAGCATGGTTCTCTACTTATAGGGAGTTTGATGGATGCATTTCTTTGGGCCTTGAGCAGGCTTATGCTATTCTTGGTACAAGGGACATACACCTAGATTTTTCTGATGGGACTTCTCTTGTGCTCCATGATGTATGACATGTTTCTATGCTTAGTAAGAGCTTGATGTCTATCTGTCAATTACATGATGCAGGTTACTCTGTTTCTCTTTAGGATAGGTCATGGAAGATCTATCGTGGTTGCTTGGTTTTGGCCAGAGGTTCTAGAGTTGGTTCTCATTACCTAGTGCATGTCTCTCATGTGGGAGATTCTATGGTTGCAGTTATCCAGATACCACATACATTGTTATGGCATTATTGCGTAGGCCATATGCACCACAGAAAGATGGAGATCTTGTCTCGTTTAGACTCCTTGCTGCCTTCTTTGTCACATGTAGATCTTGATGCTTGCCCTGATTGTACTTATGGTCCTTGTAGATCCCCTTTGGCTCATGGCGATCGCGAGAGGCATGATCCTCTAGATCTTGTCCATTGTGTAGTATATGGACCTATATAGGCCTTCCCAGTCACTTGGTGGAGCATCGTACTTTATGACCTTTGTGGATTAAGCTACCCACTCTGTTTGGGCTTTTCCCTTGGTTTGGATTGAGGATGCCACAATTATGCCTGATAGGTTTATGGATGTTGTTGGTTGCATGCTTAAGTGCTTGCAGATGGATTATGAGAGTCATGCTATCTCCCTAGCTTTCACTCCTATTGTCAATAGTCTAGCATTGATTTCCTATGCCCACGGTATTATGGGATTGCTCATGGCATGTGCCTGACTCTACAAGCAAAGGTTGCTTCTATGCTTACCACAACTGGGTTATCTTACGACTTTTGGGCTGAGGCCCTTATGACGACAATCTACTTGCTTAATAGGACTTCATGTCTGGCTTTGGATGGTATTACACCACATGAGACATGGAGTGGCATGAGACCCTCCTATGATTACTTGAGGATGTTTGGCTGCCAGGCATTTGTATGTATGCCAGATATGCTTATGTCACGCAGATGTATCCTCCTTGGTTATGGAGATGGTGACATTCAAGCTTACACGTTATGGAATTTTGATGCCCAACAGATTATACACAAATGTTATGCTGTCTTTTATGAGAAGCAGACATCTCTCAAGCCTCTTAACACGCATTCAGTGCACTTTATGGTTGATTCTATAGCCGTATGTCAGTCTTCCGCTTCGTTGAGGTCACATACTATCTTAAGACCCCATCTCTGGGATGCTAGCCCTTCTTCTATGATTGACTTTGGAGAGTCTATGTGCTCTTAGTTGTCTCCTTTGCACCACATTGATGCTATGCGCTACTCTGATGCTTATGCATTACAGCCTTGCACTCATGAGTTGTGTTTGCTTCATGAGAAGCATTCTTGGATTGCTCCACTGTATGGAGCTGCAAGATCACTTATCTCCTAGATGTCATGGACCCTGGGATGCTTGACTCTTCTTTCAAAGAGGTTCCCGCTTATTACATAGCTCACTTTCTGATTGGGCTTTGGGTGAGATGTCATGATTCCTCACCTTGTCTCTTTTTCTTTTTTGTTTGTTTTTTCACTCCCTGGTCCATTGGCCTTTTAGTGGGAGGTTGTTGGGGTAAAAGACCCTTGGGCCTGCCCGTGTACATTGACTGCCCATATTCTTTATTCATATATATGAGATAGTGCAATAAGGCTGTCATATATCATTCTTAATAGCACCTACATTGTGTGTGCTCTTCTCCACTGCCATTGCATCCCCTTCAGAGTCATGAACCTCCATACTATCTTCTTCTTGAGTACTTGACTCATAGGAATACATAGCCTCATTCTTAAATAGATGAGTCCTTCATCAATAGAGAAGTGCTAATACTTGACCTTGAGTTTAGGGTCTGTCTCTTTGACTAGGATTTCCTTGAGTATCTATTGGTATTTTCAATCCTTTCTTGCCACTTCCCTAGCTACCTTAATGATTGGTTTCCAAGCATTGATACCATGGCAGCTAGAGATTCTATTGTAAAGGTTTCCTCTAGGATGAGGCATTGAGAAACACTTTGCAACTTAAAGCATCCACACGATGATATTCTCCTTTCTCGATCTATACTTGATCTCAAAGTTAAATTCTTGTAAGATCTCAATCCTCTCTTACATTGGCTTATATTAAGTTCTAACTTATTAAAAATCCATTTGAGGCTTTTGCGGTTAGTGACTAGAGAAAACTTATTTCCAAGCACTCCACAACTTGAGGGCATGAATCACAACTAATTGCTCTAGATCATGAGTAGCATAATTCTTCTCATGAGTCTTTAACTTCCTTGAAGAATAAGCTATAGGATGACCTTCTCGCATAAGCGTGCGCTGAATGCAAGAGAGCTTGTATCTGTTACAACATCAAATTCTTTACTTATGTTGGGTAGGTATCACCAATCTTTGTTTGAGCTTCTTGAAGTTGGCTTGCTCAATGGGAGCCCACACAATAGTAATAAAATTCTTGAGAAAATTAGTGAGGGGTGCAATAAACAAGACATAATCCTTAATAAATATCATATACTATCCAATTAGCCTTAAAAGGCTTTGCACCTCTTTAAAACTAATGTTGGAGGTGGCCATTCTTGAACATCCCTGACTTTGGTTGAATCCACTGATATTTCCTATGTGAATACTATGAATCCAAGGTACTCAATCATCTCTCGAAGAAGGCTCATTTTTACTTCTTCGCATAGAGCTTATGCATCCTCATGGTTTCAAGGATGATGTGAAGTTGCGGCTTATGGTCTTGGAGTATGTCAAAATGTCATCAAAGAAGACAAATGACAAAATAATCAAGATAGGGTTGGAAAATATCTTGCATTAGCCTATTGAAGTTGACAGAAGCTTTGCTCAATCCAAAAGACATTAAATGAACTCAAAATTTCCATATCTTATGTTGAAAGCAATCTTTGGAATGTATTCATCCTTGATCCTTACCTAGTAATAACATTATCTAAGATCAATCTTGGAGAATATCTAAGTCCATGATAATCAATGCAAAGATGGAGAGTTACATCCTTCTTCATTTGAAATAGCACTAGGGCTCCCTACGAGGAATTATTTGGCCTAATGTAAACCAAATCCAATATCTATTTGAGTTGCTCCTTCAACTCGATAGCTTCTAGGATAGACATTCAGTAGCATCTCTTGGCAATCAAAGTGGCTCCTTGCACAAGCTTGATTTCATGTTCAACTTCCCTCTGAGGTGGAAGTTCAATCAACTATTCTGGGAACACATCCATACATTTCTTTAGCCAGGATGGTCTCACTAACCTTTTCAACTTTATTAAGTTTGATTAAATAGACAGATAGTCCTTTTCTTAATCCTTTCATTATGCAAGAAGCTTTTGCCAGCAGCTAGACCCTTGGCTTCCCTGCTTTACCCTAAGTAGTTACTTGTTTGCTCTTTTTATATTGGAATGTGACTTGGCCCTTCCCACAATGGATATGAGTATCATTGGGGATCAACTAGAGATCGACCAGTCCATTCCCAACAAGCACTCATAGACTCCTAAGTTCATTACTCTGAAACCCATGTTGGAAATATTGCTTCCTTGGCTAAATTCCACTTTGCTAGTTTGTTGAGTAGAAAGGGCTTCTTTTCCATTCACCAATTCCACAAGCAACTTTGATGCAGCCACAATGTCTATTCCTAACCTTCTAGTGCACTTTGGTGAGATGAATGAGTGGCTGCTTCCACAGTCAATCAAAATCTTAAAAGGTTTACCTTGGTATATTGCTTGCGATTGAATCACCAAAAACTAGTGATTCGGTACTTTCTTATGGAGGGTAGCATGTATTGTTGCCCTCTCCATATCTGCCTCTACGGTTGGGTCTTCACCCTCATCTATTTCTTTGAGGATCACACTAGTATCTCTCCCCTTGGCCACCATTGGTTGATTCTAACCATGGTACTATCCTTGGCATAAGTTCTAGCTAAGCTTTGGACATTGCCTCTTGAAGTGGCCTCACTCGTTGCAATGGAAATACCTAGGAGCTTCCTTGTTGGCCCCTATAGGTACGAGTTTTTTGAGTGCATTAGTTTTGGTCGTCTTTTCCTAGCCAATTTGGTGTTGTCCTTGGGCTCTCTTAGTGGGGAAGAGCCCCAAGGTCCACCTTTATGGTAATTTTGGCCCTAGAACATGCCACTCTTTGGCTTTGACCGTAGCTCTTGGATAATGGATCTTGCTCAAATTAGGGTATCTTGGAGATGAGATGGACGCATCACCCCAAGGCATGTATCCAAAGGAGCATTCAAACCATGGCAAAACTTGGACACCTACTATGAAATATCTATGTGGGAGGTGCATATTTTAGAAGCGATACAAATTTTGAATAATATGTTTCCAAGCTCATCTCTAATAGCTTCAACATGAAAAACTTATTCATTTTTAGGGTGCGGTAAGCCAATGGGAGCTATCTCCCTCACACAACTTTCTTTATCTTTTCCGGAGTGACAACTATTTTTGAGATGCTCTGGTCTTTAAACCATCGCTTCCACGACAAATGAGCTTCACCCATTAGTTTCAAATTGGTGATGATTGCTTGATTTGAGGACGCAATTCCAATAGTGGTGAAGCAACCTTCCATGGACTCGATCCATATCTCTGCGTCCTTAACATCCTTTCCTTTGCCATCAAAATGAGGTGGTTTGACTTGCTTGAGAAGGAATTTCTTATATTGAGCCTTAGTAGGACTCAAGGTAGGCATGATTAATTTTCATGCTCAAAATACTTAGAACTACGCTTCTCGCTTCTTGGAAACCAAAATTCAATACAATGAGTACACAGATCATGAAAGTAAATGGAGATTCATTTCATTATAAGTGGCATAAGCCAAGATTTACATTGAGTAGGAAATTTCTATATGGATAAGAAAAGATAAACTCTTTTATTTATATCATAGGGCATTACAACTTTGGGGTAGAACCCTAAGGATGATTATTAGCTAGATTAATGGGGTAATAGCAAGGTGGTTTGTGGTGGATATCCAAAAGCCCGTATTATGGAGAAGAGTCGACAAGACCCTCTATATGGAGCCTACAATGACAAGAATGGCCTTGTATTGACACTCTGGCAATCGGGATTACTCTTATCACTTCATCATAAACATAGCAATCCAAGCAAATTGCTTGACCACAAGTGTACAAAGTGAGATTTCTCCTAGATGGGGAGAATATGAAAGTAGTTACAAGCTTTAGATTCTCCATCCATTGGACTCTCTTTAAGTTTGTTTGGATGTAGTGGAAACAATTGGCATCTATGTAGCAGTAACGCCCATCCCAAACCCATCTTATTTCTCATTACAATGGGGATGAATCCTACCGTCGGTCTAGGATGCACATCACTTCTCTTCTCTATCCATAATTAGAGGAGAGCATTGTCGATGTGTACATGGTTTGGAATACTAGAAAATGATCCTAAGCTTCCATACTCTACCAAGGTTACACCCACATTAGTACAAGAAAACTTTTAGAATCCTTAACTTAGGTTAACAATTGCTCCATAAGTTTTTTTCACACAATCATAACACCATTTACGCTCTGATACTATGTGTGATGTGCCACCTGAAATTGCTTTTAGAGCCTGATGTTGTGGCCCATTAAGATGCAATTCTAAGTGGTGCCCTGCACTCCTTCGAATGGCATGGAGTTAATCCTTAGGTTTTCCTAAGTCCACAACATCGTGGTGGAAATGTTTTGACTAAACCCACTAGGACTTGAATCCAAGTTCTTAGATCAATTGAGATCACCCAAAGATTACTAGCATTGGAGTGTCTGCTTGGCATAAGACCACCCAAATCAAAGCAGGCTCATGTCATAGAGTGCAAAATAAGGAGTACAGCACATTGACCCCTCTATCCATAAGGCATAGTCTCACTTTAGGCCCTTGAAATGACATAGAGTTAGGGTTTCTATTCAATTTCTACTTGGATCAACATAATTTCCTAGCTAGCAAACTCTTGAAAGAAGCTCCTAGCTGATTGGCACCATCCTACCATAAGACAAACCCGTCAGGGATCACATCCTCCTACTTCCCTCGATAGGCATTTTTAGTTATCTCTTTGCATACAACAATTATATTTGGACACTTAAAATCAACTTCATTAATTAGCATTTTATAACATATGGTTCATTCACATAACTTAGGGCACAACACAAAAACAAGATCAAACAACCATTGACAAACAACTCTTTTATTATTTTCAAGGTTTCTTATCACAATTTCCCTTTCGCCCATATGGAAGTAACATCAACCCAAAGGTTTGGTATCCTCTCTAAGATTCTGCCCCATCAACTAGTATTAAGGCCTCTAGAAAGACCACTCTAGGTCACGTAGGGGTTAGGCACATCCTAGGAGTTAAGGACTTTACTAGCGAGAGTCCCCCTTGGCACCCTTAGCTCCTCCTACATATCCCCACAGAGCGACCTCTTGCAACGGGGTGGTCTGAGCTTTCAGAAGTGGTGATTTCAATCCCCTTAGCTCCTCCTCTTAAAATATCTTCCAACACTAGGTTAACTCTTTCAATCTATCCATTAGTTTGATGATGAAAGGTAGTAATGAAACAGAGTTATGTGCCAATGGCTTGAAAGAGACATGTCCAAAACTTAGAAGTGAATAATGAATCCCTTTACTGAAATCCTTTTTACCAACCCATGCAACTTGGAAATTTTCTTACCAAATAACTTAGCATTGTCGAATGCTTTAATGCTACTCTTCACAAAAATGATATGAGTGACCTTCATCGACATATCAATGACTACTAGAATTGAGTCATATCCACCTTGTACTATTGTAAGACCTATTACAAAATCCATATTGATACACTCTAACTTCATCTGTGATATGTCCAGTGGGTGCAACTCTCCTGGCAGCTTGACCCTTTCAGCCTTAATTTACTAACAATTCGAGCATTGAGTTACATATCTTAGTACATCAGCTCTCATTCCTAGCCAATGATAACTTTTTCTCACTATGTTTATAGTATTTGCATAGCCTGGATGTCTAGCTACTATTGGACTATCATGGGTGTCCCATAGAATATTCTTCTTGAGTCCCGACTATTAGGCACACACAATCTATGTTGATAGTACAAAATCTCACCCTAAATATGATCATGCTTGAATTTGGAATTTGTATTTTGGCCATCTCCCCTAGTTTGGGTGGATCTCTTTAACTCAAGGTAGTTGAGGTCCTTATGAATTTCAATAGCTATACCCTCTAAAATAGGATTGCTAGGCATGGAAATCAAACTTGCAATAAATCCTTCACTGACCGACCTTCCAAAAGTAGGAAATTTAGGAAAGATTTCCTCCGTAGAGCATTAGATATCACATTGTCCTTCCTAGGACAAAACTTTAGTTCAAAGTCAAAGTCCTAAAGGACTTCAATCCATCTCCTCTATCACATATTGAGATTATATTGAGCAAAAATCCACTTAAGAATTTTTTGGTTTGTCACAAGAATTAATCTTCTTCCAAACAAGTAGTGACACCATAATTTCAAGGCATGAATGACTACTAGAAACTCAAGGTTATACATAGCATAATTCTTTTTGTAGGGTTTAAGCTTGCAAGAATAATACACCACATAATGCCCTTCTTGAGTAAGAACACATCTAAGAGCCATGATGCTAGCATCTATAATAAACTCAAATTCCTTTACAAAATCTAGTAGCTTCATGATGGGAGCAATAATGAGACATTTCTTCAACTTATGAAAGCTTCCTTGCTCTCAACTCATCCATGTGATTTTTGCTTTGCTTTTTTAGCAATTTAGTGAGAGGCGATGCTATCAAGGAGTAATCTTTGATAAAAATCTTGTACCACCCTATGAGACCTAGAAATCCTCAAATTTCTTTGATACTGTGGAGTGGCAACCAATCTTGCACATCCTTGACCTTGATAGGGTCCACCAATATGCCTTTTTTCAAGACAAGATGTATCCAATATATTCTATATCTTAAAGAATGCACACTTTCTCTTTTTGACAAAAAGCTTGTTTTTTGAAAGAATCTCCAGAACAACCTGCAAACGACCTAAATAATCTTCCTCTACCTTGGAATAAGTGAAAATATCATTAAAAATGTGAGGACAAAATCATCTAGTTATAGCTAGGAAATATCTTGGACCACAACCCATTGAAAAGTAGTAAGAGTTTTGGTTACTCCAAAAGACACTACAATGAATTTGTAATGGCCATACATGGTGTTAAAGGACGTCTTTGGTATGTCTTCCTCCTTTATTTGAATTTGATAATATTCAAACCTTAGATCAATCCTAGAAAATATCACTAATCCTTGCAATCAATCCAGCAACTCATCAATTCAAGGAATGGGATATTTATCCTTGATGATGACTTGATTTAATCTCGTATAATGGACACACAATCAAAGGGTCCTATCCTTTTTCTTTTGGAATAGAACATGGGCACCCCAAGGAGAGTTACTAGGACAAATAAACCCTTGGTCTAGTGGTTGCTTTAACTGTTCCTTCAATTAGATTGCCTCAAGGATGGACATTTTGTAGGGTCTTCTTATTGACTAATCCAACACCGAGGATCAGCTTGATCTCATGATCTGCATCCCTTTTAGGAGGTAATTCCATTTATTCCTTTGGAAAGACATCCATATACTCACTTAACCATGAACGTCCTCAACCTTGGTATCCTCGATCTTGTTTAGTCTGACTAGGTAGACAAAAGGCTTTTCCTTAATCCCTTCAGGATGATCCAACTAGCTTTGGCTATTTGAATCTTAGGTTTGCCTACTTTTCCTTGTGATTAAACTATTTTTTCAAATAGATTTGTTAATGTGGTTTGACCTTCCCTATAGTGTATCTTTTTATATTTCCTTGGTTGGGGGTGCTAACTAATCCATTACCAATAAGCAATCATACATTCCTAGTGGCATGATTCAAAAATTTAGTGTAGTATCTCTACCCCTAATTGAAACTAGGCATTGCAAATGGATTGGGTTGACATTTTTTCTCTCCCATTTGCTAGTTCTCTAATGAGTTTCCTAGAGGGTTAGGGTTTAACTTCAATTTTTTTGTACACTTAGGGAAAATAAATGAATGAGTAGCTTCACAATCAATCGAGAATTGGGGAAAAAAATGCATTGATATTCTATTGGAATTTGGATGACCAAAAACTATCATTTAATACCCTAGTTTTTTACTAATGCATGAATAGACCCTCTTTCAACTTACTTTTTCAAATATTGATCTAATTCATTGGTCACAAAAACATAGACACAAGCTCCAGCTCAGTGTCTTACTCCTTGCCCTACTCCCTATCCAATTCTTGGCCTAGCTCCATGCCTTGCTCCACATCCATGTCCTCGATCATTGAAGTTTCCCTCTCTTGGAGGATTACAAGAAGCATTAACATAGGCATTCATTCCCCTATTGGATCATTGAGCATGGAAGTGGCCTAGTTAGTTGCACTTGAGGCAACACAACTCATTATTCCAAGTCTTATCCTTATTGTTATTATTGTTGTAGTTCAAGGGAGTATTGACAAGACTAGCATGGCCCTAATTATAGTTTTCGAGCTAGTAATTTACTCAAGCTCTTTTGGCATAAGGAAACCTGATGAACCTATTGTATTTATTGGGAAGAGTAGCCACCAATGGTTGTGCCCTTATCACGGCATCTTCCAAATTAATGGGCCTCCTTACTTTTAATTGACCATCGAGAGCTGGATTCAAGCCTTGAAAAAAGTATTTTCTAACTCACAGATATGTGGGGCATGTACTTCTATGGTGTAAGAAGAGACCCTTGTCATGGCATCAGTGTTTCCATCAAAGCCATTATCCCAACTATACCACCGTCCATACTCCGTAGGAATAGTCAAACAGACTTAGCGACTTAAGGTCTACCTTGCAATAAAGCGCTTGGCCTCAATCCATAAGGATCACGACCACAGGGTTTCTAAGACTTAATAGTCTCTAATAACATTCTAGCACTTAGTCGACAAGATCACTTTGTACTCAATCAAGACTAAGAGTGGATCAATCACCACACACGATTCATATTGAGTGAGAGATGACAAGGAGTTGAACTCTATCCCTCTCCCCATAAGGCCAAATCTCATCTTCATTTCCCTACGATGGCATATGACTAGGTTTTAAGATCAGACCCTAGGTAAAGTTGGCAACAAGTAGCTCTTGTTTTAAATTTTCCATATTCGAAAAGCACTCAACTTATTGGGTCCACCTTTCCATCGACTATTTTCTAGTGGGAAAGGATGATCGTGCACTTTCCATTCAAACATGGTTTTCTTTAGTTTTCTAAACATGATATACTAATATATTGTTTTATATTCAAAAGTAGCTTCCTTAATTATTCATTATCATTGGGTTTGTTTTACATCTTCTTAGAGTACAACATGAAAACAACGAAGACAATCCTTTCAAAATATTTCTATTAATATTTGAAATTTTTACATTGGATCTCTACTCATAAAGCCAAGCACAAAAGTCTACTCTCTTCTTCAAAAGAGCAATATCTAATCCATACTTTATGGGCTCTTGATGCTCACTACATTATATACATACATATTTCTTCTTCGACCATGCAATTACCACTTTTGAGTAAAGCCCCCTAGTTTCGTGTTGCCATAGGAGGGAACCTTCTATATGGGACCTTCCAGTCTAGGCACTTTTGGGTGTAACAAAACCAAAGTTGAGCCCCAACAATTACCCTTGGGGGAGTGTAAACTTCTCGATCCTCAGCATCATTTTGGCATAAGTGAAAGTTTAAATAAATTTTTGGATGTATTCCACAATCAAATTTCAAACATAAGAGAGAAACCAATCTATCCTTTTCAAATAGTATTTCATTTGTCTAATGATCAAGGATATTTATACCTTTTGTGAGACTCCACTTTTCTAATTCAGCCATCTCAGTAAGCCGAGTAGAAATTTCACTACTCAATTCTTTGATAAAATTACTATATCCAATTGGGTAGAATTACATGTTTTTACCATTATAAGAACCATGTCATGTGTGAATAATCCAAACTTTTTGTTGGTGAAGCCTATTGTAAGGGTTTGATTATAATTGTAGGATGTTTATGCCTCATTTTCTTTCAACTTATGGATAGACACAGCTCTTTTGTGCTTTTTGCTAGGTATATTAAAGATCTATGATGGTTCTAGTTAAAATGGTCATTACATTTATAATGTAGAATTATAGCTTCCATAAGGCTTTAAACTATACGAGAGAGGTTATGGGTTTAGAATACCACCATTAATCAATGGTATGATTATATGTGTGAATAAGCTTTAAAAATGGAATAAAAAATTCTCATTAATTTTCTATAATTTGATGTGTTTGTTAGTTTTAAAAACATTATCTTAGGGAAGATTCAAGAGTTATATATATTTGAAGTAAGGTAGGCAATACTTGTTTTTAAAAACATTATATGTTTCCTTATGATTGATTGAATCAAAGTCTCATATGGGAGCTAGTCAACTTATAATGGAAATTTAATGATACTGTCTCTATGGCTTGCTTTTCTTTGGTTTGTAACAATCGAGGAGTAATTGAAATCACTTATATATATTAGTTCATAAATCAATAAAAATCAAGAACTAAGATTTATTCTATTCTCTATTCATTATGTTATTTTTTAATGAGTAATTGGATAAGCAACTTAAAGATGAGTAGATCCTATGGCTTTTATCGATTCTAAGGTTCACAAAATTTTTATATTATATCTATGAAAAAATAATTCCAAAAGATAATCTAAAATCTCAAGATATAGCTATCTTTTCGCGTATTATTTTAAAGAACTTAAGTATATTCATTTCCCTTTTCTTAATTGAGAATGTATCTATTAGATAATGAAGGGAAATACCTAGTAATGGGAGAACTTGAGGCATTAGTACCCTTGGTCGTGTTTGTCCCCAAGTTAAGAGTCGTTGAAAATGGATCAGCCACATGGGAATGCCCTACTTCATTCAATGAAATTGCCATATTTGAAGGTCCGCTTCATTGGACAATCCTGCCATGTGGAGCTTCTTTCATGGGGGCATCATGGGTTGAGAAAAACAATGGGGTTGGATAAACAAAAGAGAATGGGCTAGAAGAGGGTCATGGTCATTCATCTTAGGGATGTGCTAGGTTGAGAGAGTTATCATATTTGCCCTCTTCACGCTCATGCTCTCACATACCCATTTATTATTTTATTCACTCCTCTCTAACTAGCATGGTTCTTCCATTACCTATCTCTCATGCTCTACTCTTCACATTTTGCCCTCTATTTATAGTTGAAAGGGGGAGGGGAAGGGGGGTCTCCTACCTGTGTCATGGGATATTGAGGTGTCTTGTGGTGGCAAAGGGGCGGCGGGGGGGTTGGGGGTTTTGGGACAAGTTGATATGTCAACTTTCTAGAAAATTTCTAGTTGTATTAATCAGGAAATCCCAAGTGGTATTAATTATCATAGATATTTTAGGGGATGGGAGCATGTTGGCAATTAGGGGATTTTATTTTTTTAATCCCATGGGAGGGGAGAGAAGGAAGAGTCATTTGGATTTTCAAATTTCTTATTCACAAAATTTGGAAAAGGGGATTGACATGACAATCAAGGGAGAGGAGAGTACCAAAAAAAATGTAAGTTGTTTGTTTGAAAAGAAGAGAAGCAGAGGGCATGTTCAAGCTCTCTTTTTTTAAAATGTAGGGGTTTTCTTTGTGTGTGTGTGTGTGTGGGGGGGGGGGGGGGGGGGGGGGGGGTGTTGAATGGATGGTGACTTGTTAAAAAGGATTCAAGGGATACCTTTCAATGAAGTTATTATATATTTAAAGAGGGGTGCCATTTAGTGATAGCCTGTCAAGCTCCTCACCCCTCCCCCCTTCTCCCTTTCTTCTATTTCCTCCTCTCTTTCTTCCTTAAAGTTTTAAACCTTAAACTTTTTTTTCCCTCATCTTCCTCATTCGCACACATTAAGGAGAAGGAAATTTGTGCATAGCCAAGAGGAGCTACAAAAATCGTGTGAGTTCTGGGGAAAGGAAATTTGATGAGCTCGAGCAATTATATGCAATTGGGGAAGGTCATTTGATGTGCTCGAGATAAGAACTGTATGGATAGTGCACTAGGGGAAAGAAAGGAAATATATACTTTAATGGGGCTATTACTATATATATATATATATATATATATATATATATATATATATATATATATATATATCTCTCTCTCTCTCTCTCTCTCTCTCTCTCTCTCTCTCTCTCTTTGTGCATTTGTTTTCTCTTTTTTGATATTTTTATAGTAGGATTTGATGTCGATAGTAACTTTAGAATCAATTTTTTTACAACAAATCAACATAGGGCAACGCAAAGATTCTATCTTCTAGTTCGTAAATCACCTTACATGTAAAAATTTTCTCTTTTTTATTGCTAAAATTCAAGTGATTAATTAGTTATGGCTAAGAGAATTCGATATTTTCTTATATCTATCATTTCCAATGGGTTTTGATGGTCATAAGTTTACAATCTAGTGTTCTTGCAACAATCAACACAAGATAGTGCAAAGATTCCATCTTCTCTTCTACAAATTTGCTTATAACTAGATTTTCCATTGCCATAATTCATGTGACTGCATTGTGTTTTTTTGGTCTTTATTGAAGTATTATGTATTATCAACATGCAAATGCAACACAAGGTTTAGGTGAAATAGGTAACTCTTGATCTCCTTTACTTGTGGTAGATTCTTCCTTTATGTTGGACAATATGGATGTACTAGAAGTCAAGGTTCAAAATTCCTCTGTAGTATCAATCCCTTGTAGAATGCCTCATGTATCTCTCAAAAGTGATCATTCAAATTTGCATGCCTTTTGGCTTCATCCTTTTAATCACTAGTATGTACTACCAATGTATTTATGCAATGTATTAACTTAAAATAGAATCTATTCATCAATATTATGAATTTTCTTTCTACAAAATTATATTTTTGAGTATTCGTGTGTTGTTCATTCCATTGTGTTTCATGTAAACATGATGATCGGATGTGGTGATTTCAAATTCAATCCACATTTGCATAGTGTGAATATACATATGTGTTTTGATTTTGATGTTTGGGTCTAATTGCAAAAGGACTAACGCCTTTTCATACCACAGCCAATTTACACATTATATTTATGGATGTTGACCAATATTAAAATGCATATAATTTAGGGTTCAATGTATAATTATTTACATGCATTGCCTAGGTCATAATTCGAGAGAGAAAATCAAGCATCCTCTCAACAAAAGTTCATGATAGGAAAGATAAGGAGGGGGACTAGATTATAGATACATATCATTGCTCATATTGGGTGCACATGCATCCAAGTATAAAGAGAGTTTTCAAGGTAAAAGCATCTACAATTAGAGATATATCAAAGCATTGAAAGTGTAAATTTTCAACTCTTAGACAAAGGAAGGTTGATTCTCACCTTATGACAAACGCATTGGTGCAACATGTATTCATGCACAAAGAAATATATGTTGTATCCATAATAAGCATTCAACAAACGATTGCAAATAGTAAATCTTCATAGTACATTGAAGATGAGAAAAATTGATAATATTTACTTGATTAATTTTCTTGTGTCTATAGAAGTACACCCTTCAGATTGCTACGAGTGGCAAAGTGTCAAGAGCTTTAAAGGTGCTTTCAAGTGCTATCACATCACAATCAATCGATTGCTTGCTTTTTGAGGGTCATGCACCTAAGCAGCTTACAAAGGACCTTGACTTTTCCTATGATTCTAAGTATGCATTGCCTAAGGGTGATCAAGAATATGGAACCCTTGAGTGTATGCATGTATAAGACCTCAACAGCATGGAATGGCCATTATGCAACAGTGATGAGATTTTGCACATATACAGAAAAATCTCAACAAACATATTAAATTCCCTAAAGCCAAGCACTAGCTCAAAGAATTTACACCTAAATTGGTTTATACCAATTGTAACTTTTGTGTAAGTCCAAGGAATGTGAGGCTTTGAGATGTACCATGAGCACATATGTAGTAAAAAGTATATTAGATGATTATTTAACAAGAATTCTAAGCAAAATAGATCAAATATCACTCACACTCTTGACACAATAAATATCAAGGCACAACAAGAGACATGGAGTTTCAAGTAAAATTCTACCCTCTAAACTCAATACATTCTTATTTTTTGGTTTCTTGGCTAACTTTTTTTCCCAAGTACATGTACTTTGCCATTTAACAAACTTTATGCTTGGTATTCAAATATTGTAAATAGAGAACACTTAAGGGTGAATGGTTGTGCCTTGACCAAGCGAGATGTGATCATGGATGTTATTGTCTTTTGTGAAGGTCCTAAGTCCCAAGTGTTGTCGGTGGAGGATGATTGGCCCTTGAGCATAATACATCATGAAATCACAATGGTAGTAGAAAATGGTACAAAGATTTGAAGGCAAGCTAAAAGTACAATTAGTAATGAGAAGAATATGGCTTTGCAGATCTTAGAAATTGAGTCTCCTTAAATATCTCAAGTCCACAAGTTGTAATACCAATAATTGTAATTTTTGAAAATTTAGATAATAGAATATAAATACTTTGCAATATATTATGCTTGTAATCTTCTAAGTTTTTATTATTTTTTTACTTGTCATATATTCATGCACTTTACTCAAAATTATTTGAATGTGTATACATACATTTTAATTCTTTAGAAAAGACACATGTACCCAGATACCCACCAAGAAAATGAGACACCTCCATTGATTCTAATTTTTTTGAATATGTATATATATGTATTTTTTTACCAGAGATAAGATGTATACACCCAAACATTCACCAGGGAGGGGGGAGAGGTGCCTCCCCTCCAAAATTCGTTCATAGATATATGTGTCTTCTTGTACTTTATAGTGAATTTTTAAAATATGTATAGATTTTTTTTTTTGGGAGATATGATGCACAAACATATGTATAACCATGTGGTTGGAGATGGAGAGAGAGAGAGAGAGAGAGAGAGAGAGAGAGAGAGAGAGAGAGAGAGAGAGAGAGAACTCCAAATATTACTTGATATGGTGGGTGTGTCATGCATAAAGGAATTACAAAAAGGCACAACTAGTACATTTATTGGTTTTTATTTCATTGTTTCATTTCACATACTCTCTCCATAACACAAGCTTTGCTAGCTAGGTTGATGAGATCTTTGAGGTGTTCTCAATGGTCTTCAACCTAGAACATGCACTCTCACCATTGAATCTCCACCTCTAGGTTGTTCTGAAGGAGTTTATGCATACCTTCACCACTCGCATCTACTCCATCAAGGGATCCCAATGTCTCTTTGGAATAGTTCATAGATCTTCAAGACACCAAGAACCACAAAAAAGTGGTGAACTATTTGGCCCACATGGCTTCTTAGCATAGAGCATGTATTTTTCCCATGGGCAACATACCAAGTATAGCATCTTTGGAGCTCGTAGAACACCATCGTACATTAATGATCTACCTTCTTGCATTGGGTATAACCATAGAGAAAGAGAGTGATGAAGGTGCAACTCCAATGGTTGTTGATATCACCTAGACGGGAGAAGAGCCAAGCGAAGAGTTAATCAATGTTGAAGAGGAAGATCAAATGGTGGTAATAGGTACTACAATTATTAATAGGTACATGTATCATGCGTGATATACTATATTGCACACATTCACTACAATTAGTAATAGGTACATGTATCGTGCCTGATATACTATACGTGTATTGTATAGATATGGATTATATTATCACCCATACAAGCATTACACATTAAAGTAATTGATTTAGATTACGTGATTGCGCGCACGCACACGCACACAAAGAATGTACAAAAGATATTGACTTTTGGAATGATGCTTTCAGTATAAGTAGCTCATAGCCATGCTAAATCTGCTTAATTTCACATAAGGTAGCAATGCCATGTCTCCATCTCTTCTCCTATGGTGGTCTTCATGCCCTAGGGAGAGCATCTGTTATCCTACAGGAAGCTCCACCTTGTGCTCTAGGTAGGACCATATGTGTGGTCTTTGTTGAGCAATGGTGAGTAGCTTGCTTGATACATGCCGTGCAAGCTCAAAGAGGGTGGGATGGAGAAGAGACAAAAGTTAGAAATATTAGAATGGAAGAATGAACGAAAGCAAGATGTGAAAATGAGAAGAAGATTGAACTTTTAACCCATTAAATTTAACCCATTAAACCAAGTAAATGCGACTTCACACATATGGATCATTCTGTGCTCATAAAGGCATAATCTTTTGCCAGAATGCAATGAAACTTCACACATGTATCTATATAGGTAGCCAAGAGTACACTAATTTTAGGAAAATGGCTCCACATGCTAGACTTTAGACTAAGCCCCTCCTCAAAATTTTTGGACCAAGAAAACATCGATGTACTCTTAGCCATCTAATGAGTACATATATGAAGCTTTGTTGCATTCTGATAAAGTTAGGAACTTATCAAATTATCTTATTCAAAATTATGGATGTACCAATAATCAAGGAATTAATGTTACAATTACTAATCCTTAGAAATTTCACTCCACGTATACTCTACAAAGGCATCAAAAGTAAAGTGTGCAACAAAAAAAAGATAACTTTTTGCATGTTTTTATTGTTGAAATTGACCATTATAACAAATATTGCTATTAAGTAGCAAAAGATGCACATTAAAGTTGAGAGTGAATCCTAAGAGACAAAACTTCATTCATACATTTAAGGTGGTACAACAATTTTGCAGTCGAACAAAGTCATGTGTCCTATGCACATGGATGACACTTATTTAAAGAGATAACATTATAAATAGCATTCATTCCATTAGAACAAATGCATCCTTTACTACTTGAAGATTCCTTACAAGTTGAAAGTCCAATGGCGGTTATAGTAACACGGTATCTACGTATCGTGTAACATTGAGCACATTCATTAAGTTTACCAAAAAAGCCTCTATAGTCCTTGCAAAGTATGGAGATAATTTTTTTGGAAAGTGATCGAGTATATCTTAACCTTGTGGTAGAAACCACCTCTTGCTTTTTTTTAATAGAGGTCTTGCAAAATCTTGTGAACAAGCCTCAAGAGAACCATTGTACATGGCCTCTACTTGCGTTAATACTTCTTGATTTCTCTAAGAACCATTGTACCTAGTCTCCACTCATATTTCTTGTGGGGATGCTGAGGAGGATCCCTTTGAGGGTAGCTTGAGGCAATTGGGTCAAATTGAGAAGGGGGTGACTCACTATTCATTTTGTAGTCTAAGAAGAGAGATTGTCAAAGATTGCATCTAGGATAGTAGATGCTTCATTGAGATAAACATGATATGGGGCTCTTAGTAGAAGTTTCTTTGCAACTACCTTAGATGTAGCCATCTTACCTACACATTAAGAGATTTGAAAAATTAGTGAATAAAATAGAGAGTGTAACCTTAATATATAGTGTTTATACTTTAAGACTCTATAATATGCCCAATTCTTTTAATCAACTACAAGTGACCACCTCTATTTTCACACCCTCATGTGCTTGCCAATGAGCTTTCATGTTTATATACTCTTACTAAAGCTCAAATTAATTGATTATTTATTTAAATAGCATAAATATTTTATTATTATTTAATTACAATTCTATAAATTAAATTATTTTATTTTATTTATTATAGTTTATTATCAAATTTTATACTTTATTATAGTCATGTATAATTTTTTCTAAATTATATATTTCTTAATCTATTTTAAATTATTGATACTTTTTTTACTTATTTTAATTTATTAATAAAAAATATTTATTAAATCTTTGTTTATTTGTATAAAGCTTTATGT
This sequence comes from Lygodium microphyllum, assembly GCF_053477565.2. Classification (NCBI taxonomy): domain Eukaryota; kingdom Viridiplantae; phylum Streptophyta; class Polypodiopsida; order Schizaeales; family Lygodiaceae; genus Lygodium; species Lygodium microphyllum. Next base: position 18,241,754 of record NC_141144.1, on the reverse strand, counting down.
AAGAGATAGGGAATATGGGGGGAATACGGGAATAAAATAATGGAGGAAAACACCTACTACACCGATGAGCATATAAGATGTAAGGGACTTGACATTTTTTTCCATCAAATTATAATAACAAGTCTCCTTCATTTTCTTTCCCTCTCTCCAGCTTTTATGGCTTCCTTCCTTCCTTTTTGTCTTTCTCTCACTTCTTCTAGTATTTCTCTCTCCTCATCACTCTCTTTCTCTCTCTTCTGCTTCTCTTTTTCTCTCTCTTCTTATAGTTTTCTCTCTCCCCAGTCCTCTCCTTCACAATTGGTATCAAAGCCATAGGTTCTTGATCTAGTTGGCCAACATTCCATTCAGTTATCATTTTTCAATCACACATATTTAAGAGCCACATGCACAAGTAGTGGAGTTACCAAGGATCTCTAGACCACAAGGACTGTAGGTCAAGAGCATTAATGGTGGCATGGACCAAGTTTGGAGGCTAGAAGACCAGATTTAGTAGCTCATGGGTCATTTTTGGCCAATTTTGAAGGTATTTTCCTAAAACTATGGTAAATGGAGTAGAAGAGGGTAAAGTCTTGGTTACTTTTCAGGAAGAGTCTTCTCTCTCTTCATTCTCAAGCTTCTGCCAAGCTTCCATGGAGGATACCCTTTAGTCATGTATTGACAAGTTGATCCCTTGCAACCACTTTCTTAACTCCCAAAGGGTGCTATAAGCAATTTGCTTGCATTTACAAAGGTATACCTACTCCCATGAGCTGAGGTGCAGGTCTTATAGAGTGGCCACATGTCTTACTAAGGGCCTTGATCAGTTTGGGAGCTCTATTTGGACTCTACAAGATACCTATAGGTCAAAAGAGGCCTCCTACAAGTGTAGACAGGGTGCTAGATTGCACAGTATAGTAGTACTTTTCCTATTACAAAATTTTCTGTATAAAACCTAGGAGCGCATGCTTATACTCATTCAAAGAGGGCATCCTTGGCTTCCATTTGAACCAAAAGATAGGTCAATTAGAGCTTCCTAGCTCAAGTTATTGGGAAAAAAGTGATAGGTGGTCTAACGGGACTACACCTAACCATGGCAGGGAATAAGGGAAAAACCAAGGCCAATGAAGATGTTCAACAACAAATCAAGGATGCACGAGAACCAAGGACTGAGAACAACCCTAAAACGGATAATGAGGAGTATCCTCATGACATTGGAAGCCTCAATGCTCTTAATGATACTCTATGCAAGCATGAGACAAGGCATAATCAAAGACATGAGGCTATTTTGGAAAGACAGGAGGCTATACTTGTAGGCATAGCAACAAACATAGACAATCATGCTGAGATGATGAAGGAAATGCGTCAAATGAGAGCCACCATGGACACACTTAATGCCAATTTCTCTAAGTGGTTGGAGATTCAACTGAAGGGAAAAGAGCAAGAAGATCGGTCACATGTACACGCTAAAAGAACCACCTTCCCATTAATTAATGCCCATACATCATATTGTATCCATGACCCAACATACATACATAACCCCCACATGATTTATTGAATAATCCCTTGTAGTCATGCAACATAGTACTCTGGATTGCCATGCCTTGTTTTATAATAAGTGCCCATTTTGTTTTTTAGGGCGAGAACCTTTGGGTGGGGATGGAATGTAAGAGATGAGGAATACAGGGGGGGAATACAGGAATAAAATAATGGAAATGCTTGCTACACTGGCGGGTATATAAGATGTAAGGGACTTGACATTTTTTCCCATCAGATTATAATAACAAGTCTCCTTTATCTTCTCTCCCTCTCTCCAGCTTTCATGACTTCCTTTCTTTCTTTTTTGTATTTCTCTTTCTTCTTCTAGTCTTTCTCTCTCCTCGTCACTCTCTTTCTCTCTCTTTTGCTTCTCTTCTCTCTCTTTCACAATCTTCTCTCTCCTCTTTCTCTCTCCCCAGTCCTCTCCTTGACACTTTATAACTTTTTTAATATCTAAATATTCTTTAAAATATCAAGGAGATTGAATGTATGTATAACATGGGGGGTGAAAAGAAAAAAAGAAGAAAAAAAAGTTTAAAAAACAAAAGCCTTAAGGTAAGGCTTAAAGGCGAACCTAAGAGCGGAGTCCCCCTTAGTCATGCAAAGACTGGGGGGCCCTCTAATTTTATAAGAGAAAAAAAAGCAAAAAAAACATTAATTTAAAATACTTTTCTTCTTTCTAAACCTCAATATAAAAACAAAAATTCCCCCTTGTGTAACAAAGAAAAAAAGCATTTGACTAATCAAACAAATAAAGAGAATCCCTCCTCCCCCCCCCCCGGCCCTTTCTTTCCCCTAAAAAAACTATTTAAAGGATGATGTCAAGAGTCTCCCTCGAGGAGTCAAAAGTGGTTGCCTCGAGGACTCTGAATGGAAATTTCGAACGATCAGGGAGTTGAATCCTTTGCAGATGACTTAAATATGTGGCCGAGTGCTGTAAGTGGCAAAGTAGCCTTGCTACTATGATCCACTAAGATTCAGCTCGTTGTCGCACCAATTTGTCCCCCTTTTGCTCAGTTCAATGGGGTTTTCTTGGCCTCGGCCCTTGTGTGTCATGGCACGCCCCTAAGTTCTCCCACACACCATGCACCCAATCCAACCTAGCTCATGTGGGTGATTTAATCACCTTCTCTTCACATTCCCTACCTTGGCTCACATGGGTTAGTGCAGTTTTCGTGCTTGTCTTGCCTTATTGGCACCCATGACATTTCAAGTCCCCGCTCGTGGCATGGATTCTACAACTCAAATCTTTTGTGTGTCACCTCCATGTGCATGGGGTTCTCTTCATCTGGACATGCACCCTCCATGGCGTGGATTCTATGACTTAATCTTTTGTACATCTCTGCCTCTATGTGTGCAGGGTTCTCTTCACGTGGATGCTCACCCTCCATGTCATAAAGGACACCCGATGGCTTTCCAAGTCCTTCGTCCATGGCACGGATTCTATGACTTAACCTTTTGTGTGCAAGGTTTAGTACTCGTGTGGACACACATCCTCCATGGTATGAATGGCATGTTGTGGCATGCCCCCCACCACCTTATGGCATGCTATGGACACATGTCCTCCATGGCATGTATTCTGTGACTTGATCTTTTCTACGTCGTCGCCTCTATGTGCACGAGGCGCTCTCCACGTGGATACTCGCCCTCCATGTCATAAATGGCACCCGACAACATTCAATCTTTTGTATGTTGCCTTTATGTGCGCAAGGTTTAGGGTTCGTGTTGAGACGTATCCTCCGTGGCATGAATGGCATGGCATGCTGTCATGCCTCGCTCTTAAGCTCTCTCATCCCACTTTGTCTGTATATAAGAGCTCTTTGGAATTCCATTGTGTTCATGGTACGGTCATACCGATGCTAATACACTGGATCCCATCAAAACTCCGAAGTTAAGCGCGCTTGGGCTAAAATAGTACTAGGATGGGTGACCTCTCGAGAAGTCTTGGTGCTACACCCTTTTACATGCTTGTTTCGAGACCATGGCATGGCAACCCCCTAGAATCATGTCTTGTCTCTCCACGCAAACATCATGGTAGGGAACCCCCTCGCCTCACCATGACATGGCATCTCATCTCCTCGTCACGATTGTCATTGCATACGTCATGCGCACAATCCCTCCCTCCCTCCCTTTGCCTCGCCATGACATGATACCCCCTCCCCATGATGCGATGCCATGGGGGAGTTGGGTGGACCGGGTTTTCTAAGGGGGGGAGTGTGCCATGCCACAGGGGAGTTGGGTGGAGCAAGGTTTTTTGAGGGGGTGTGCCATGTCATGGGGGGTTTGGGTGGAGCAGGGTTTTCAGGGTAGGGGAGGCAGGAGTGTGCCATGTGGTGGGGTGGCCGGGTGGAGCGGGGTTTTCTGAGGGGAGGGGAGAGAGACAGTGGGGGGAGTGTGCCATGTTAGAGGGGGTTGGGTGGAGCATGATTTTTTGAGGAGAGAGGGTGTGCCATGTCGTGGGAGGGTTGGGTGGAGCGGAGGGGTGTGCCATGTCATGGGGGGGTTGGGTGGAGCAAGGTTTTCTAAGGAGGGAAGGGGTTGGGTGGAGCAAGGGGATGTGCCATGTCACTGGGGAGTGGGGTTTTCTGGAGAGGGGGGGTGCCATAGTTTGGGTGAAGCAGGGGGGTGCCATGTTGTGGGAGGGTTTGGGTGGGGGGGGAGTGGAGCGGGGTTTTTTTGGGAGGGGGTCCCACGATCTGGGTGGAGCAGGGGGGGTCTGTCGTGTCGTGGGGGGGTTGGGTGGAACGGGGTTTTTTTTAGGAGGGAGGGTGTGCCATGTCGTGGGGGGTGCCATGTCATCGTGGGGGGAGGTGGGGTGAGTGGAGCGAGTGTTTTTTGGGGAGGGGATGCCACGGCCTGGGTGAAGTGGGGGGTGCCATGTCATGGGGGAGCAGGGTTTTTTGGGGAGGGGTGCCATGGTTTGGGTGGAGCGGGGTGTGTGCCATGTCGTGGGGGGGTTGGGTGGAGCAGGGTTTTTTGAAGAGGAAGGGTATGCCATGTCGTGGGGGGGTTGGGAGGAGCAGGGGGGTGTGCCATGTTGTGAGGGGGGGGGGGAGGGGGGGTGGAGCAGGGTTTTTTGGGGAGGGGGTGTCCCCCTCCCCCTTTCCCCAACATAATGTGACATCCTCCCCCCCACCCCCCACAAACACAACACGACACGATGCGCCGCGCCCCCTCCTCCCCCTTTCCTCAACATAACATGAAATCCCCCCCCCCCCCCCCTTCACAATTTATCTCGCAACAGCTGACAGAGGAAACCACTCTTTGAGAGTGAGAGTGAGAGTCAACACAAGAATAAAAGAATGAGATTAATGAGACACGATATAATTTTTGCAACAAGGAGATAGCACATATTTGCATATCAACACCTTGCTTATGAATCCCTTCTCTCGAACACCCTTTCTCATACCATTGGCCCATGCAAGCATGTTGATGTGGCAAGACTATCAACCAGCCAACACATCGAGAATATGAACATGAATACAATAGAAGTTTACTATTTTATTTCTAAATATTCTTAAATAATTTACATTGTCATTATTTTAATAATAGAAATTCTCATAAATTAAAATTATAACTAATATTGTTTTTATTATTTTATAAATTATAATTAAATGTTTAAATTAAAAAATATAGTAAAAATTATATTAAAATTTACTAATAGTAATAATTTAGTGTTAAAAGTATAATTTAACTAATATAATTAATATAAAATGATTTTTAATTAAGTAAATTTTTAAAAAATCACTTAAATTAATTATATTATACAAAATTTTAGATTAGTAGTTAAAGACTTAATTTTGTTAAGAAATTAGTTAAATTATTTAGAAATATCTTTAAAAATAATAAAAATATTTTTAAAGCTTATACATTCTCTAAAATTTTTTAGAAATCCATTTTGAAGATGATTAGACTCTTAAATAGATTTTTTGTTAGCAGTATCATTAAAAGGCCTATGAAAATTAATAGTGTTCTTTTCATACTTTTTGAGTTGATTAGACTCTTAAATAGTTTTTGTTAGCAATATCATTAAAAGGCTTATGAAAATTAATAGTGTTCTTTTCATACTTTTCGATTTATCAAAACTAATCAAGATATCTTAGTTCCGTTAATGTGTGTTCACACAAACAAAGTTAAAGTCAAATTATGAGGTGGATTTTTATTGGTTAAATAAAAAGTATTGAAATTTTCATTTGAAAATTTATTTTGATCCTTATCAAGAAATGACTAGTTGTTTGATTGATTTCGATTGCATTAAATTATTAAAAAATTCTAATGGCATATATGCCTTCGATAGCCAAATGGAATCGAGGCATGTTGCCATCCCCAAGGTCATGTCTAGGATACTCTTCACCCAGAGTTGTATTTAAATTGCTTAAGGTGGCTAGCCCCACTACTTATGTATGTATGGCTATCCATATAGGAAGGTTCTTCCTTATGATGAGCAAGAACCAATAGGGCTCTGGTCTAAGATTATAATCTATATCCCAGTCCTAAGATAAGAAAGGAAACCGATACGTGCCTAATGTAGTTAGTGTTGAAAGGCCCAAGAAGAATAGGGCAGGGTAGGAACCTAGTTTTTGGGTTGGTCTCCTCTTCAATGTAGTTGTAATTATGATAATAATATGCATTACTATGTTTTCCAAAAGGATTGTTTTGGTGCTCATGTTTGAAAATGTATCAACAAATGATCCTGTACCACCAAGATAGTAATTGGATTATTGAATTGCTACCATTCACACCTCCACCATGATTATTTTTCTTTGGTATGTGTGTCACTCTATCCAATGTGAAATTTCCAATGCTTTCCTATTTTACAAAGTATGGCCTATGCATCTCGAGATATACTACAAAGATACATATCACAGATGAATAAATATATCTAAAGAAACTTATATAACCATTATACTTTTAAAATATTGACCTATTGCATACCATGTAGTGTGTGATAGAACTTTACCGCATGCATAGTACCTTGTTTTTATAGAAATGATCTATAATATCAATCAACTCTTTCTTATATTCATTAAACACCACCTTTCTAAGTTAGGAGACAATTTATTGAGACTAATCCAAACCACTTGGCTTTTTCCAACCTTGTTTTTCCTCCCTTGCTTTGATCAAAAACCACATTATGCAAATTTTTCCACCCATCATAGTCTTGTAGCTTGTAAACTACAGCCTACCCTTCCTCGTCGATAGGTTCTAATAGCAACTTGCAAGCCTGGATTCCTTCAAAGCAAGGTTTATTTGGCAAGTTACCAGATTTTCCTAATCTATTTTCTTTTTAGATGTTCCTTGATGCTTATGTAGCCAAATCTCTAATAGCACTCACTTGACAATCTAATACATTGCAATGGATTCTTTCTCAAATTATATTTTATAAGGAAAGCAAATATATTCATACAAAATTTTATTCACTATCCTAACAAAAGCATGTAACAAACAAATATGAATATGCTCCAATAAAATATCAAAGATAGGCTTTCATATGGGATTTTCTTTATCACATGTCTATGAAATATTAAAGATGGGCTTCTGTGTGGGATATTCTTGGAATATCAAAGATAGGCTTCCATGTGGAATCTTATTTATCATGTAAGTATCAAGGCATGACTTATCACTCTTTGCCAATTCGGTAAATCGGGGTAGTGGTTTGGGTAACTAACTTTTAGCTAGTGGTTTTTAGGTAGGTTCCCCTAATTAAGTGCATTTGGTGGATGAGAGGTGAGTTTCTATGGAATTGTGTGTGTAGAGACACTCTTCCTCTATCAATGAATACAAAGCATTGGAAAAAACATAATTATTCTTGACGAGCATGTCTCTTGTGTAGTTTTCTAAACACATCATGCATTTATATTCTTTATAGGTTAAGGGATCTTAATATCAATGTCAATGCTACTGTCCAACTTTGAACTTGTTGCTTGTAACTCTTGAGTGGAGTCCTTTTTAATGTCCCATGTCCCCTCTATCACAAGGATTTTGAGAGTCGGGATAAGGTCCACTAGCTTGTACCCTAATTGTTCATTATCTAAGACTTTTGAGTGCTCTAGCCATTAACTATTGTTACAATAGCATTGATTAGCTACCCTTTAGTCTCTTGTGGTTTGGGGTTTGCTAGGATTGTTTCATTAGAATCCTAGCCTATAGATTCATTATCAATTTTTGTTGCACTTTCAACCTTGGACAAGTCCCCATATTCATCATATGCATTGTCCTCTCAATCTTTTAGTTCCATTAAGGACACTATGAGGTTATTGTAGTAATCAAATAGCTCTTAGAGAGAGACCACGGGCATTGATTATATTTTATAGAGTTTGAGATGATCGATAGGAACATTGAACCCCTTAGCTCTACATCGATATGATTCAAGATTCATCATGAGGATGATATCACAAGTTTGTTGACCATATATGTAGTGAGTTCTTCTCCACTCTGTTGACTCATTTGCTTGTAGTATCCACAAGCTTGGATATCCGTAGTCATTTGTACTTGAAAACCACAAGTAGAACTTGGGTTATGCTAAGTCCTGAACTACTCCTTGTGGTTGCATGTTATGTCATGTCATTCCTCTCTTGTCTCTATTTTTCTCTCGATGTAGGTCATCAATGTGCATGACCTCATCAAGGACTTCATTGATGTTGGACCTATCCAACATAGAATTGATGGCCATTGATTTGTTCTTCACCAAAGCCTTCACAATGGTCTTGGCATTCCCTTGAGAGTGAGAATTCTTTTATGTAGGCTTCAAAGCTTGGAGATGTAGTCTCACGTATTCTCTCCCTCCTGTTGCATTGGGTTCGTGAGTCATACGATGAGGTTATCCCCATATCCAATTTATTCAAATGGCATGATGAACTCCTCAAGAATAGAGATTTGGGATTTCTCTATCAAATCCAACCTAGTGGACCACATTCTTCTCTTGTCATCAAGGCATGCCTTGAAGGCTTGTGCCTTGTTTGATCCAAAGTGAAGTTATTTGCCTAATATGATCATTTTACTCCTTGGTTCTAGACATGACATTTAGGCCTTAACATTTGGCCACATGGTCTTGATCTACAAGGCGTTGGAGTTGTCAAGCAACTTTTTTTTACACAAGGTTTGTGAGCAAGTCATTCAAAGATCCTACAAGCCCAATATTTAGCAATAGCCATCAAGTGTATTCTTGCTTTAATTAACCAACTCTTTGTACTATTGTATTGGGTCTAGCTTGGTTAGTAGGGACTTGCCCATTTCTAGCATGAAGACTTACCCAAGAATTTGTTCAATTTCTTAGGCATATATTGCAAGAGTAGTACCTTCTCCGTATTGACTATTGCATATCTCTACTTCTCTTATTCTATGAGTTGGATAACCTTATGTATCAGGAGAGGTATTGGCATCTAACTAATTTCTACTTCATTGAGAATGAGGTATAGATGGCTAGCCATCAACAAGAGCAACAACTCATTGTCTACCTTGCAAGTGCATGTAGCTTGGTCCTTATTGACTTGATGTACTCATGTGACATGTTCCCCTTTTGGCGTTCTCCTTGATTTTCAATTATCAATTTCACTCATTCTTATTGTGGGTCTTAATATTCAAGTTCTCTTTTGGACTCCCCTTGATTGGTTATGTTCTTTACTTATGTTTTCAAAGTTTCAAGCAATTTAGCACTTTCAATCAACAAGTTAATTGAACTCTAATTGTGTTCTCGTGCTCAAATAGGCTTTTTCCTTTCTAAACAAGATGTGTTGTGCCAAAATGGTTTCCAATGTGCCATCAAGAGTTTACTCACAACACTTGCCCTAGGATTTCTTAACCTTAATCTAGCTTGTGATGTGAAGTTCCTAATGCAAGGGAATATTATTTCTAGTGCAATTGGGAAATACATGAGATTTTTGTACACGTAGATGGTGTCTGTGACCCCATTAATTAATCCTAAGGGATTGTGAATGTTGATCTAGACAATCATGTGCCCTAGCACCTACTCCTAACCCTAGGAGGCAATAAGTTCATAGGTGTGTGTGGGGTTCTCTACTTATGTGCCTTAAGCCTACTATGTACAAGAAGTTCCTAAGCAAAAGTGTGAGGCATGAAGGTGTCCTAGGCTAAGAGGTAATCCAAAGTGATCACCTAGGTGAGAGTGTGCTCCCATGGATGTGAGTGTGACCTATGGTACAAGTGAGTTGAATGTGGAATTGTGTACATGAGTTGCAATGTATGGGACCTAAGAGTATGTGCATGTCCTATGACCCTTTGGGGTGAACCCCCTCTATGTATTTGTGTGCGTTACAATGGATGGTAATATGGATTATTGAGTGCTTGTGATTTAAGGCCAAGTGTGCCTAGGATGGGTATGTATGTGTGGAAGTGGATACTTTGTGCGAATGCTTGCCCTATGCTATGTGCACAAGTGACCTAATCTGTGTGTGGTTTAAGTGATGTGTATGAGTGTCTAAGTGGTGGGTTGTGTATATAGAAGTGGGATCTAGGATTTGTGAGTGTGCATGATTGCTACTAACAAAATTAAATACGTCACCTCATTGCAACCCTTATATCCTTTATAGCTTGAAGAGTTTGCAAAAAAACAAACATTATACATAGGAGCGAGCTCGACTCTCACAAGTAATACAACAATATCAAACTATTACAAGTGCCTCGACATAATTTGGTGAAGCTTTAAAATTAATATATTTCTCAAAATGATTCCCAACATTGTCTCTGAGCTTATTTTGATTTTCCTTTGACTTTTGCTATTAAATTTTGGCCTTTTTTGCCACTATTCCATTGTTTGAGATTATTGTGCAATGACTCAAAAAGCCTCATGAATAATCTTGATCTCTTTGAAGTGTACTTTATCTTTTCTAACTACATGAGCATTAATTTCACAAATCAATGGATTAGGGCTTTACATAATAATCTTATAACTAAAACTAGAATGTATTTACATCACCACACCTTCCACTAAATATTTAAGGCAAGCAAGAATTGCACAAGAACTTTTTGCTACATTTCAATTCAAAGTTTCGCCCATGTATCAACATTCAAATGTGCAAGTTGCATGCCATCTCATGTAGATATTATGATTTTGTACATATAAATTTTTGCATTACATCATTATTTTAATGCATGACATACCATGGCATTCATTCTACAAGAATAATAGATTAGTAAAAGTGTATTTACATGGGGAAGGACCAAAAAGTGAAGTTGTAGGTAGGGTGAAAAATAAAGGACTCCCATGATTCCTTATTTGTAAATAGGTGGGTGAATGTTTCATTGGTTAAAGACGAAGAGTTCAAAAAATAGGGTAAAATATTGCGAAAACCTTTATTTTGTAGTGTCCAAGTTAATTTTTGACAAAAATGCACAATTTATTAGATTTATGTGGGTGGAAGCATGGAAAGGTGAAATAAGAAGTGATGTCTTTTATACCTATTTGTTTTAGTATCTGGATGAACATTTGACCAAAATGTGTAAATTTTTGTAGGCATGAGTGGGAAGCATAAAAGTGTGGAATAAGAAGCAATGTATTATCATATACCTATTTGGACAGGTGGATTGGAAGGTACATAACAAGGTCTCCTCTCTCCAACACTAGCTTCTGACTTGCCATGTACACTTCCTATTTGATTGTTGCAACACCAATTTGGCTCCAATGTGCTATATCCAACCAGATGTTTGATCGGTTTCGGTTGCCTACTATGACGCTGATCGGTTTCGGTTGCCTACTGTGATGCTAGAGGCCAGCACGGGCATGTGCAACTATTGTTTGAGCTATGATACAAATTGGTCACCTCCACAACTTCGTGGAGGTTTCCCTCATGAGGAGTTAGAAGGATCTGCAACAACACGGGCAATCCAACCTCCAAATTGTTACTATTCATATTCTCTCTACACTTCATTACTTCCTTACACTATGTTCGTGTGCACTTTTCCCTTATCAACACTTATATCGAACTTTACCCACCAACCAAAAACCCATTTCTATGATTTCTTTTTGACATAATCTACCATGCATATGCTCCCATAGTTCCTCTCCAATTCCCCACATTTCCATGGTGCAACATCGATGGACCCTTTTCCACTTCACCCTCTTGGCATTATCCACTAGTTGTGGTCATGATGTCAAGCCTAAGGTGTCATAAGTTTCTATGAGGCCAATGTTTGAAGATTTGATGGAAGCAAAGTGTGTATGGGGAGATGCAAGGTTCAAAAGAACTGAAGGGAAGCAACCTCAGTTAGCAACTTGTCCATCAATTCTAATTATGCCAGTGCATGGTAGATTGTTTGCATTCCCATGTTCAAGATGCTACCTGTCTCAACAGTTTGCATGTGCCAAAGTGGTTGCATTGTAATTCACTTTTGATATTCAAGGGCCAATTGTGGGTTCAAGTTCTTCATGGATGCCTAGTGTAAACCTTAGAAAAATGTGGGTAGGCATGTATGGGAAGTAGGAAGGGTTGCAATTGCATTATAAACGTAATGCTTTGTCATCTTGAGTAATACATCACTACAATCACCTCTTCTCTTCTTCGCATTATATTTCTATTATGCACTATGAAATGTAGATGTGGGGACCCAATATTGATCACCACAATTGATTATGTTATGAAGGTCCATGGAGAGACCCCTTGTATCCACGATCTCTAGGATAATCAGATGTAACGTTTTACTTCCAAATGAGATCATTAGAGTTGAGTTACCGACCACAATAGAGGCCCTCACCCAATCTATCACATAGATACACTACTTATGGGATCTCCCTAGACATAGGTATGCACAAATGGCTCTTGAGTCTTTCCAATACCTTGCTAGAGAGGGTGATACATCATGTTGGTATGCACAGATGTCACCTCAATTTGAGCTACATGGCTTTAGCATGGGTAAACTACCCCCTTTCAATACTCCCTCGATGCACCATCTCTCACTTTGAGCTACTCAATGATTGGTGGGGTCATCAACATGGATCTCACCTAGCTAGACATCAGGAGGACATGGTTGGCACCTATACAAGAGCCAGGGAGGACAAAGATGGCTTTATACAAAGAGTATCTTCTCCGTACTACAAATGATGGATTTATTGTCCACTCGAGATAGATGGACACCCACCTTTCACATGAGATTAGGTATGCTATTGGCCATGTGCACGCATCTTCACATCAATTAGAGATTGATACTAGTAGACATAGATCCATACTAGTAGAGGAGCACACATGTTAGATCTGTCAACTAGAGCCAATGACAAAGGAGCACTACATTTGTCATTGCCCACCATACTATGAGATTCAAGGCCACTTCCATTATCTCTTCAAAGATGGGTTGGACCACTATCTAGGGTCATGAATTTTACTAACCATGGTGATACCTTGGCTTGTTCTTCCTTGAGATACGACTAGTTCATGAGATGCTCCTTGAGAGTAAAGCTCCAGGACACAAAGGCCCTATCTAGAGGTGTCTTACAAATTTCTTCACAAGGGAGACTCAAAAGGCCTTAGAGCAGTAAGAATCTTAGTCCACAAAGGGAAGGATCATCGAGGGGACTCTGACACTGCCATAGCCTACACATATACAAGGGATTTTGGTTGATCAAGCTATCGATGTTAGTCGGTCTAGACATCTTAGAACATGATACAAACTTTGGAGGCATATCCATATGTAGATACATGAGATTATTGCTCGAGCTAGAGCTAGGCCTTATATCACCCCATGAGATTGTATTAGCTAGAGCTTTCTTTACCAAATAGAGTTCTCTTTTTAGCATTAGCTTTTAGCTTCTATTGTTTGTATGCATTTACATTTATTGTTTCTTTCAAATAGTTGTATCATCATACATATGATTGTAACTTATGGTCTCATACACCATTTTGGCCTTTCGTAGTTAATATATCATTTCATTTTCATCTCTCTCTCTCTCTCTCTCTCTCTCTCTCTCCTCGCTATATGTGCATATGTGTGTACATATGTACATGTATGCATGACCCTTATTTTGATTTTGATATATCTCTCTATGTACCTTTAGTGACTCTGTGTGTTTGTCTTTTCAAATTTCTCCATCATCCACCCCCACCTCTCTCTCTCTCTCTCTCTCTCTCTCAACCTATAATCGTGGGATATGCCTAAAGGCATCTTGAAATTATTCCTGCCATGTAAAAACTATTGTTGTTGATGTTGTTCTTCTCCTCCTATGTGTAGTACTTGGCATTCTGGGATATGCCTTGAGGCATCTTGGATTGTTCATACCACATAACAATTTCTATTATTCTCATGTGTGTGTGTGTGTGTGTGTGCGTGTGTCTAAGGTCTCCTTTCATACACATATATGATATCCACATATCTCTACCTCTCTTTGGGCATGTCTCTCATCCAAACCTCTCTTCTCCATTCTCGATCTCTCTTATCTCAATTTGTATTTTTCAACTCTCCCTCCCTCCCTCCCTCTCTCTCTCTCTCTCTCTCTCTCTCATGGATATGGTTAATGGTTTGCACATGTCGATATTGAATGGTATGAATTGTTTCCCCAATACCGAAGGATACACGTGCTACTCAGCTAGTGGAGGTTCTAGTGTGGTAGACTATGCAATGGCACACATGAAATATTTATGCATGATCAGAGAGTTCTAGTTAGGTGAAAAACATCCAGAATTGGATCATATAGCTTTGGGCTTGACACTTGATATTTGCTACTATGTAGGACATGTAGGGGACACAATAGGTACTAGTACATTCTGTATTGATGTAGACAAGAAACAAGCATATGCCGGTCACATGGATAGTCTTATGAGCAACCTTACTAGGAGCACATGAGCTGATATGAGAGATGCAATGTTAAATACGGCTATAGAGGTTTTTGGGAAACCAAAGAGCAGTCACAAAAATGTCAAAGGATTGCCATGCAAGAACTGGTTTGATGATGAATGTAAGGTTGCATGTAGAAAGCTGAAAATCCTCCCTAAGGGACAAGAATGAAGTGAGGTAGAAAAACAATATAATGCTCTCACACATAAAAAGCGACAATGATATGTAGTGGCTAGAGAAAGTGAAGATGTTAGGGAGTTTGAGAAATGTCCAAGGCAAGCATGGAGAAAATTGCAAACCAAATGGTCAAATGTTATGGGGAATTTTACAAATGTTGACATGCTATCATATGTTACAGAACTTGACACGCATAAAGGGGTACAACCCATCAAATGTGATGTACATACATATGCAGCCTTTTAGTGCTCTATTCACTTTAGAAACATTGGAGGCAGCCCTCGACACGATGGCTAATGGAAAAGCATGTGATACTTTACAATTGAAAGCAGAGATGTTGAAATGGACAATAGAGGAGACAATGTTGTTCATGTTGCATGTGATACATCATGCTTTTGCATATGGTTTTCCCCAAGAATAGCAAGAGAATTGGATACAACCATTGTATAAGGGAGGATATCGCAATTTGCTCATAAACTACCACACGATTATGGTCAGTTCAGCCATGGCAAAGCTATTCATCACTATCTTGGAAATACAATTGAGTAAATGGGAAAAAAGTAATAACAAACGAGCTTATGGGGACAATCTGGTTTTCGCCCTGGTCATAACACCATTGACCATTTAGCTACTTTACGTGTGCCTATGGATGAGAATTGGCTTGAGGGAGCAACCTTATATTGGTGTTTTGTGGACCTTAAGAAGGCTTTTGACACCATACCAAGGGTTGGCTTATGGCAATGAATGCAAGAATTAGGGGTCCCAAATGATCTATGCATGGGAATTTAGAAGATATATCAATGAGTGGTGTGCCGCCTTAGAGGTCGCAACGAGCTATCAAAAGTATTTGAGAGTAATATGGGAGTCAAACAAGGTTGCCTGCTATCCCCTACATTATTTGGTTTATGTATTGATAAGGTAGAGGAAATACTTCTCACGGCTATGAATGAAGAGGAAGCCAAAAGCCCACATATTGGTATGTTTGCCATCTTGCTGTTGCTTTATGCAGATGATGTGGTCTTCTTTACATATGCTGGGGAACGTATGTAATAGTCCATGGGGATTCTTGAACGGTTTTGTCAAGATAGTGGTTTGACGGCGAATGTATAAAAAACAACGCTAATGGTTGTGCACACCAAGCAATCAGAGACCCCACCAAAAGTACATTATGCAGGACAGTCTATAGGGGTAGTATCTACTTTCAAATACTTGGGGATTGAGACACCTGTAGACCACATCTAGCATACATGTGTGGAGCGGCGATTAGTAACAGGGAAAAGTAAATACTATCACTTTGAAAACGACTGTAGTCGTAGAGATACTAAATGTTGGAAAATACGTTGTATGATTTTTGATGCATATGTTCTACAAACGATATTATATGGAGTAGAAGTGTGGGGGGGGGGGGGGGGGAGCATCTTCTCATTTGCATGGAACGACATTGAGAAGTTGCAAAAAGCTTTTATTCGTAGACATTTGGGAATCAAAAGCACCACACCATATGTACTTATGCTTTTGGAAATTGGTCTCGTTGACCAATTGAGGTACATGCTATGATTCGAGTACTGAGATATGCCACCCGAGTACATCAAATGGATGATAATAGGCTCCCCAAATGAGCATGGGATGCTAGCACATGCCTATAGAAAACGTGGAAAAGTAAAGTGCTTTCAACAGGATGGGTGTTAGATATGCAAAAATGGTTTAAAGGGTGGGGAGTGGATAGATATCTGGATATAATATCTTTTGAGAGAACCATGCTGCATAGATCGTTCTTTCACCGTAGCTACCCTTTCCTACCATGGGGGAGGAGAATCATTGTATATTTGGAAAGGTCCCATGGGTCATAATTTGGTCTTCCGTGGACGATAATAAACCACTTTACTCTACTCTCTCTCGAACACACACACACACACACACACACACACACACACACACACACACACACACACACAAGGGATCAAGTCAATGGAAACATTTTTGAATTAAATAAACAAATACATTCATAGTACTTTGCCTTCTATTTAGGATGGCTTCAAATTTGTTTAGCGAAAGTTTATGATTCCACGTATGATATGCAAATTTTCTTTTGTAAGCGTGGGATGGTGTATAAACATATTTTACATTTGTATCCATTTTAAACACATGAAAGCATATACAGTACAAGTGCTTGGATGCAAGATACGCTTTCCATTTTCTAGCACAATCTACAAAGTCTCACAAACCATTAAGTACCAACTACAAAGGAGAGGTGGGCTTATGCATGTGATGGGTGTACTTTGTGTGCCCCGCTTGCCTACTCATCGCCCCCCCAGGGGCTCTCATCACCTGCATGTTACGCTTTTGAGAGAACCATGCTGCATAGATCGTTCTTTCACCGTAGCTACCCTTTCCTACCATGGGGGAGGAGAATCATTGTATATTTGGAAAGGTCCCATGGGTCATAATTTGGTCTTCCGTGGACGATAATAAACCACTTTACTCTACTCTCTCTCGAACACACACACACACACACACACACAAAAGGGATCAAGTCAATGGAAATATTTTTGAATTAAATAAACAAATACATTCATAGCACTTTGCCTTCTATTTAGGATGGCTTCAAATTTGTTTAGCGAAAGTTTATGATTCCACTTATGATATGCAAATTTTCTTTTGTAAGCGTGGGATGGTGTATAAATATATTTTACATTTGTATCCATTTTAAACACATGAAAGCATATACAGTACAAGTGCTTGGATGCAAGATATGCCTTCCATTTTCTAGCACAATCTACAAAGTCTCACAAACCATTAAGTACCAACTACAAAGGAGAGGTGGGCTTATGCATGTGATGGGTGCACTCTGTGTGCCCCGCTTGCCTACTCATCGCCGCCACCCCCCCCCCCCCCCCACCCCCCAAAAACCCAAGCCAGAGATCCTCAATATCTAAACTCTTGAAGAGGCTAGAATTGTAAGCTTTCTCTTACACATGCAACATTTGTGAAACTTGAGTGGGAGTATAGGGCAATGCTCAATTGTAACCTATTGCGCACTTGTTATTAAGGTATAGACGAGCAATGTGTCAACTAAAACACCGAGAAGATAGGAAGGGGGGGGTGGAACTCGATACGAGATATGTCAGAAAATGCCTTCTAGAAACCCATTGGTAACTTGCTAACGAAAAGAAACAAGAGGCATCTCTGTTGGTAGGATGGGTGTGTGAGTAGTGGGCAAGTGCTTGGAAACCTATGGCTTAGCAAGTTTGTGATGCTTTGGGATGAAGAGGATTGAGATTGGGCCTAGGCTTCCTGGTCACTTGGGACTTGGAAGGAAGCCCAATAATAAGACAAACTTGAAAATGTCCGCATTAAAGAAAACTCACTAATGAAAGTATGATTATGAATGGATGTGTTTATTCTCGGCATCCTCCCAAAAAGATTCCTAGGAAAAAATGCCTTCTTGTCCTAATGACGGCAAGAAAATGGAGAAAATGCTACGGACAAATCAGGATTCCCGACTGCCACGGGGTCTCAATTAACGCAACAGTAAGAAAAATATCAGCGAAGGGAGGGAATAAAAATCAAAGAAATCTCTACCATTGATTCTCTCGTGCTGTTGTTGTTCTTTTGTTGTCACTTAACCGCGAGTTCACTGCTGTAGCCTGTGGTGATGGTGATGATGAAGATGATCTGCTTCATGCCCTCTCCTTCTGTAGCTCTTGTGCCCTTTTGTGCCCTCTCTTCTTCTTCCTCCTCCTGAGTCCCCTCCCTCCCCCCCGTGTCTCTTCCTTCGGATTCAGACCCTGCCTGTCGGAGGCAGCTTCCATCTCTTACGCACCTCCCCGCATCGCCCCCTTGCCATGGCCATGGCTGCCGTCGCCCCCCTCTACACCTGGCTCGTCGCTGCCGCTGCCTACTCCTACGGCTCCGCCCCTGGCGCCGACTCCGGCATCGGCGATTCCTCTCGGGCTCCCGGCGGCCGTCGCGCTCGACGCAGGTTTGCACGGCTGCAGAAGACCGGCGGCGCCCCATTGGGGGACTACTCAACTTCTCTGGTTTGCAGAAAGGATCAGGATTCGTTCCTCCAAGGGGGGAGTCTCGCAGCCCTGTGCGCTTCCAGCCTCCAAGGCCTCGGCTCCTGCTTGTCATTTGAAGCATGCCCGGAGTACTACAGCTCCAAGCAGTCACCCCTGTTCGGGGAAGGAATGCTCGAGGGTGTGCTCGGTTTCGGATCCCGGCCCATCAGAGCTGCTCGGCGACATCCAAAAGCTGCAGGGGCAGGTGATTTGTCTCCCTTCACGTTTGCTAAATCATAAATAGTGGGCCATGCAAGCTTTGTTTGATTCTCCTAACTGCTGCGATACAATGTGCCATTCAAATGTCTGCATGCATCGTTCTCCCCATCCCTCCCAGGCATTTTCAACAAATGCATTATGCTCCTGAGTTACTAGGAGATAGATTCGTTTGATGTGATTTTCAGGGAAAGCATGGGCCATTGCAATTCAGCCAGTGAGAGAGACTGTAGAGAAAAAAAAGGTGAAAACCAAGCCAAGAAGGGTAGTAGTCACTGGCATGGGTGTCGTGTCTTGTCTTGGGCATGATCCAGATACCTTCTACCGGAATCTTTTGGCTGGTAAAAGTGGTGTCACTGAGATAGGGAGCTTTGACTGCAAAGACTTCCCAACTGTGAGTTGTTACTTACATGCGTTGTAACCCTGGATTTGTGTGTGGTGAAGCTTGTAATCACTTGGTTTTGATTCTGTGTTTGAATTGATGAGTTTCTCTTTTCCGGCTACAGAGAATAGCTGCTGAGATAAAGTCTTTCTCAACTGATGGTTGGGTTGCGCCGAAATTCTCCAGGCGCATGGATAAGTTTATGCTTTACATGCTAATAGCTGGGAAGAAAGCTTTGGAAGATGGTGGAATATCACCTGAACAGATGAAAGAGTTGGACAAAGCAAAATGTGGCATCCTCATAGGATCTGCTTTGGGTGGACTGCAGGTGTGTCTTTTATGATGCAGGATTTGTGTATTGATTTTCTCTTTCTATGATCAGCTTGAACTTTGAGGTCACCCACTGAATTTCTCTTTGGACTTGTTTGTCCTTGGTACAATCAGGTTTTTAATGATGCAATTGAGGCTTTGAGAGTCTCATATAGAAAAATGAATCCTTTTTGTGTTCCCTTCGCAACAACAAACATGGGTTCAGCAATGCTGGCGATGGACCTGGTATGCTGGCGGATGGGAGGCAAAGTCAGAGTCAAAGTCTTATCAGGATAAGAGTTAAAGTAACTAATGCTGGTATTCATTTGTCCATGCCAGGGTTGGATGGGTCCAAATTACTCCATATCAACAGCGTGTGCCACAAGCAACTTTTGCATCTTGAGTGCAGCTAATCATATCCTTCGTGGTGAAGCTGTAAGTGGCAATGCTTAGTTTGAAATCTCCATAACAGATCCAATGCTTAAAGAAAAGATATAAATTTTGGGACATTGTATGTTGACTGTGAGGCATATCTTTTGGTTGGCATACTGTTCATCAGGATGTTATGTTATGTGGTGGTTCAGATGCAGCTATCATTCCAATCGGTAAGAAAATTTGATTTCCTATTGTGATTTATAAGAGACAAAAGCTAATGAGAATGCGATTTTTAATATCTCTCTATGCAAGCATAGAGAAGCACTTTTTTGCTAAGGTGGTGTGGTTTATAGTGCAATAATGCATAGTGGAGATGTGCCATTTGAATAGAAGTGGGATCATTTAGAATATTTACCGTAGGACTTAGGAGAGGGGTCTTTGTAGGACATCATTGTTATTGGGCATGGGACCTCATCTTATTGTACTTCTCTCTCAAGTAGGACTACCTCACTAGTCTTAGGCTAACACATAGAACTAATCTATAAGCTTGTTAGATTTGATATGGCCATAGGAGGGGGGGGGGGGGGGGGGATAGACCTGTGTAGTCCAAAGTCAAGGTGGGCTAGTTGTAATATACAATACTTGAGTCAAGGCAAATAAAGTGTAGCTGACAACTATCGATGCTTTGGTTCATATGTATTTAATGGATACACTTAGATAGATGTGCAAAAATGTTGAGATGCAATCTATAGGGGCAAAACCTTCCTTGTAGCAACGGGTAGCTAGAAGAGTTGGATTGTGGCCTACAGCCAACTGTGTACAATTGCATAGGGGGATAAGCTATGACAAAATGGAGGTTAGACATTGGTGTTGGTGTATTGAGTGCCCAATGGGAAAAAAGTTCCATGTGTGCTTTCCACTCTCTTTTATTTTCACTGAAAGTAAGTTGGCCTAGCAATAATAAGCTCTTATGTAAGGGTATGTAATGTAGAGAAAAATTGGGTTAGGTGTGAAATATTTTTTCAGATGGTGCATTTCGAGGTAGAGATAGTTACTCAGCTACACGTATGGGCAACCATAGAGCCATGGCATAGGGTTGTGTAGGATGCAATATAATGGTGGCTAAACATAGGCTACCACATGGTTTTGTTATAGATAGGTGAAGAGAAGGCTCAGCTCTTATTGATTTTCACGAGCTTACTGTGATTTTTGCATTTTGTGGAAGGCAATGTGAGTGCACATGTGGAAGTTTAACTCAAATGAGAGAAAGGGAGAAGTAGAGAGAGCCTGCAAACAATGGATGGAGCCCTTGCATGAATGTTGGATAGACAAGACAAGGGCATAGGACAGGGCAACAAGATGAGTGCATATGTTGGCGGAAAGAGGATGAGGAAATTTTGAGGATGCATGTGACTTAATGATTGAGAATGCCCAACAAGCAGCTACCATAAATGGAGAACTTGGTCCGATTGTAAATGTTGGTTGGACCAGTTAGCCAAAACTTGGCCAATTGAAAGAAACACCATGTGACTTAACTGACTTGAACTTCACACTTGCACCTCACATGTGCAAGACTTAATAATGCCAAGGCCAAGCATTAAAAAAAACCATGTTCGCATGAGAAAAAGTGCTATACATTGTCCGAGTGAAGCAATGTGGAAGCGAATGACCAAGACAAAGAGTGAACGGAGAGAGGAGAGAGAGAGAGTGAAACACAAAATTTGCAGTTTAGAATGCTGTGTAAGGATGTAGAAATATACATGGGTGCAGAGAGAATGTTTGTGTATGTCTCCACCTTGAAGATCTCAGTCTTTGTCAACCCTCGAGGGTAGTCTCCACAATTTGCAGTTTGAAATCTGTGAGGACAATTGTGAAAGAGTACTGAAATCAGGGCCATTAAGTAGGTCAACAGGAAATAGTGAAAAAGGCCAGGTCGGCTGCATTTAATGCAGCCAATTGACAACAGTGCTATTTGACTGGCCTGTCCAACCTGTTGCCACATGTAACCTGCTCCTGTTCGACCTGCCACACGTGTCATGTGCATTGATTGCTTCTTCTTCTCCTACTGCTCCGGCTTGCCAACTATCTAGCTCTAACACCCCCTCTCAGATCCTGGACACGGTAGAAGGCTTAGGGATCTGGAGTATTGTTGAAGTAAAGCATGGGGAAGCGCCTTGGTAAACAAATCTGCAAGATTGTTCTTTGTCTTGCAGTAGACTAGGGAAATGGTCTCATCAAGAATCTTCTTTCGAATGAAATGCTACTAGATCTCAATATGCTTTTTCTAAGCATGAAACACAAAATTCATGGCCAAAGCATTGCAATTCTCATTGTCGCACTGTAGAATAGTAGGTCTTGTTTGCGGGCAGCCAAGCTCCTCCAAGAGCCTGCAAAGCCATACTGTCTCACATATAGTAGAAGACACTGCCCGATAATCTCTCTCGCTCAGAGAGAGGGCAACCATGGGTTGCTTCTTGTTGCTCCACGAAACAACACCAACACCCAAGGCAAAGCAATAACCTGTTGTGTGGACCTCCGATGATCCACATCACCAACCTGATTTGAATCACTCCATCTTGTAAGTACCAAGTCCATAGCATCTCTACCAGTGGAATAATAGATTCCAAGATCAAGAGTCCCTTGTAGGAATCGTAAAATCCTTTGACCAGTTTGCCAATGCACCGTCTTGGGTTCACTCATGAACCGGCCAACACACTTACAACATAACATAAGTTAAAATGGGTATTAAGAAGCAAGATCAAGGAGCTAGTGAACCGCATATAACGGGTAGCATCCATCAAAGGAGAATCAGAATGAGCTGTAGGCTTCTAATTTAGGTCCATAAGAGTTGTAAGAGACTTACATTCCTCCATTTCACATGTAGCCAAGAGCTCCTGTACATACCGTTGTTGGGAAATAAAGATCCCCGCAGAGTTTGATAGATGTCATGACCTAGAAAGAACTGCAGAAGACTCGTATCCGTCATCTCAAACTTCTCATGACGTGCTGTCTTTGTCTGCTTGACCATTTGAGTAGTAATTCCTCTTCATAACCTATAAAATTTTTATCATTTTGACCCCATGCTGCAAGGATTGCCAAGCAGTAATCTTCTCTAAGATAAAAAAGATGTTGAATATCATCTAGCAATACATATCTCTTTTTGGTGATGAGAACACATCATGAAAAAATGGCAACTTGCCAAAAAAGACTTGCTTTGGAGGAGCGAAGGCTAGAAAGTTTCTTTTAGCTAACTAGGAAATGTTGGGACACATTCAAGAAGACCCATTTCAATCTCTCCACTCAACTCTATCTCATTTTCTTCCACTTTTGTAATGTTCTCACTTTTAAATAAATCAACCTGAGGGGTGTACATACAGCAGGAGGTCAGCTTTGGAATGTCGATACCCCAATTTCTCTTGGAGGAACAAGTCAATCTTCTCATTTCAAGCATGGGGAGCTTGCTTAAGGCCATAGAGAGCCTTTCTCAACTTGTACACCTTACCATTAGAATAATCGAAGCCGGGATGTTGCTCAACACAGATCTCCTCCAACTCCCCATTCAAGAAGACAGACTTCACATCTAGCCGATAGACTGGCCATCTCCCATGGCTAGCCAAGGCAAGAACAATGTGAATAGTAGCCATCTAAGTGATAGGGGTGAAAGTATCATGGAAATCAATGCTTGGGCGTTTTACAAAGCCTTTAGTAACAAGGTGGGCCTTGTGCTTGTCCAACGTGCCATCACTGTGATTCTTGGTCTTGAAGACCATTTGACGCTAATGATCCTCTTATGAGGAGGCTTTGGCACAAGATACCAAGTGCCATTCCTCTCAATCAAATCTAGCTCTTGCTCCATTGCTTTTTGCCAATGATCATACTATAAAGCCTCCTTCACGGAAGTGGGCTCCCGATCTTGCATGACATGAGTCGGCAAATAGTAATTAGTGTAAACAAGCTCAATGTGGTGTGCTTGGTTTCTCTAAGAACGCCGTGGGCCAACCTGCGACTGCCACTCCTTAGGGATCCCCTCAATCCTTGCATTACGAAGAGTGTCACGAGCCCAACGAGGAGTAGGTCGGATCTCGCCTTGTCGCTCTCCATCTATTGAAGTTCTTGGAAGGTCTACCGACTGTGGAGAAGCAATCAGTGAATTTGGTGGTTGAGGAGCTTAAATCTGGTGGTTGAGAACTAAGCTCCTCATTCGAAGAAGGGTCCTTAAGAGGCACAGGCTTCGGAGCAATAGTCGTTAGTGCCCAGCTATCACCGAGATCTCTAAGAACAGGGTGTTCCTCACCCCCCTCTAAGACTGGAACTTCCACAAACCTAACATCACGGCTTGCATGGGTATCTCCTTAACGGGATTATACAATTGGTACCTTGAGACTGTGAGCTATAGCCCCCAAACACCTGTCTTTTCGAAAAGCTTCAAAATTTTCACGTCGTGTCTTTGGGATGTGAACATAGGCATCACACCCAAAAACCTTGAAATAAGAAACATTTGGCTTAGACCCAAAGTACGACTCATATGGAATCATACCAACAATAGCGGAAGTAGGGGAACGATTAAGGATGTGAACTGCGGTAGCCACAGCCTCAACCCATAGACATTGAGGTGTGTGACAGTGCTCTATCATGGTATGGGCCATCTCGATCACATTGCGATTCTTTCGCCCCAAGATGCCATTTTCTTGAGGGGTGTTTGTATTTGCAAACTCTTGCCGAATACCATTATTTGCACAAAAATGAGCAAGCTCAGTAGAAACAAATTCTCTGTCCTTGTCCGATCGTAAGGTCTTCAGCTTTGGGCCCGATCGGTTCTCCTCAAACCACAACCAATCCTTAAAGTTGGAGAAAGCCTCCCACTTCAACTTCAAGAAATAAGCCCATGTCATGTTGTAATTATCCACAATTAGCATAAAATACAAGCTCCCTCTAAGGGACTTCGTCCTCATCGGTCCACAAAGATCGGTAGAGACAAGCTCCAAGGGTGCTAAAGACCGCCTCGAAGCTTTGTTGGGAACAGTGTCACGAGTGTATTTCCCACGAATGTAGGATACACAAGGTTGTTGGCTCACCATAATATCCGATAAACCTCGAACAAATTGTCCCTTGGACGCTTTCCGAAGATGATCATAATTGAGGTGGCCAAACCAAGCATGCCAAAGCTCGAATTGAGTTTGAGAGGTAAGAAGAAGAGAAGTCAAGGTAGAAGAAGACCACAACTTGTTGACTCCATTCTCCTCATGACCTGAAGAAAGAACCTGTTTCGATCCACGATCAAGAATTTGAAAAGAATCCTCATCAAATTCGACCAAAAGGTTGAGGGCACAAATCTTGTGCACGGAAAGTAGATGGTGTGAGAGTGCGCATCGGAAGAAGGAACTCAAACACAAAGGAAGAGAGAGAGAATTTGCAAGAGAAGAAGAAAAGAAACTTGCACTGAACAAGGAACAAATGTTGAATATAGGAGGACTGATCAGTCCCTACATATAGCCCACGGTGTCCGTGAGGTCATTAGATCAGGTTGATGATGACGGCAGCTCCAAAGGCGGAGGAAGATGACTGAGTCGGAGTGTGCACTTGCCAAGGAAGGAGGGAAGATGATAATCTATTTGATTTGTGAAAGATGCGGGATCTAGGACATGGCAGTGAGTTATGGTGGATGGAAGGAGAAGAGTGGACTCATGATGGAGAAGACAAAGACACTGTTTGTTACACAAGTGAATTAGGTTCCAAGATTGAGACTTGGACTCATAAACACAATCTTGTGTATGTGGACAATGACACTGACACTTTATTGAAAAGAAAAGAGTACTATCATTGCATTAAGAAAAGGAAGCAAGTACAATGCTTTATAGGAAAGTAGGAAACTATAGTAGGCACCACTGTGCATATGGGATAGGTAAGCCTGCATGTCCTTGGCCTTGAAGCTCCATACACAGAGGCTGTCAATGAGTGTGATTGCTGAATCTCAACACCCCTCCTCAATCACAACTAGAAAGGCACAAAGTGTGTAGAGGCTGTAATGAGAACCACCTGCAAAGTGTGGGCACACCACAAACATGGTAGACACCAGAGGCTTTCGCAGAAAAGGCCAAGTGTGGGCACCAAAACATGATGGACATCCACAGGCTGTAACAGGGGCCTCACAAAGTGTACATGGACTGTAATGCCAAGTTACATGAGGAGTTTACAAAGCTTATGACAAGAAGCATTAGGGCTAGGAAGTACAAGGCTTTTAAAACAGTCTATCAGAGTAATGAGAGTAGAAGGACTGATGAGGCTTGTCCTTCCGATCCTAGTGGTCTTCATCTTCATCTTCATCTTCATCTTTTGGTCCATGGTCTTCTTCTTCTTTCACAGCTGCAAGATAGGCCGTTTGGGACCTCTTTCTAGCATGACAGAACTTCTCAGTGTGTCCGGTCCTTTTGCAGAAGTCACAGAAGAGCGGTTCCTTTTTACCTTTGTATCTGTTGTTTACATATAACATTTGTTCATCCTTTGAAGTGCTAGGCTCTTCTTTGCTTTTAAGTTTCTTTTCTTCCTCTAGCAGAGAGGCTTTAATGTCAACAAGCTGAGGATCAGGCATATTGGTTAGAGTGGTTGATACATTATCATAAGCAGGAGGCAAACTTTTTAATAGGACACCAATACAAACATCTTCATCCATTTTTAGCTTTATCCCTGCAAGTTGAGTAAGCAGGCTTTTCATGTAGTTCAGATGGGATGCTAGGGTCATATCAAGTCGGAAAAATTCAATTAATAGACCACACTTAGACGACTTTGACTGTGCACCAAATAAGGCATCCAATTTATCCCAAGTGTCATGGGACGTGTCACAGGCATCCACATGATGGATGTAGCTGTCATCCAATTCCAGTTTAATGATGGCTTGTGCCTTGTCATCATTCTTCTGCCAAGTAACTGCAAGGTCCGTATCCCGAGGTTTCTTCTCTTTGCCATTGGTAATGGCCCAAAGACCCTTCTTCATCAGAATGAGCTTGATGCGGGTTTGCCAGGTGTGAAACCCGACTCCCTTGAACCGAGCATTTGGAGAGTCTTTTCCCATGTTGGATGGCTGCAGCAGCAAATCAACTCCAGAATTCTGAGATTTTATCAGTGGAAGAGCAGACTACAATGTGTCAAGAGACACAGGTAATGACAGTGTGAAAACACACTATGTCTGTGTTGATGTTGAGCTTGAATCTTCTTGTTCGGGGTTGTTCGGTCCTTCTTCAATCTTCTCAGGTCCTTCCCCTCCTTGATTTGGTGCTGGGACAGTGGGTCAGAGTGGGCTTTAGCTTGGTTTAGTGGCAGGAGTGAGAAAATGAGAGAAAAAATGAGCTTTGAAGATTTTGGCTATGGTGGAATTAGGGTTTCTGAGACAGGGGCCTGGTTTTTCAGCTGCTGTGACCTCAATACTTGATCATTTTCAAAACTTTTTACATGTATAGGAAGCTTATGTCATGGCCTTTCAAAGCCCCATGGTTGCAGCCTGGAATTCGTCGCGTGCTGGCGGCGCAGACAGTACGATCAACAACGGCGCAGTTCTGGACAGCGACGACGAATTTTTGCAATGCCAGGGCTGTCAGTTGCCAATGTGCCTTTGTGATGTGCCAAGAAAGAGCGCAGGGAGTCAAGGAATGGTTCTCCAAAAGAGAGCTTGGGGAGATATTGCCTGGTTCAAGAGATTTAAGAGCTCAAAGGCAGGTAGGTGCAGGTTTGGCTATGGCTGCCAAACAGGGTAGTGAGAAAAAAGAGTGGAAGATGAAGTCTTGAGCTGGACTGAGCTCAAGCTGAGCTAGATGAAAGTGAAATGGAGCTGAAGGAGTAGTGCCATGCTCGTCTGTGCTCTGATACCATGTGAAAGATGCGGGATCTAGGACATGGCAGTGAGTTATGGTGGATGGAAGGAGAAGAGTGGACTCCTGATGGAGAAGACAAAGACACTGTTTGTTACACAAGTGAATTAGGTTCCAAGATTGAGACTTGGACTCATAAATACAATCTTGTGTATGTGGACAATGACACTTACACTTTTTACTGAAAAGAAAAGAGTACTATCATTGCATTAAGAAAAGGAAGTAAGTACAATGCTTTATAGGAAAGTAGAAAACTGCAGTAGGCACCACTGTGCATATGGGATAGGTAAGCCTGCATGTCCTTGGCCTTGAAGCTCCATACGAAGAGGCTGTCAATGAGTGCGATTGCTGAATCTCAACATGATTGCCTAGTGGAAAATGGCTATAAATAGCCAAAAATCCCAAAAATTGCCAATCTGAAATTTGGGGCAAAAAATATGGGCGACCAGCATTTAATATTGGTAAAAATGCCAAAAATGCCTAGAAAACTCGTGGAAAGGGTAGACAATGTCCGGTAGGTGAGGCAAGCTGAAGAATGTAGAAATTGCTTCGGGAAATGCATATAAAATCCCAACTGGAGGAGAAAATGCACTAAAATGCAATAAGCTGAGAGCTCTAGATTGAGCTACCTTCTCCATCAAAATGAGTGATAGATATTTCAAAGCTCCTAAAGTCCTTGTCTGATTCAGACTAAGGCTCACAAGCGGGAGATGACAAGGCATGACAAACATGACTGCTAACACTCTCTCTGAGATTTTGGATGTGGTGGAAGGCCAAGGGAGTAATGGATCCTGGGGTGGCAAGAGAAATGCCAATGTGGATGAAGTCTGTTGATGAAGGTTGTTGATGAAGAAGCTCCTCATGATCTTGAAAAACCCCCTCCGAAACCCTAGGGGCCAGAAAATCCACAGGTGCATTACTAAGATTGTCCCCTTTGAAAGGGAAGGGGGGGTATGAGGGAACCACCAGGGGAGAGGGTGGGGGATGGGAAGGAACTTGTGGAAAAGAGGGTGCATAAGCAGGAATGGGAGTAGCAATAGATAACTGCCACGGAGGGCCTTGTATAAGAGAAGGACAGCAGAGCCTGTAAAGCCCACTCTCTTGCCAACCTGTCACGATAACAGACCCTACTAAAGAATCCTCAATACAAACGGCTTGCTCGGTGAAGACAATCTAGGTACCAAGCCTTATAAGGCCATTAACTGAGAGAAGTGGAAATCCCAAGTCTGGAACATAAAGAGCCTCTGAAAGGGAGCTTGATGCACGGTCTAGAAATAAAGGCAAAGTTCTAACACAGCAAATAGATACTGAAACGATGTCATCAACGACGATTGAACCCTCAAAAGGGCATAGATCTTGCACCAAATCACCTTGTGGAGTCATATGACTAGAAGCTCCACTATCAACCAGCCAAGGCCTATGTGAAGTGAGGCAACCATTGAAGAAGGCTCCTCCAAGTCAACAATATGAAGGAACATTGACTCATGGGTAATCGTTAGAGTAGAGGTAGAAGGCTCGGATGTTTTAGCTCCATCCTTCACTCCCAGACGAAGGTGAGGGTACTTCCAGCACTTTTCCTCTAGATGTGTCCCCTTCCCACAATATGGGCATTTAGGCTTCTCCAAGTCGGAGTCAGAACCAGAAGAAATCTCTTGTCTTTTAGCTTGTGACTTCCCTTTCTTCTATGTCCCCTCTCCCAAATCTGCAGCTTTGGTGGAGGTGGATCCACTAGCTACCTCTTTGGCATGCTTCTACCAAGGGACGCAAGCTCCTCCCATAGAAGCTTCTCATGGGTCCTCGATGTAAGAAGGCTGGTGTAGAAGACATCAAACCAGGGAGATGGTAGAAGTCGAGTCAAAAGAATCATGGCCATTTCCTCTGAAGAGATTATCCCGCCAAGGGACGCAAGCTTATTCCTCATGTCCTCAAACCTGTCGATATAATCCTTCATGGAAGAATAATCAACAACAATGAGCATCTGCAATTTCTTCTTGAGAGTAATCCGATGGGCAAATGTCTTATGATGGTACAAAGAAGCAAGCTTTGTCCACACTTTTGCTGCTTTTCGCAACCTGTGCACATGCACTAGGACAGAATCCTGTAAGCTCATAAAGAGAAAAGATCAAGCTCTTGAGTTGGGTCTATCCCATAAGGCCTCATGATCCATCGATGATCCAATGGTGGGATTCTCCACTGGACGGGGAATAGGGTGGTTAACAAACTTCCGAAAATTGAAGGTATCAAGGATACACTCCACCTTACACGACCAGAGCAAGTAGTTGGAACCATCAAGCTGGTCTTTTTTGGGTAAAGAAGGGAGTACGGGCACCTGTATAGAGGGTGCCACGGAAGGTGTATGAAGGCCAGTAGAACAAGCCTTGTGTGAAACATGGAGAGAACGGGAGGAGAGGGGTCTTGTACAAATGGGCTAGGTGACCTCCGATTGTTGTGTGAACTAGTACGAAAATCTCTCCGTCTTTCAGAGGAAGGAACAAATATCTCATCTTGAGTTAGCAAAACGGGCTAGGTGACCTTCGATTGTTGTGTGAACTAGCACGAAAATCTCTCCGTCTTTCAGAGGAAAGAACAAATATCTCATCCTGAGTTAGCAAAGAACTGGTGATAAGACATCTTCATATATATATATATATATATATACCCACAAAAGTTGTGTTTGGCTATGGACAGCCCCGAGACGAGGAATTGGCTAAAGGATATGGAGAGCTTGATGTAGAAGGTTTGCCTGAGGGAGTAAATATTGTCGACTGCTCATGAAGGATGCAAAAGCACCATCAAAACGCTGATGTGAATGTTGTCGTTGGATGGCCTCACAAACTCAGCGTCGCTCTCAAATACCATGCTTTGATACCATGTGAGAGCGTGCAACGAAAGAAGGAACTAAAAAATAGAGGAAGAGAGAGAATCTGCAAAAGAAAAAGAAAAGAAACCTACATTGAACAAGGAACAAATGGTGAATGTAGGAGGATTGGTCAGTCCTTGCATGTGGCCCATAGTGTTAGTGAGGGCACCGGATCAGGCTGATGATGACGGCAACACCAAAGATGGAGGAAGATGACAGAGTCGGAGTATGCACTTGCCAAGGAAGGAGGGAAGATGATAATCTATTTGATTGCCAAGTGGAAAATGACTGTAAATAGCCAAAAATCCAAAAAATTGGCCAACTAGCACTTAATGCTGGTAAAAATGCCAAAAATGCTCAGAAAAATCTTGGAAAGGGTGGACAATGTCTGGCAAGTGAGGTAGGTTGAAGAATGTAGAAACTACCATGGGAAATGCACATAAAATCCTTTCCGGAGGAGAAAATGCACTGAAATCCAATAAATTGAGTGCTCTAGATTGAGCTATCTTCTTTGTCAAAACAAGTGATAGATAGGTCAAAGCTCCTAAAGTCCTCATCTGACTCAGACTGAGGCTCACAAGTAGGAGATGACAAGGCATGACAATCACGATTGCTAACAAATGGTACCCTAGGGCCAGCACACAAAGTACCTGAGATGTATGGGCACCACCTTGTCCATCTGGAATAAGATGCATGTCACCCCACCCTTGTATAGAAATAGACGAACTGTCACCGATGAGAATCTGGCCATGTGAAGGCTGCAAATGAGCAACACCTGCTGAAGGAGTCATGTGCCATGAGGCACCATTGTCAACAATCTACTCTCGAGTGTATGGGGCCGTCAACGTAGCATCAGAAGGCGTTAGGGTCGAATCCTCAACCACCTTCAAGTGGAGGAAAGCAACTGATGAGGATGCAGCCACTGCTTCGGAATCCTTTGAAGATTTCTTTTTCTTCTCCTTCTCCTCCTTCTTCT
The DNA here is from genome assembly GCF_053477565.2 of Lygodium microphyllum. Classification (NCBI taxonomy): domain Eukaryota; kingdom Viridiplantae; phylum Streptophyta; class Polypodiopsida; order Schizaeales; family Lygodiaceae; genus Lygodium; species Lygodium microphyllum. The sequence continues at coordinate 18,210,241 of NC_141144.1, read as the reverse complement.
TGTCGGGGCAATCCTTATTCTAGTGACCTATTTTGCCACAAATGTGACAAGTAGACTCTTTTCTTTGTCCTTCTTGGATTTATCCTCCTCCTTCTTTTGGTCCTTCCCTTCTTTTGAGAGGATTGACCAACCAAGGTCTTAGGTTTAGAAGCATTGGTCCCTTTTAATTGCTCCTGTTGGTCCAAGACCATAGGAACCAACTCTTCCCATTGAAGAGTCTTAGACTACCTTGAAGTAATCAAGGTAGAATAAAAACCATTGAAACGGGGCGGTAATTGTGAAAGAAGAGTTATTGCCATGTCTTCAGAAGTGATTACCTTCCTTGAGTTGCCTCAGCTTGTTGATATGCTTTCACATAGAAGATGACTTGTTGACACTAATGGTTAGCATTTGCACTTCCAAAGAAACTTGCTTCATGACAGCCATTCGATTGTACATCTGATCAAGCTCCAACCATATCTCCCGGGCCATCATCAAATGCTCAATATGAGAGATAATAGCTGTAGCACATGAGAGAAATAAAAACAAGCGAATGCGAGCATTCAGTTTATCCCAATGTGCTTGAGCCTTTGCCAACTCCACCTTATCACTGGAAGTGTGTCGGGACTTGTCTCATGAAGAAGGACGATGAATAGCCTCCGTAACAAGCTTTGCCAAATCATAGGACTTTAGAATGGCAAGCATCATGACTTGCTAGATGTGGCAATCCTCGTCAGCGAGCTTTTGATTTGATGGAAGAGCCGGTAAGACGGGCACCTTCCGATCCATGATTGCTTGAAACTTTATCTTGGCCTTAGAAGACATCTTCACCTACAATGCCTACACAAAACACAAAAAGCAGCCCCCTTTGATTGTGTGAATACAGCGTGCTAGGGCTCATACTTGCTCGTCTCACTCCTCCACTTGTCGGAGGTGATGAAAAGGTAAAATCTGCACTTGAAGCCCCATAAGGCAGCCTTCTTCCTTCTCTAACAGCAAAAACCAGCAGCAGCTTCAGCAAATCTTCTCCTTTTTCTCACGCCCACGCTCATCTCAGCCTTGTTTTGATGTGCAGCCCTCTTGCTCCCCCTCGAACGTTGAAAACACAGCCTTGTGTTGCATTGAAATCTCCTCTTCAGGTAGGTCTAGTCCTTCAATGCTCTAATACCGTGTCAGAGTGAAGCAATGCAGAAGCGAATGACCAAAACACACACAGAGAGAGAGAGAGACACAGAGAGAGAGAGAGAGCGAAATGCAGAAAATTTGCAGTGTAGAGTGCTGTTTAAGGATGCAGAAATATACATGGGTGTAAAGAGAATGATTGTGTATGTCTCCACCTCGAAGATCTCAGTCTCTGTCAGCCTTGAGGGCAGTCTCCATGGTTTGCAGTTTGAAATCTGTGAGAACAACTGTGAAAGACTGCTGAAATCAGGGCCAATAAATAGGCCAGCAGGAAATAGTGAAAAAGACCAGGTTGGCTGCATTAAATGCAGCCGACTGACAGCAGTGCTGTCCGACCAGCCTGCCCAACCTGCTGCCATGTGTAACCTGCTCCTATCCGACCTGCCACATGTCATCTGCACTGATTGCTCGTGCTGCTCCTACCTACAAAAAAGAGAATGCAATTTGTTTTACAAAGCAAATTGCATGAAACTAGAAAGAGCACTTGCACACGGTCCAAGAGGGCTACCAACACCAATATTGGTGCCCATCGAGAATACAAAGAGCTGCACATAGCTTGTAGTAACCCTAGACAACAAGTCTATGCTATCCAATGCAGTCCACATTTGCTACTAGCACAACATCATCTTTTTTAGCCTTGTAGATTGTTGTTTTGCATTGACCATGCTTGGGATAGTAACATGGGATGGCCATTTTCTAGCTTCTCATCCTAGTCCCATTTTGTCCTTTGCACCATTCTAGTGCCACCCCCATGTTAGAGTCCTTGCAATTCCTGTCCTTGTTTTCATCCTTGTCTCCAAAACCCATCCCATGCACTATGATGCTTAGAGGAGATATAGCCTATTTTTGCATATATGCTTGCAAAGAAGAGAGAGAAACTATCATGATGCTGTAGAAACAACCACAACCTCTCCCTTGCATGCCATAGTTGCCTCAAAAATTTGATGATCGACGATAAGCTTATACTTTCTACTCGGTGGAGATGGCATTTCATGGAGCAATAAGAAGCAACCAATGTTGCCCTGTATTCTATGGATCTATTGATCATTTTTTGGACTCGAGGATTGCAAGGAAGATAGCTTCTTTTCATCGCATGTCCCATTCCATGTGACTATATCAATCACAAGTGATGGCAATTTTGTCACGGATTACATGGTGAGGGGACTTGCTTGAGACTACCTTAAGTGTAGACGTGCAGACCCATCTAACTAGGCGGTCCATCATCAATATTTTTGTGTGTGGAGCTTAATATTTCAACACTTTTCCTTAAGCTCAACTACATTTTTGTAACTCCAAGTCAGCTACAAAATCTTTGAAGCTTCTCTGCATCCAATTCCTTCTTGAAAATCTCATCTGTCCGATCTGTGTGTGGATGTACACTAAGTTGATCTCATTGTCAAAAGATGACGTACCAGTGAGACAGTAGGGTTTGCAGGGAGGAACATGGAGTGAACTCGGCAAACATGGAGAAGAGAAGAGAAGAGAGAAGAAACTCTGATGAATGGAATGATGAAGTTCTGAATCACGGAGTGAATGTGATACAAGGGAACAAGGGTGCTGTAGCACAAGGAAGATGATGAAGACAGCCACGAACCACGAACCACAATGTCCTCCTGAAGGGGTGTGAGGGTAGTGGAGAGGCTGGAGAGTAGAGGCGACGGACTGAATGAATCAGCTGTGAAGAATGAGTGAGAGAGTGGCCTAAAAATAGGCACAATCAGTCTAGGATGGCATCTCTTTTTGGCGTTGCAAACCCTAAACGTAAAACGCAGAAACCCAAAAACGCAAACTGCAGGTGAAGGGTTTTTCAAGACCCCTTCTCAGGCCCAAAAAGGAGAACAAGAGAAGAGTGAGGTGGAGATGCAATGCTACATGCTGAAGAATGCTCATGCAGCAGGTGTCACTTGGACAGTGTCCCTCGTGGGGAATTTCGTCACTTGTCCAAGTGTCCCAATACAAAGATGATGAAAACATGCAATGCATAGGAGGAATGTCGGACTTTGTGTGGTGTCGAGAACCATAAGGATATGTCCGTACTAGATCTCGAGAGGTGGCTCCATGTTGACCAAGTGACCAAGGCAAGAAGAGAAGAGGAGGAAGAAGATGTAGGGGATCCCGAAGATCCAAGATTTCCACCAGAAAGGGAACATGCAATAAAGACTAGTAGACAGAGTGAATTGGAGAATCCGAAATGCAACCTCGGGAGAGAAGCCACTAGCTCTGTGCATCCATGCTGGAAGGAATACGAAGGCCTCATCGCCAAGTCGTGGCTAAACCTTCGAGGTCTCGATCTAGGTGGTACTTGAAGATCATGGGTATTAGTAGAAGAGATGATTGGTCGAAGATAACCACCCCAAGAAAGTAGAGGATGGGTGAAGAACTTCATGTGGAGTAGGTTTCCCCTCTGAGGTGGGAGGTGGAGGGGCCCTTGTTGAAGTCGAAGAAGAAGTAGATGCCTCCCTCCGAGGGCAAAGAAATAACATCCCTCTTTGAATTCCCCTCTGAAGTAGATAGGGAATCCAAAAACTCATGGATCACAGACTCCGAAATGTCCGATGACGAAGGAAGTACCGCCGGTTGTGCTGAAGAAGGTATCTGGGGTGCCGAAGAGCTCCCAGAGGTAGCCTCTCGAACCTGAGTAGTTAAGGGTGGGGAAGGGTAGGGCTCAGAATGAGCAAGAGGTGGGCAACAGTCGTTGTCTCTCAGTGGAGCAGACTGGGTAGTCGAAGAAGAGGAAGGAGTCGAGCATCCACTGTCTCTTGAAGGAGCAGACATACTCTGATAGCCGATGCAGAACAATCTCTGTGGCCCAAAAAGGAGAGGTGGCACAAGGAGTGCCTGGTGGAAGACGCATGTCAACTACCATGAACCACGAACCGCAAGGTCTGCCTCAAGGGTGTGAGAGCAGTGTGAAGCACGAACTGCAATGTTCGCCTCAAGGGGTGGGAGGGTAGTGGAAGGGCTGGAAGTGAGCTGCCAGTGGGAGGAGGATGTGACCAGCAGTAAGAGACTGCAACTAGTAGAAAAACACAAGTGAGGAGAAAGAAAGACTAAAAACGTAGGCAAGACAGCTTGTAGGAGAGAGAGAGACTAAAAACGCAGGCAGTAGGAGGAAAAGACTAAAAATGTAGGCTATAGGAGAAAGAAAGACTAAAAACGTAGGCAGTAGGATTGTGATGATGTGGCAAGCTGTATGGTAGCAGGTTTGCACAGGAACAGCAGTCGCCTAGCTGGAATCAGCTCCAAATTGCGTGAAGAGGACTGGAAATCAGGCGCCAACTGGTGGAGACAGCAATGGACAGCTTCGGCTGAGATGCCCTCTGCGAATGGGGTGTGGGCAGCAAGCTGAAACACATGAAATCTTCAAAAACGAGATTTTGATGCAGCAGAAGAAGAAGAGAAGTGGATGCTGAATCCACCACCGGTCTTTGCCTTCATTGGAGTGGAGGATCCTCGCTGCTAGGTGAGTAGATCTAGTTTTGATACCATGTCAAAAGATGACGTACTAGCGAGACAATAGGGTTTGCGGGGAGGAACATGGAGTGAACTCAGCAAACATGGAGAAGAAAAGAGAAGAGAGAAAAAACTTTGATGAATGGAATGATGAAGTTCTAAATCATGGAGTGAATGTGATACAAGGGAACAAGGGTGCCGTAGCACAAGGAAGATGATGAAGACAGCCACGAACCACGAACCACAATGTTCTCCTGAAGGGGTGTGAGGGTAGTGGAGAGGTTGGAGAGAAGAGGTGATGGACTGAATGAATCAGCCGTGAAGAACGAGTGAGAGAGTGGCCTATAAATAGGCACAGTCAGTCTAGGATGGCGTCCGTTTTTGGGGCTGCAAACCCTAAACGCAACACGTAGAAAGCAAAAATACAAACTACGGGTGAAGGGTTTCTCAACATTCACATGCAAGTATCTTCTCTCTTACAAAGTGGTAATGCTCCTCAATGTGCTTTGTCATGGCATGGAACATAAGGTTCCTAGCCAAAGTATATTGCTAATATTGTCACAATGAATGACAATTGGACCATCCACTTGCACATCTAAATTACTTAATAAATTTTGCAGCCATACCACCTCGCATGTTGGTATAGTAAGATCTTTGTACTCAGCCTATGTACTCGATAAAGCAAATGTAGGTTACTTTTTGCTACTCCAAGTAATTTCCGCACTATCAAGAGAATATGAATTCGTTCGAAGATCTTCTACCAAATATTCTACTAGCCCAATATACATCCATGTATTGAAACACTTGTACATCCTTGCTTGCCTCATAAAAAAGTCCATAATGCAAGGTGGACTTCATATACCTTAATATATATTTGATTTAATCCAAGGTAAAGAAAAATACCCTAACACAGAAACATAAACAGAAACCGTACGATTGATAAAAAGAACATAGTAAGGGTTAGGGTTAGAGTAACTCAGAGACAATGAACAGAGTGAATAAATGAAATGATATGACTACTAATAATACGATGCTCATGCAACAAACACACTATGCAGTGAATGAATACTGAACCTCGAACTTCTATATCTCCAGGATCAGGGCAGGGGTAATGAGCTGGAGAGAGTGTCGTACTCCGAATGGATCCCGAATCGCAACAAGGCAGCCTCCCGATGTCAAACACTAGCAAACGCAGCAGTGAGAAGCCAGATCTGATGCAAACAATAGTGAGGAGAGAGAAAGAATAAAGACGGAGCTTGCAGGAAAGAGAGAGACTAAAAACGCAGGTAGGACAGTCTGCAGGAGAGAGAAAGACAAAACGGAGCTTGCAAGAGAGAGAAAGGCTAAAAACGGAGCCTGCAGGAGAGAGAGAGATTGAAAACGCAAGTAGGACAGCGTGCAGGAGAGAGAAAGACTGAAAACGCAGGCAGGAACAACAGCAATCAGCATGTGGAGGGCTGGAAATTGGCACTAGACTGTAGGGAACAGTGATGGACAGCAAGGGTTGAGATGTCCTTTGTGACTGGGTGTGAACAGCAAGTTGGTAACACCTGAAACCTGCAAAAACGAGATTGTAAAAGAGTGAAGGGCTGGCTGCCAATTGATAGAAAATTAGGATTTTAGATCCTCTCCCACACTTAACTTTCTCGAGCCGCTCCCCGTTTTAGGGTTTTGGCTAAAAGAAGCCTAAAATAAGCATGTTTTGGGGTTGTTTAAGTGGCTAAGTGCATTTCTTAGCACAACACCGTCTCTCAGGCTCAAAATAGGGCAAGAAAAGTAGGCCAGCCTAAATTTTGATTTATCCCAAGGCATCCCACCCCAAAGCAGCCAGGGCATCGGACAAAAAGTGCACGTCGGCTGCCCAGTGGCCTACCAATATCTTACCAAGGGAGCCCAAGTGATCGCCCCAGAGAGGTTAGGGTATCGGACTAAGGGTGCTCGTTGGTTGCCCAAGGGCCTACCAAGGCCTACAATGGTGGATGGAATCAACAATGGACTTGTTTGTTTTGTTTTGTTTTGTTTTTTGTTTTGTTTTGTTTTGTTTTTTTTTTTTGAAAAGTATTTTGAAAATACATAAGTAATATAGGGGCAGCGGCCGATTAAGCGACAGATAGGAAAATATAAAGAGAGTTTTAAACCCAAGTTATTCACAAAACTAGCAAGCCAATCCCTCGCACTGACGAGGATAAGTGCCTAAGGATGATAAAAGTGAGTGTATGTGCCAATCATGTGTTGAATATATGAGAGGCAAAAAAAAAAAAAAAAACGGTGGGCTTAGCAAGACAAGCAAAGCAAGCAAGGGTAGAGAAACTGCCTTTAGGAGAACTGTCATGTGTTATGCTACGAATATGGTGGATCCTAGAGTCGACCACTCCAAAAGACCGAAAAGAGATAAATGCGCACATATGCATGTTGACATGAACAGAATGCCAATGCATAGGGTAATGCAAAGGGAGATGCAAGATGTCATGCTTATGCAATATGCTATGCAACGGTGCCATTGGGACAGTGCCCTCGCAGGGGAAGTGTTCACTTGTCCAAGTGTCCTTTTATAATCAGGTCATCCTGATAGTACGGATGAAGTTACATATGCCCATAATACAATACAAAAGAATAAGTGAATGTAATGTCTAAAAAATTGTAAGCATCATCACTGTTACGATCAAGAGTAGGAGCCACCCCCTCTCAAACTGGAAGGGAAAGCAAGAGGGAAGCACCCTCTTTCCGTCAAGCTAAAGAAGTAGAGGAGGGTGTACCCAAGCCGATCCTGGGTAGGAGGTACTGAAAAACTGGCCGGTTGACCGCTTTGGTAAATATATTTGCAAAATTATTTGATGAAGGCACAAACTCTAGGCGAATAGTGCCTAGCTCAACTTGCTCTCTGGAAAAGTGGAAGTAGACTTCCACATGCCGTGTCTGTGGTGTGATGATCGGATTGCCTGCAAGGGCAATGGCACTCTGGTTATCGCAGTAGACAACTTTGGGAGAGTCACATGGAAAATGAAGCGCTGCCAGTAAACTCCTCAGATAGATGGCCTCGGTGGTGCCATTGAAGAGAGCCATGTACTCAGCCTCGGCGGTGGAAGCCGCCACCGTCTCTTGCTTACGGCTGGACCAAGAAATGGGAGCCGTGCCCAAGGTAAGGAGGTAGCCGCCATGGAACGTCGAGTGTTAGGACCTCCTGCCCAATCAAAATCAGTGCACCCCTGTAAACATAAACTAGAACCATATGTCAAGCCATAAGAAAAAGTACACCGCAAATAACGCAACACACGAAGATATGCAATCCAATGTGACATCCTAGGTGCTGTGAAATACTGATTGAGTATACTAACGGAGTAAGCTAAATCTGGCCTAGTGTGAATTAACCAAAGAAGTTTTCCTACAACAGAACGATAGGTATGTGCATCAAAGGGCTGTCCTAGGGTATCCTTCGACAAGTGGATAGTAGGATCAATAGGTGTGGCCACTGGCCGTGTCTGATCCGAAGTATACTGTTCCACAAGCTGAAGTGCGTATTTCTGCTGTGACACAAAAATACATCCTCCAGAACGAACTACCTCCATCCCCAAAAAATAAGACAACAAACCAAGGTCTGTCATTTCAAATGTAGCTTTAAGCTTAGCCTTAATTTCCGCTATGGCAGCAGAATCTGAACTTGTGATGAGTAAGTCATCAACATATAGTAGGATATAGCTAACTCCCTCTGGAGTGGATTGAACATATAAGTTCGGGTCATAAGGGGTAGAATGGTATCCATGAGTCTGTAAGAACTCATCCATTCTATTGAAGCAAGACCGCGGCGCTTGCTTCAGCCCATAAAGAGATTTCTGCAAGCAGAATACCCTATCCCTAGGGTTCCCTAAGGGAAAGCTCGGTGGCTGCTCCACATAGATTTCCTCCTCTAAGTATTCGTTGAGGAAGGCACTCTTGACATCCAACTGATGTATCGGCTAGCCGCGGTGAGCGGCGAGCGCGAGTAGCAACCAAAAGGAAGTCAATCGTGCAGTAGGGGCAAAGATCTCTTCATAATCAATGCCGTGCTTCTGTCGAAACCCTTGCACTACAAGGCGAGCCTTGTACTTGTCTAAAGTCCCATCAGCTTTTAGCTTTGTCTGAAAAATCCACTTTGTCCCGATGGCCTTCTTGTGCCTCGGACGATCCACCAATGTCCAAGTCCCATATCGGTCAATACTCTCTAGCTCCCTTTCCATGGCCTCTCGCCATTGAGGGTGTTGAAGAGCCTCTTGCCAGGTATTCGGCTCAAAATGCGCTATGTAATCAGCTCTAAACAACGATGCAAATGATGCTTGAGGAGCAAGCCGGGCAGATCTTCTAGGTCCCTCCGGAGTGGAATCTGGTGGTAGGATCCCCGAATCCCGCATGGTCTGCTGGCACCAGCGAGGTAACGGGTCTCGCGAAGGGGGACCTGGGAGGTGAAGAAACCGCGGGAATGTCAAGAGCAGGAAGTAGACTAGGCTTAGTAGGCACGATCTCTGATGATGTGGAAGAAGGAAGCGGATCGGAATTTGGTGCAGAAGACTGCACAATATCCCTCTCGTCAAAGATAACATCCCACCTAACGATCACCTTGTTTGTCCGAGGATCGAACAAACGATAGGCTTTCGCTTCAGAGGAATATTTCACAAAAAATAAGGAGATCAGCTCGGGGAGTAAGCTTTCCTATCTTGTCATCAGGTGTGTGTGTGTGTACGCACGACACTCGAAGATTCTGAAATGGGAAATAATAGGCCGAGAGCCAAAAAATGCCTCATACTGGGTCTTTTGAGGGAGAGCCGTAGTCGGGTACCGGCTGAGGATGTACACCGAAGTGTTAACAGCCTCGACCTAAAGGTGCTCAGGAAGCTTTGCTGCGAACAACATAGAGCGTGCCATTTCCATGATTGCGGTTTCTACGCTCTACAACTCCATTCTAAGAGGGGGAGTTGGTAGAGGTGAGCTAGCGAGAAATGCCATGCTTCTGTAGAAACTCGAAAAACTCGTGGGAGATAAACTCACCACCGCTATCACTTCTCATGCACCCAACATGACGACCAGTCTGGTTATGAACCAGCAGCACCCAAGCAGAAAAATATGTGAAAGTATTTGACTTATGCTTGAGGAAGTATACTCACATGTATTGAGAATGATCATCTACTATCAAAAAGAAGTATAGCGCGCCGTTCAAAGCAACAGTGGATGTCGGCCCACAAAGATCAACATGAATCAATCTAAGAGGCTCCTCAGCTCTATGTGTAGACTGCTGAGGAAATGGGGTACGGTGCTGCTTCCCGAGCTAACATGCTTTACAGACATCTTGCGCTAGCTTTAGGTGTGGAAGCCCCTCAACCAGCTCACGGTGTGACAACTCATAAAGTGAGTCATAACCAAGATGCCCTAAGCGAAAATGCCAAAGACGCTCATTGTGCATAGGCTCCTGAGATGTGGCTAAGGCCTGGAAGCTATGGAATACGGAGCCTTTGGCGGTTGGCTCGGTCAGAAAGTGTATCATGTGGTATAGGCGATTAGGCTATGTCTCACCGCGAGCAATCACTAAACGAGTCAGAGAGTCAAGGGCCTCGATTGTGGTCGCTGTAAAGAAAACTGCTTGCCCCAACCGGCAAAGTTATTGAACAGATAACAAGTTCACCCCAAGCTGAGGGACATGATATACATTGTTCAACAGCAAAACTGACGCAACCTTGAGCCTGAATCTTGACTGAGGAGTTGTTTCCTACATGGATCCGCCCGCCGGCTGCAAGGGCTCGGGTGTACGAAAAATGTCCTCTATAGGAGTCATGTGATGTGTAGCTCCACTCTCCACAATCCAAACTAGAGCTGAAGTGCTCGGCTGTGATGTGTGGGTCTTTGCAATAACCTCGTTGGAAGGCAACTCACAGATGTAGACGAGACTCACATTTGATGTCTCTATGGAGACAATATGGGCCTTTGTAGTTAGACAAGCCCTCTGGAGTTGAGAACGTTGTGGACTGAGATGACTGTGCAGTGGCAGTGTGAGTCTGATCTTTAAACTGCCCCTTGCCATTACCTTGCCTCCCTTGTTTGGGGTTGCCCAACTGAGGGGTGGGGGTCTGAGACTTAGGTTTTGGTGCTGTGCCTCATGCCCTTGATCGACACTCGTCGTCAAAATGGCCAGCCTTTTGACAATGTTGACAATACCTATTCTTTTTAGGTACATTTTGCCACGCAGGTTTGAGTTGTGACTTGGAGTTTCCTTGAGAGTCCCCAGATTGATTTAGCTTTTGAGTTTGATTTTGATTTTGAGTGAAGGTTTGGTTTGGTTTGCCATTTCCTTGTTGCCCTTTCTGAGAATGAGCAAGAAGAGCCCCCTTTGAAGAGGAATTCATATGAAACTGATCAAACAACCGTGCGTAACACGACAGGTGACACTCAAATTCATAGAATGTAGGTATGGTAGGCTTTGAAACTATTCCTTCCAAAAAAATTGAAGTATTTCTTGGGGAGTTTATTTAGGAACAATGTGACCTGATCGTTAGAGAACTTGGGAGTCTCCGTAGTGGAGAATTCAGTGAGGAGACGCCGAAACTCAGCCAACTTGACTTTCAAGCCATCTCGGTCAGTGATTTTAAAAAGCTGAAGCTTATGGTCAAGATTAATACGACGGGTCTTATCTCGAGCCGCATAGCGGTCAGTCAAGTGTGCCCATCGCTCCGACGCTAAGTCAAAATGCTGAAGCTGAGAATGAAACTTTGGCAATAAGCCCTACATCAGCTCGACAATATTGGAGGCATTCCTAGCCTTCCATGAGTGGACGACCTCGTATGGAACAAATGCGGGATCGGGTTGGGGTTCCAACCCCTGCACTAGATCCCATAGGTTCTGTGAATCAAAGACATGTCTCATCAAATTCGACCAAGTAGTAAAGTTTGACCCGTTAAAACGAGTCTTGTCATTAAATGCATTCTTGACAAAAAATGAGCTAGAATCATGAGGTGTCAGGTGGGTGGAGTAAGATGATGGTGGGAAAGATGGTGGAGGTGAGAGTGTCTGATAAGAGTAAGAAGGAGGGGGAAGAGGTGGGTAGGCAGAAGTAGGCTGTGAGTGTCCAATGAGTGCCGATTGATGTGGAGGCACTGGAACATGAATGTTTCCATAAGGTGCCGGTGTAAGTGGAGGCACTGGGACATAGTAGCCTTGTCCAAAGTAAGGCTGGGACACAGCATTATGACGAGAAGGTCCACTAGGCAATGCCATGGAGGCAAACTGTGGAGGCAATTGATCCTCACTCGGGAGAGATGAGTAGGATACCCAGGCTGGAATGATCTTGAAAGTGTGTATGAGGTAGGTGGAACACCACTCGGCTGAGGGAAGGATGAGGTCCTAAAGGATGTACCTATGTTTCTATAACCCCTCGGAGTGATGTGCGGTGCGACATGAGGTGTCTGAAATGAAAATGTAAATGGTGTAAATGGAAGTGGTGAAGCAGTGGAAGAATGTGGTGGGATGGTTGGGTTTTGAAAGTGAGGTGTATGAGGTGCAAATTCTTTTTGTTCATTTTTATCATTTAAAGATTGAAAATGAAACTGTGAAGATGATGATACACCATGTGATGAAGTGAAAGGAACACCAAATTCATTCTGATTATGTGAAGTAGACGGAAAAGAAGGAAGGATAGACGAAGAGTTACCTAGCTTTTTCTTATAATCCTCACGACGTGTGTTAACATACAAGAATTGGTTCTCTAGAGGATCTTTTCCGTAGTCAAGAGACTGGACTCTTTCTTCCACATGATCTCTACCAGTATATTGTAAAATAGAAGATGTAAAAGAAGAAAGCACAAAAGACGAATCAAAAGTACCTTGCACCAGAGAAGACGGAAGAGTCTGAAAAAATGGAACATACTCTAGATCTTGCTCTCCAAGAGGGGGGCCCATCCCTGATGGAGGTCTCGACGGCCTTGTAATATCATTTGACTTACGCGCAACATCTGAAGAGTGAAATCCATGCATGCCTTCATTTAGAAGCTTTTCTAGAAGGGCAATCCTTCGGTCGAGCTCCTCAATCTTCTTTTGTCGATAGGCTATGATCAGTTTGTATTCCTTAGAGGTCTGCTTGTCTATCTTTTCTTCCATGTACTCAGATGTTTCTCCCACCATGTCGGAACTTTGTGGAGCAAGCTGATTGGCCCACTCTCGCTCAGTTCTCGGCATAGGCTGATTTGGAGACTGAATCGGTGTTGATGTGCTTGAAGTCATTTGAACCTAGTGTTGTTCTTGCTTCTTGCGAAGAGCTTTTAGATCAAAGGCCTAGGTTTCTCAGAGAGTACCAGGCTTTGATACCATGTAAAGAAAAATACCCTTACATAGAAACATAAACAAAAACCGTACGACAAAGGACAGACTGATAAAAAGAACACAGTAAGGGTTAGGGTTAGAGCAACTCAGAGACAATGAACCCAGTGAATAAATGAAATGATATGACTACTAATAATACGATGCTTGTGCAGCAAACACACTATGCAGTGAATGAATACTGAACCTCGAACTCCTGTATCTCTAGGATCAGGGCAGGGGTAATGAGCTGGAGAGTATGTCGTACTCCAAACGGATACCGAATCGCAGTAAGGCAGCCTCCAGATGTCAAACACCAGCAAACGCAACAGTGAGAAGCTGGATCTGATGCAGACAGCAGTGAGGAGAGAGAAAGACTAAAAACGGAGCTTGTAGGAGAGAGGAAGACTAAAAACGCAGGCAGGACAGCTTGTAGGAGAGAGAAAGATTAAAAACGGACCCTGCAGGAGAGAGTCTTTGGAGAGAAAGATTGAAAACGGAGCTTACAAGAGAGAGAGAGACCAAAAACGCAAGCAGGAAAGAGAAATACTAAAAACACAGGCAGGGTAGCTTGCAGGAGAGAGAAAGACTGAAAACGTAGGTAGCAACAGCAGCAATCAGCGTGTGGAGGGTTGGAAACAGGCGCTAGACTGTAGGGAACAGTGATGGACAGCAAGGGCTGAGATGTTCTTGTGAGAGTGCGCAGCGAAAGAAGAACACGAACACAGAGGAGAGGAGAGATGAAGCAGAGAATGAAGGAAGAAAATCTGCACTGACTGAGATGAATGCTGAATACACTGGAATGGACAGAACAGTCCCTGCACGCAGCCCGGAGCATCAGTGAGGGAACCAGGACAGACTGGAAGCAGAGGCAGCACCAATGCCGGAGACGGAGACGGAGGGAGCAGTGCTGAACCTGCAGAGCATGAAAGAGATGAATGCTGGACTGACTGGGGGGGCAGCTATAAATAGCCCCCAGCCAGAAAACTGGCCGACCAGCTAAACTGGCCGACCTGGCCAGATCTGGTCCGACTGGCCAGATCTGGTCCGACTGCCCAAAATAATGGGCAGTCACCCCAAAAACAGCCCAGAACTGGGCTGTAAAATGCCCAGGGCTGCATACATACTAAGGCAGCCTGAAAACACACTGACAGAGCTCCTCTGTCTCCTGTCAGACTCTGACAGGAGCTCACAACCAGGAGATGACAGACTGAGACTGAATAAGAGCAGGCTAACACCCCCTCTCAACTCCTGGGAGAGACTGAAGACCCAAGAACCGCATGTGATGAAGCAAAGAAGCCTGAGGCAAAGGCTTCGTAAAGAGATCAGCTGCATTGGCCGCCGTAGGACAATAGACCACCACCAGCTCCGAATCCACGATCCGCTCTCGAACATAGTGATACTGAACCTCAATGTGCTTCGTACGAGCATGAAACACCGGGTTCTTGGCCAGAGCAAGAGCACTCTGGTTATCCACGCGCAGCTCCGTAGGTCCGGTCTGGGAAAAGCCAATCTCCGCGAGTAAGCGACGGAGCCAAACTGCCTCCATAGCGGTCGAACATAAGGCCCGATACTCAGCCTCTGTAGAAGAAAGTGCCACAGTAGGCTGCTTCTTGCTGCTCCAAGAGACAGCACCAGATCCAAGGGTGAAAGCATAACCTGTAGTGGATCGTCGCGAATCCACATCACCTGCCCAATTAGAATCACTCCATCCAGAAAGGGTAATCCCATCTCCATACATGATCCCAAAGGATCGAGTCCCCTGCAAATAGCGAAGAACCCGCAGGGCCGCCTGCCAGTGATCCTGGGTAGGAGTCTGCATAAAGGAAGACAATAAAGCCACCACAAAGGAGATATCCGGCCGAGTGTGAAGTAGCCAGATAAGAGAGCCAACAAGGCACCTGTAACGGGTGGGATCGGTAAGAGGAACTCCAGCTGTCAAAAGCTTGGACTCAGGGTCCATAGGGCATGAGATAGGCCGACACTCAGCCATATCAAACTCCGAAAGAAGCTCGGAGATGTACCTGTGCTGCGAGATAAAAATGCCCTGTGCCATCTGATAGATCTCCAGACCTAGAAAGAAGTGAAGGATCCCTAGATTCGTCATGTCAAACTCCTGCTGTAGAATGGACCGTGTATGCTCCACTTGCTGAGTGTCGCTCCCTGTAATAATAAGATCATCCACATACAAGATGAGAAACACCGAAAGAGAATCCACAACCCGTAAGTAGAGGTTGGGATCATAAGCGGAGCGCGCAAAGCCACTCTGTAGAAAGAAGCGGTCAATCCGCTGGTACCAAGCACGAGGAGCCTGCTTTAGGCCATAAAGAGCCTTCCGCAGCCTGTAGACATGATCCTCCTTCCCCTGCACAAGAAAACCAGGAGGCTGTGAAACATAAATCTCCTCCTCAAGAACGCCATTCAGAAAAGCAGACTTGACGTCCATCTGATAGACAGGCCAACGGTGATGTGCAGCAAGAGCCAAAAGCACTCGGATGGTGGACATCCTAGCTGTAGGAGCAAAAGTCTCAAAGTAATCCAACCCTGCACGCTGGGCCAAACCCTTGGCAACAAGCCTAGCTTTATGCTTGTCCAAGGAGCCATCTGCAAGATATTTGGTCTTAAAGACCCATTTCACACCAATCACCTTCCGTTTCGCGGGACGCGGAACAAGCTCCCACGTATGGTTTCGCTCGATGGAGTCAAGCTCGGCCTGCATAGCCTGTCTCCAAATATCCTGTGCAAGAGCCTCCTCCACAGTGGAAGGCTCGGAATCCTGAAGAATCTGTGACATAAGAGCATAGTTCACACATAGTGAACTGTCCCGCTGGGCCTGTAAACGGGCTGATCGACGAGGACCTGTAGAAGAAGCAGGAAAGTGAGTAACACCTGAATCCTGCATGAGCCGGCGATACCATAAAGGAATCCTGAGAGACTCCTTCTGTGAGGGAGACCGGGGGGTCTCCGGAACCTGTAAAGCACCCGAATCGGAGAGGGACTCCCCCTCACCGAGTGAAGGTAAATCCTCCGCATCTGAAGAAGGCTGTGTATCCCGTGAAAACCCCGAAGAGGCGGTAGAAGAGCTCGTAGAAGACGAAGGCACATCCACCAAAGGGGTAAGGGAAGCCGAAGGAGGAGGAGGAATAGGGGGGGTGCTAAGGGTGATCCTGGAAGGAAGTGAAGGGAGAGAAGGTGGGGGGGGGGTCCGTCGATGACGAAGAAACATCGGAAATAGAACCATCAATCAAATCCTCAGAGGCCGAAGCCTCATCAAAGATCACATCCCTGCTCACCTCAACCTGCCGCGTCGTCGGGTCGTAGAGCCGATATCCCTTCGTGGTCGTACTATAACCAACGAAGATAAGCTTTCTCGACTTAGAGTCGAACTTCGTCTTCCTCTTCTTCTTGTCCACATGGACAAAAGCATCGCACCCAAAGATGCGAAAATGGGACACGGAAGGCTTCTTTCCAAAGAAAGCCTCATATGGAGTCATGTCCTGTAACGTCGAAGTCGGAGAGCGGTTGCGTATATGCACCGCTGTAGCCACCGCCTCACCCCAAAGGAAATGAGGAAGACTCCTATGCTCCAGCATAGATCGGGCCATCTCAATCATGGTCCGATTTGCACGCTCCACCACACCATTCTCTGATGGTGTGTTCGGATGGGAATACTCCACCCGAATACCATGCTCCCTGCAAAACTGAGAGAAAAGGTGAGAAGTGAACTCTCCACCGTGATCAGCTCGAACACCACGGACTTTGGAAGTTGTTTGGGTCTCCACAAACACCTGCCACTCACAGAAACGGGAGTACGCCTCGCTCTTGTACTCCAAGAAATAAGGCCACACATAACGACTAAAGTCGTCCACAATCAGCATCAAATACTTGGCCTTCCCAAGGGAGGCCGTGCCCATAGGTCCGCAAAGGTCGGTATGAACCAACTCAAGCGGTGAAGTAGCCCTCCTAGAAGCAACCTGCGGGTGAGGCTGCCTGTGCTGCTTGCCCCTCAAGCAGCTAGGGCACACAGTGTGAAGAGGAGGGAAATCAGGAAGTCCCTCCACCATCTTCCTCCTAGAAGCCCGGCGAAGAGAATCAAGGTTCAAATGACCATACCGAGCATGCCAGAGTAGCCCAAGCTCATGGGAAGTCCGCGCAGCCAAGGCTGTGAGCGTATAAAGCCCACCCTCCTGTGTACCTGTCCAAAGGGCATCACCTGTAGAAGCATCCTCCACTGTGACTGCATCCGGAGTAAAAATAACGCGGGTACCTAACTGAGTAAGACCATGCACAGATAATAGGTTAAAACCCAAATCAGGCACATAGAGCACTTTGGCGGAGGAAGACCGCCTGTCGGAAAACATAGGTAAAGTCCCCACTCCATGAACAGGAACTGTAGAATTGTCACCAATGGTGACTGTACCCCCTCTGGAACGAAGATCCTGAAGCCAATCCTGACGGAAGGTCATATGTGAAGATGCGCCACTGTCGACGAGCCAAGGCTTCTCCGGAGTGGTAGAAGCTAGGGCAGTGTCTTCCTCAACAAAGAGATGCACAAACGCAGATTCTGTTGTGGCTGGGGCCGCCTTCGAGTCCTTCTCCTTAGGCTTCAAATGGGGATACTTCTGCCAACACTTCTCCTCGGGATGAGTGCCCTTCCCACAATGGGGACACTTGGGCTTCTTCTCCTTCGCATCCTTCTTATCTTCCTCCTTCTTGTCCTTGGACTTCTCCTTCTTTTGTTTCTTCTTCTTGCCACCACCTGTGGCAGCCGTAAATGCCTTGGTGGAGCCACTGGCTCCCACCTCTTTGAGTCGCTCGTCATGCTCCAAGACAAGCGGGGAAAGCTCCTCCCATAGGAGAGTCTCACGGGTTCTCGTAGTGATGAGGCTGGTGTAGAAGACATCATAGCGGGGTGATGGCAGCTGAGTCAACAGAATCATCGCCATATCCTCAGACGATATCAGACGACCAAGAGAGGCAAGCTCGCCTCGCATATCCTCCATCTTCGTGATGTGCTCCTTCATGGAAGAAGAACCATCAAGACTGAGCATCCGCAACTTCTTCTCCAGGGAAATCTTGTGGGCAAAGGTCTTGTGCTGATACAAAGATGCAAGCTTTGTCCAGACTTCCGCCGCGGTCTTTAACCTGTGAACATGTACAAGAACAGAATCATGGAGACTCATAAAAAGAAAGGAACGGGCTCGAGAGTTGAGCCGATCCCATAAGGCTGCACGGTCCATAGAGGTGCCATCGGACGAATCCACGGGGGGTCGGTCGATGGGCGAAGAAACAAGATCCCACAGATCAAAGGTATCAAGGATGCAAGCCACCTTGCATGACCATAGGGAATAGTTGGAACCATCCAACTTGTCTTCCTTCGGAAAGGAAGGGAGAATCGGCACCTGGATAGAGGGAATCAAGGAAGGCATCCGCACAGTAGATGCAGTCTTCACTGAAGAAACCTTCGCAGTAGATGGAACCCTCTGAGATGCATGGATTGAAGAAGGACGAGTGCGAGGAGGGTCATCCCGTTGTCGAACTTCACGATAGTCCCGCCTCCGCTCAGAGGAATGATGAGAAAGAAGCTCATCCTCTGAGTCTTCAAAGCCTGAAAACTGGTAAGACATCTTCCAATCTGCAAAATACCAAAGAAAATTGTGCCGCTGACGAAATAGGACCAACAGTGTGGTCACCAACCACCAAGATGCAGGCAGAAAATGCCTACAGCCACCTGGATCTGCAAAACGCAAATAGATCTGATGGCGAACACCAGAATCGAGACCACCAGCACCGGGAACTTGCCCAGACAGAGGTCGCCTGCAGGATAGGAGCAGCCAGGGTAGAAGCGACCTGCAAAACAGCAAAACGCAGGCTGTAGGAGGGTCGCCCTGCAGCAGAGGAGGTCGCCTGGCAGCAAACGCAAGGTTGCTGCGTCACTGGATGACGTGGCAGCCCCTGTGTACAGCAAACGCAGGCTGTACAGCCTTCTGATGCAGTCGCCTGGCTGGTGTAGACCTGTTGGCAGCCTCCTGAAGGAATCGCCTGGCTGTTGTGGGACTGTGAACAGCAGCAGTAAGGTATTTCTCGCGCCCTCCGTGCTCTCAATCAGGCGATGATACCATTTGAGAGTGCGCAGCGAAAGAAGAACACGAACACAGAGGAGAGGAGAGATGAAGCAGAGAATGAAGGAAGAAAATCTGCACTGACTGAGATGAATGCTGAATACACTGGAATGGACAGAACAGTCCCTGCACGCAGCCCGGAGCGTCAGTGAGGGAACCAGAACAGACTGGAAGCAGAGGCAGCACCAATGCCGGAGACGGAGACGGAGGGAGCAGTGCTGAACCTGCAGAGCATGAAAGAGATGAATGCTGGACTGACTGGGGGGGCAGCTATAAATAGCCCCCAGCCAGAAAACTGGCCGACCAGCTAAACTGGCCGACCTGGCCAGATCTGGTCCGACTGGCCAGATCTGGTCCGACTGCCCAAAATAATGGGCAGTCACCCCAAAAACAGCCCAGAACTGGGCTGTAAAATGCCCAGGGCTGCATACATACTAAGGCAGCCTGAAAACACACTGACAGAGCTCCTCTGTCTCCTGTCAGACTCTGACAGGAGCTCACAACCAGGAGATGACAGACTGAGACTGAATAAGAGCAGGCTAACAGTTCTTCGTGACCGGGGTGTGGGCAGCAAGCTGGTAACACCTGAAACCTGCAAAAACGAGATTGTAAAAGAGTGGAGGGCTGGCTGCCAATTTATAGAAATTAGGGTTCTAGAACCTCTCCCACTTAACTTTCTCGATCTGCTCCCCGTTTTAGGGTTTTGGCTAAAATAAGCCTAAAATAAGCATGTTTTGGGGCTGTTTAAGTGGCTAAGTGCATTTCTTAACACAACACTTACTAGGTTCTTGCATAAATGAACTCACAAGCCTAACTACAAAACTCAAGTCTGGCCTTGTAATAGTTATGAAGGTGGACTTCAGTACCTCAATATACGATTGACTTCATCCAACTGAGGCTTTCTAGATGGTTGCATAAAGTAATCCAAGTCTAGTCTTGTAATGGTTATATAAATCAAACTCCCTACTATCCACTTGAATGTAGTAGGGTCTTCTATCTCATCCCCAACATCAACACTTTACATTATCCTTTGATTGCATTGAAAGAGGGTTACACATTGTCATAGCATACTTGGACAACATATCCAAGCTATATTATGTTTGGGATAATTAAATACCATCAACATAAATGATCATCCCAATACCAAGAAAGTATCTCAACTCATTAAGATTAAGATCTTTCATTTCAAATTCTTGCTTCAAAAGCCCTTTGATCAATAATCCCACTATTACTGTTACATGTAATAATCAAGTCATCCACATAGATGACTATGATGACCAAACCTGCATCACTCTTCCTCACATAAAGTGAGTGATCTACATAAGAAACATAGAAACCAACATTGACAAGATACTCTCCAATCTTGTCAGACCATGTATTAGGTACTTGCTTTAGTCCATAGAATGCCTTGTTTAACTTTTTCACATACGTGGGATGCTCCAAATCTTAAGAACATGTTGGTTGTTTCATATATACTTCTTACAAATCACCATGCAAAAAAGCATTCTTCATATCCATATGTTGCAAAGTTCATCCTTTGGTTGTTGCCAAAGCAATCATGTATCTTACAATCGCCATCTTAGCAATTGGATTGAATGTCTCTTCATAGTCTATGTCATATGTTTGAGCACAGCCTTTCACAATCAGCCTAGCTTTGGACTTGCTAATTGAATCATTTGTATTATGCTTAAATTTGTAGATCTACTTATATGCAATAGCTTTCTTACCTCTAGGTAGTGGTATTAAATCCCAAGTTTTGTTGGCCTTTGATGTAGCCATCTCTTCATCCATTGCTGCATCCTAATGTGCATGATCAACAACTTTCTCAAAGCAAGTGAGCTTTGCATCCTTAACTATCTTCACCATGTAAGCATAACGATAAGCTACATAATTTGGAAAATTGAATCTTTTAACAAGGTATCTCACCTTGCTAGACTTGTGTATCATTAGATCACTCAATGAAGCCTTTTCATTACTATGTGCCTTTTGTACACCTAGTGTCCTAATGGTAGGAATACTGAGCTTATCGTCCAAACACTTTGACCCATTAGAGTTTCCATCAAGAATTGCATCACTAGTAGATGTATCTTTATCATCTGACACTTTCTTTTTTCCTTTTTTATTACTTCCAACACCACTAGATGCACCTAAAGATGTGGGGCTACTCCTTAGCCTCCCAAGATTGATTGCAAAGTTACTACCAGGTGATGTTTGTACATGACTAACATGATGACCATCATTATCCAATGCATCACCACTAGATGCATACCAACTGCTCGTCTCATAAAAAATAATATCCTTTCTTACTCTAAATTCATTAGTGAAAGGGTCATAACAATGATATCCTTTCTGCTTTGTAGAGTATCCAATGAAAATACATTTTTAAACCTTTGGGTCAAGTTTTTTCTTGAAATTCATCAAGCACGTGACCATATGCGATACAACGAAACACTTTTAAGTGAGATACATTGGGCTTTCTTCATGCAAAACATTTTTCGGGGGTCATACCAACTATTACAATTTTGTTCATAATATATACACTAGTATGAGCAGCCTCAAACTCAAAATGTTGATCACTGTTGGTTAGTTAGTT
The DNA here is from genome assembly GCF_053477565.2 of Lygodium microphyllum. Classification (NCBI taxonomy): domain Eukaryota; kingdom Viridiplantae; phylum Streptophyta; class Polypodiopsida; order Schizaeales; family Lygodiaceae; genus Lygodium; species Lygodium microphyllum. The sequence goes on along the minus strand of NC_141144.1, from coordinate 18,188,600 downwards.
TGTGCACAAATTGTGTGAGGTTTCAACTATTAGCAAACGTGCATAGGCTTGTATACTTATTTTGCCCTCACCTTCAACGTTAAAACATTCTCAACGTTGTCTTGTTACTTTCTCTCTCTTTGCTCTCCATGTCCAACATCTAAGAGCAAACCTTGCATATGCTTGTTTATTGTTGCACTCTGACAGCAAATGACTATGCACACCATCTATTTATAGATGAGGAACCAATCAAAGCTTAGGAGATGGCCTAAGGGACACAAAAACCTTTTAAGCATTGAAGATTGAGTTTGGCACTAGTTAAATGAATTAATTAATGTTTAATGTATAATGCATTGTTTTTAGCCTAACATGAGACAATCTGCTCTTGGAAGAGCAAAAACACCATAGATATTATGGAGCTCATGGAGGGTCTCATGCTTGAATTTCACTCACAACTTTAGTATTTCGACCTTGTATTTAAGTGTTGAGCATATTTAGTTGAACGCTATATGTGGCTCACAATTGTACGTGACATATCAATCTTGACCATGAATTCCAAGACCTCAAAATCACCAAGAAGGATGACTTGATTGTCAAGGTGGATGAGTACCTGTGTTTAGTTGTTGAATTCGCCACAATTGGTTTACCAAATTCCATTATTTGAGAATGAGTTAGCATCTAATTATTTCAATTTTATGTAACAAATCATCTCGCAGCCCTAGTTACCGACCTCCTATGAATTTGAATATTAAATTTTGCGTTAGCATCTAATTATTTCAATTTTATGTAACAAATCATCTCGCAGCCCTAGTTACCGACCTCCTATGAATTTGAATATTAAATTTTGCGTTTTGCAAGGCTCTTTGATTAGGTTCACAAGGAATGCCATGCTCCATCTTCAAAGGGACCCTTGACTTTCACCACTTAAAAAGGGAAGCAAGGGGTTGGGAAGAAGAACAATACCCAATCAATAGTAAGGAGCAAAGTAACTTACCTCCAAGATTGAAAGTGGGTTGGAAAAATGTTTAAAGAAATAGGTAATGTCCACATTTCCAAATGTGTAGTAATTCTGGTGCTCAAAGGCCAAGGGAAATCTGGCCCAAATCTCGATTCTCCTCCCATCTAGGAACTTGAGCATATCAAAAGAGGGCAATTTGCCCTCTCATCCACAATGAAGAGGGGGTTGTACTTCAACACCTGTTGCTTGCCATGCTAATGTTTCTTGGTACTGGGTATTTTACCTTAGGGCTGTAAATGAATGTACAGAATGCTCCAGGGTAGAGCTGAAGAGTGTTAAGAGTGCGACACCCACCGGGGACGGATCCTAGTGTTGTAACCACTAGTTGGGGATGTAAGAGTGTGAGAAATTGCAAAACGTTGATCACCAAGGCAGGAGAACCAAGTGATAGTTAGTAGAGGAGGTGGAGGATGATGTAGGGGGCCACACCAGTTGCAACACGTAGGCTAGGAAGCAGTCCCCAGGTGGTGAAGTCAGCCACAGGATGATGGTTGTGAACACCAAATGCAACAGTGTAGAACTCCCCACGCAGCAAGGTGATAGAAGGATGAAGGTGCTAGAAAGTGGAGAGGCTGATGATGGTGTGGCAATAAGTTGGACAGTGATTGAGTGCAAGGTTGATGGTTGAAATCTGCATGTGGGAGTGAGAAACTTGCACACAAGGACAGGGGTGAATGGTGGGCAGCTTGTCTATTTATAAATGTGGAAGGATCCTCCCAAATTAGGGTTTTTGCATGTGGGACATAGAAACTCTGTAGAACCGCTTCTTATTTAATGAAACTTTTGGTAATTTACTATTTTGGGGCTGTTTTAAAGAGCTAATCATTGATTAATGAATTTTTAAGTGTAGTACCAAGTACCCCAAAAACTTCTTGTGCGCGCGCGCGCGCGCACACACACACACACTCACTCACTCACACACACACACTCTCTCTCTCTCTCTCTCTCTCATCCTCTGACTCTCTCATTCTATTGACTGTGTATTCCACTATTACTTCCTCTTAGGTGACTTTGAGAAGTTTAGGGACTCACATGTTCAATCCAACAGTTGAGGACTTAATTTGTTGTTGCGAGGTAGATTTGGAGACCTCTTGATGAGTAAGTTCGTGCAAAGTGGTTGTCTTCATGATATGCCAATTGATTGTAAGGATACAATGTTCATAAAGGCTAGATGTACTTAGGATGACTTGGAGAAATTTAGGAATCCTTAGGCTCCATCCAAGGGTTGAGGTTGTTTCGTTGTAAGTTAGACTTGGAAGACTATGCGACTGGCTGTGTTCATGTGTCATAGGAGATTTGGACAATTCCACTCGTGGAGAGGTTTTTGAACATCTATTGAAGATTGCCTCCCTTTGACCAAGCTAGGGTTGTGTACCTATTTCATGAATCCTTAGACTTGGAGTGGATGAAATTGGCAAATATTGTCGCTCACACTGGTAGTTGCTACATGAGACACTGAATGCACAGTTTCTTACGGCATTGTTTAACATTTCTTGTTGAATGTTATCCAAGGTCATTTTTGCAGTGCCCCTTGGATTGAGAAAAATTTGCCCTCTCAACCTATTTGTGCAATCCATAGTGAACATTATCTTTGGACATTGAAAGAGAGGACATGCTTGACATGTAAGCCAGAGTGCAAAGAATGTATGTATGAATTGTGATACTAAATTTAGAGCGTCTAGGTAATGAAATGCACAAAAAATATTACATTGTGTGTGATAAAAGGAGTACAAGAGAGAGATGTGTTGGAATCACTTTGATAGTGGTTAACTATGTAGGATGGTAGGAAGGTCCTCAAATATCTTTGGCAACACAAACTAGTTGTTTGTGAAATAATGAGAAGGCATGGGAACCACAATAAATTAGAGAGGTTACAGGGCCAATTAGATGGAAATAGGAGCCCTTTAAAGGGAAAGATGAAGAGAACTCAGCTGCCTAGCCAAAGTGGGTCAGGTTGGCTGTTGGTGTTAGGGTGAGCTGGCTGTTGGCTGTAGCATCTCAACATGCCTTTTTCCTTACAATTGCTTGAGTTTTAACCATGCCATGCCCCTGTCACAGTGTGCAAATACCTTTCACTGTTGTTATCATTGCACTGGTGTCTTTATTTGCAGTGTTATACTGGTCTTCGCATGTGCAACACAAGCTGCTTGTATGCTCACTGGTCAGGCCTTTACCTGGCTATGGGATCATTGATACATGTGATTGAGTTGTACACAATGTCTGAATGCTATGAACCTGTTCACTAAAGTGCATGTTATGTATGTGCATTGATTGCTGGTTTTACTTACTTGTGAGTTTATAATTTGAAGAATTTATTTCGGGTTTGTGAAATTGGACCATAACAGAAGGAAAGAGTTTGCCCTCGTTTATATTACGGTGAAGGAATCACACTCAAGCGCACTTTGTCCGCTTTTGTTGTTTTCAGGGCTTGTAGTTTCTGCTCCTTTGGTTTCATTCTTCTTGGAAGGATACATTCTGCATTTTCTCATGCACTTTCCACAGCTACATCCATAGTAGATAAAGAAAACCTTAATACATCAGGCATGAGTGTTTGTGCCTTTATGTTTTTGGAAAAAAAGGAACATTTTTGTAATGTTGGATATGCACTTTTCAAAGTTACATCCGCAAGAGAGAAAAAAAAACCTTAGAAATTCATGTTTTTGATTTTTGATTTTTGATTTGTTGTTGTTATTTCGGTTGTGATGTTGAACATTTTCTGTAAACCTGTAATCATAGGGTGGTTTCGAATACGGAACCAAAGTTTCCAGCATGACATATTTGATTGCATTCTCATGGGCACAAAACACATATTAATGTCACCATGCTCAAGTGTCAGTCCAAACTAATGTTTAGTTTTGTATATGACTTGGAAAGTTTTCCCACCATGGGAGAAACTGCCAAGACAAATGCCAAAGTGGGCAAGTTGATAGTGGAAGCACATTCTCCCAAGATTGCTTAGTATTGAGGTTAGTATGGGGGAAATGCTTGATATGACAATGACATGGGTGAATGAAAGGTTTGCAAATTGAGGAACTAAATTGAATTGGAAGTGTGCCTTGGATTGATAGAGAGAACTTAGAGAATACAAGGTTTCAACATTCAGTAGACTGAGCATGATAAACCTCAGAAATTTGGAGTAGACATGCTTCAAACTCCTAAGCATTATCCATTTGTTGTACTTTTCTCTCTTTGGAGAAGTTCAATGTTTCGTCTGCTTTATGAATGAAATTGGAATATGAAGAATGTTTATAGAATTTCTTATTCCTTCGCTAAAGGGCTTGTTTTGTGCTTACATGTGCTTTATGAATGCAATCTGAATGAGACTTTTAAAGAACTTCTCATTCCTTTGTTAGAAGGCATGCAACTTGACTCGGATCCTGTTTTGTGCTGACATTTGCTTGTAGTTCTCAGCACTGCTGTACTTATGGAAGTGCTTGGTTTGTACAGGCACGTCTAAGTCTCGCACTCTTTTGAATGCAGGGTTAGGAGGTTTTGTGGCTTGTAGGGCTTTGTCGCAGAGAAATGATAATCCACAGAAGGCATCCAGGCCTTGGGACATTGTAAGTAGTCTTATCAGTGTGGTGGTTCTTGTTTCCTACTTCATCAGTGTTTTCAGATTGTTTTACTTTGTGGCAGGCAGAATTTTGTTTAAATCTGTTCTGTGCACTCTTCATTTTCTCAGGAGCGAGATGGTTTTGTCATGGGAGAAGGTGCAGGTGTTCTGCTTCTAGAAGAATTGGAGCATGCAAAGGTTTGATCATATAAGATTATCTGGTTCTACCTTGTTTCAGGTGGTTTGGAATTGTTTTTGTTCTTGAATCAATGAGGAAGATGTCTTCCTGCAGAAAAGGGGAGCAACTATTTATGCAGAGTTCCTTGGCGGTAGTGTTACTTGCGACGCCTATCACATGACTGAACCTCACCCTGAAGGTAGTTAATGTGAAAGGGGGAGGGGGGTTTGTAGAAGAATGTTGTTTAATTGCCATAGAATTTCAGTTTGCAGATTTAGGTCCTGGATCGATCGCAAAAGTCTTCATGCTCTGAAGGAGGGGGAGAGAGTTTTTCTCACTGAGTGAACTCTTCTTTCCTGTAGGGACTGGCGTTATGCTTTGTATAGAAAAGGCTTTGGCTCAGGCTGGAGTTCGTAAAGAGGATGTTAACTATGTAAATGCCCATGCGACTTCAACTCTTGCTGGTGATCTTCAGGAATATAGGGCTCTGATGCGTACTTTTGGTAGAAACCCAGAGGTATACTTCCTCTCTCTAGCATTTAGCTGTCCACATGCAAATTGACAGTTAAAAACTCTGTATTTTCCATGTAGCTGAAAATGAACTCCACAAAGTCGATGATTGGCCATCTTTTGGGAGCTTCTGGTGCAGTTGAAGCTATTGCAACTGTACAGGTATGTTTTGGATTTAGTAGCCTGAGTTACTTTAGATGTAGCTATCATTAGTGGTTTGTGCTCCATTCACCTAAGCTATTTTGTCATGACTGTCTGCATCTTTGTCCATGTAGCATTTGCTTTCAGTTAATATGCAAATGTTTGCTTGCATTTCACTAAGCAGCAATGTGCTGTTATATCACTATGTAGCAAGCATGTCACTTAAGATGCAGCAAAGTGATTGATCTTATTCACCGAAGTGTTTCTTGAGTTACTTAAGAGTGCTTTTCTGCTCCTACGCAACCAGGTGGATGCTAAAAAATCTCGTCTCAGCTTCCACAGATCGGTTTGCTTGGATATTGCTGAAATTTCACAAGCCCGCAAAATAGTATTGTCATTAGCAAGTGATCATGTCCTGTCAGATAAACACAGATATGTCTTTTGCTTGTAGCAGACTTGATGGAATAGATTGAAGTTTTTCAAGTGTTTTGGAGTGTCTGACTACCACTTCCATCAGATCTGACTGGTTTTAGATTACTACCAGTTTGGCAGTACTGTCCATTTTTCCTTTGTCTGTTTGCATGTATGCTGTAAGGCTGCATTTCATGAGGCTGTACAGTGCTTTAAGTGCTTTACATACCATGCAACATGTATCAATACCTACACAAGATTTTTCTGATATCTTAACTTTCTCTTATAAGAGAGCACAAGAATGCTCCATTTACTCCAAATCCATGTGTTGATGTTAAATGATTCAGTACTGCAGATCAGAGTCCTATAGGCTGCCAATCACATTTATAGGGCCTCAACTTTTTGCTTTGTTTTGGCTGGTACTTACTCGTTACTATTTTAAGTTCCACGCCCCATTGAAGGCCTGTGATCCTCATGAACCATTGGAAGAGTCTATAGTGTTGAAATGATCTTCAAAAAAACAGTGAGCCCAGCAATGCAGGCAAGGTAGAAAATTGACATTGTAAATTGGTTGTAGCTTTTTAATTTTTGCTGAAGAATCCAAGATTTTACAAAAATTGGGTAAGTTTTACAACTAAGTGATCAGTTTGTAGATGTTTCCTAGTATGGAAATTAGGTTAAACTGGGGGCAAAAGTGGCAATTATGTGTGCCTTCAGTTGTGTGTGGGTTTTTTATTGCAATGTTCTACACATATTCAATTGTCAGTATACAACTCGAAATGCTTACCACCATCAAACTAAAAGTCTACTAAACCAGCAAATCATAACATCTTCAGCCCGTCCTACCTTCAACAGCATGAGCTGCTTCTTTGAGTGTCCTTGACCCCTGTGTGTCATGGAGCTGGAACCTCCTCCTCGAGTGTTCTTGACCCTTGTGTGCGATGCTACCACCTTTTGCTTTGAGCCTTCAGCTTGGTTCCAGCTTCTTCTGCAGTTGGCATGCATTCTACCACATTTTATCTCGTAGTGTGCCAGCTAATTTGGTTGCATTTCAGTACGACCCGTCCAAGCTTGACACTCTTACATTTGCTATTGATGCTATGTCTTCATGGTACTTTACTAGTGGTGCTTGAATGCTTCTAAGCACATCACATCATGCCTTTAGTTGTTTCCTTGTGTGATGCACCAATGGGGAATGCTGTTCTTGTGCCCACAATGCTTCACATGCAATGCAAGGCATTGGCATGATTGGGCTTGCATCAGTCTCAGTTGATGCAGTCCCTCTTTTGGATGTCCTTTATGTTCCAGGGACTAAACAGAATTTACTTTCAGTTACCGCCACTACCAAAGCTGATTGTAGAGTTACTTTTGATGGTCATTGTTGCTTGGTCTATGATATTATGCAGTTTTTGATTTTTATGAGAAATTATGACAAAGGGGCTGGTGCTATTGAAGCCAATACAGTGGCTGATTTGGTTCTTTGTTGATGCTCACCTTTGGCATGGGAGATTGGGGCATCTATAAATTATGGTAGCTTGGTTCAAACGCATTCACATGACAGTGGCAGATTTTTCAAAAACAACTTGACTAAACATTTTTGTCTGGGCTGCTTGCTGGGAGGATTCCTGGGATGAAAGTGTTGTTGTGTATCCTGTAAGTTACACGTGGTTCATAGAGATGGATAGGTTGTAAGCTAGAGCTTTGGACAATACAGATCTTTGGTTCTTTGGTGTATGCATATATACTCTCTCAGTCAAGACATAAGTCAGGACAAGGCAATGAAACACATGTTTATTGGCTACACTTCACAAAGCGAAGTCTATAGGTATCGAACTCGAACAAGAACTGTCATTTTTTCTAAGAGAGAACCTTAGAGGAAATCCCTCTTGAGGTAAAACAGGAAGTACAAAGAACACAAAGTACATCCTAAATACAATGGTTGTGTGAATGACTGACTTGGTGGGCTATAGTGCTAGACTGGAGTCCCAAGTTTGCACGAAAACATCTCTCTTCCTCTTAGAACCACCCTACAACCTCTTCTATCTATTGTGGTGAGTATGGATGATCTTTGTCCAAATCCTTGAAAGAGTCTTTGTAGTAGGAACATCTTGGAGGTCTATAGCATAGGTGGACTGGTAGTCCATCAACTCAGTTTGGAGGGGAGAAGTTGCTCAAATGCTGGCCAATGATGAGAAAAGTGTGGCTCCCTTGAAGATCTTGACAATTGTATGTTGGACCTTGGACCTTTGTATATGACCCAAGCTACTATACTCAAAGTTGCAACCATAGTCTGTGCTGTGGTGTGAAGGGTATCCTGAGACATTTTCTTTGTACCTCTCAAGCTCCGGGATAGTCCCATAGACAATGCCTATGTGTCTCCTTTAACTCAGCACATCATGCACATGCCATTGGGGCCATGCCATACCTAAGCCATGCATCGACTGCTAAGTATGCAACATCACCTTGGATAGACTATCAAAAACAGCCGTGTATTGATGCCTTTGATGTCTTTGATTCATTCTTGCCCTTCTTCAATCAGCTGTAGATTTAGATCAACAATTGGGGAGTGCAAAGTACTTCAAGAGGAAACACTTTTCAATCTATAATTGACTATTGTGCTCAATTGTATATGCCTCAAACTGATGAGGGCCACAAGTAACTTGTTGTCACAAACCAACACTCTCAACGCCAATGATTGAGATGTGCTTGCCCTTAAATCAGCTTAGGCTTGTCTCTAGCACGGTGTTCTTAGTCACTCTCATCAACCTTGACTAAATGCATAACAAATCAGTCCATTTACACTCTCAATCCAATTTGCAAAAGTGACATTGAAGGTGCAAACTTGGTCCTACATTGCTGTGCACTTCAAGTCTGCAAGTAACGTGCAATACATGCAAATCTTAGTTTCAAATTGATTTGATCTGTTGTATGAAGCCTCAGCTTTGTTCATGCATCAATCCCAATACTTTTCCCTAACCTTAACACATCTAATTCACAGTTAGATTGATTAAATTTGGACTTGCATCGTTATCACACCAAACTAGCATTCAATTCATGCATGAAACCAGAGGGAAGCTTTGACATGATCCTTGCAATATATATTCTGTTAGGCCTTGACTTGCATTTCTCTAATTTTTCAATGCCTTTCTTACAACATGAGATATAATCTCACTTTTATATGCTCCAAATTAGTTACAAATGGTTGTATTTGTAGCGATTTCACTTGACTTGACTGATCCAAAGGTGCTCAATGATCTTGTCACCTTCAATGTGGTCTCCCACTAGCTTTAAGGTCTTCAAAAATGCACATTAACACTCAAGCTTGCGAAACTCTAAAAATGATAGTCAACATTTGAGCCCAATTTCATGGAGCATTTGCTTTGACAATTGTCTTGCATAGTCCTCATGCAATCCCACGTTGTTCCTCTCACAAATAGAGGATTTTCTTGCAATGAAAATATAAGAAAGTTACTTTCTTTGCGACTAAGTTGTGTAGAAAGTACACAAGGCTTGCAATGTTAAAGGAGGAGTGGATCCCAACCTAGTTTGCTGTAATAACTTGTTTTGATGAAATTCAGGTGAAAAACAACAATGGACCATGTTGCAAATGGAGTTATAGAGCTGCACAATGGATTCCTCATATTGATAGAGAAGATTGGTTGTGAACAGAGAGAGAGAGAGAAAGAGACAATGAAACACAAAAAATCTGCAATGAAGAATGTTGTATATAGATGCAGAAATACACATGGGTGCAGAGGGAATATTTGCGTATGTCTCCACCTCGTAGATCTCAGTTTCCGTTAGTCCCGAGAGTAGTCTCCACGGTCTGCAACCTGACATTTGTGAAAACAACTGATAGAGATTGTTGAAATCGGGGCCTATAAGTAGACTGAAAAAACACAAAAAATAATGCAAGTTGGTTGCATTAAATGCAAATGATTGCTGTTCGATTGCTTGCCACGTGTCACTTGCGCGTGGCTCACCTACCACATGTCCCTCGTGCCTGGCCCACCTGCCACGTGTCATCCGCCTTGCCACTTGCACTCTCGCCACATGGACTGCCAGGTGAAAATTGCACCTGCTTGTCTAGGAAGTGCCACTCTGTAACACCCCCTCTTAAATCTTGGACACAGCACAAGGCTAAGGGATTTGGAGTGCTGTCGAAGTAAAGCGTGGGAAAGCTCTTTAGTAAACAAGTTTGCAAGATTGTCCTTTGTCTTGCAATAGACCAGATACTAAGTGCCATTCCTCTCAATCGACTTGAGCTCTTGCTCAATATCTTTCCGCCAATGATCATGCTGTAAAGTCTCCTTCATGGAAGTGGGCTCCCGATCTTGCATGACACGAGTCATCAAATGATAATTAGTGTAAACAAGCTTGGTGTAAACAAGCTTGGTTCCTCCGAGAACGCCGTGGGCCAGCCTACGGCTGCCACTCCTTAGGGATCCCCTTAATCCTTGCATTATGAATAGTGTCACGAGTCCAACGAGGAGGAGGTCGGATCTCCCCTTGTCGCCCTCCATCTGCTAAAGTTCTTGGAAGGTTCATCGACGGCGGGGAAGCAATCAGTGAATCCGGTGGTTGAGAACTAAGCTCCTCATTCGAAGAAGAGTCCTCAAGAGGCACAAGCTCCAGAGGAATAGTCGCTAGTGCTCAGCTATCATCGGGATCTCTAAGAACAAGGTGTTCCTCACATCCCTCTGAGGTTGGAACTTCCACGAACCTAACAACTCGGCTCGCATGGGCATCTCGCTTAACAGGATCAACAATTGGTAGCCTTGAGACTGCGAGCTATAGCCCCCAAACACTTGTCTTTTGGAATTTGCTTCAAAATTTTCGCATTGTGTCTTCGGGATGTGAACATAGGCATTACACCTAAAAACCCTGAAATAAGAAGCATTTGGCCTAGACCCAAAGTACGCTTCATATGAAGTCATATCAACAATAGCAAAAGTAGGGGAACGATTAAGGATGTGAAGTGCGATAGCCACAGCCTCATCCCATAGACACTGAGGTGTGTGACAGTGCTCCATCATGGTATGGGCCATCTCGATCACATTGCGATTCTTCTGCTCCAAGATGCCATTTTCTTGAGGGGCGTTTGTATTTGCAAACTCTTGCTGAATACCATGATTTGCACAAAAACGAGCAAGCTCATTAGAAACGAATTCTCTGTCCTTGTCCGATCGTAAGGTCTTCAGCTTCCGGCCCGATCGGTTCTCCTCAAACCACAACCAATCCTTAAAGTTGGAGAAAGCCTCCGACTTCAACTTCAAGAAATAGCCCATGTCATGTTGTTGTAATCATCCACAATTAGCATAAAATACAAGCTCCCTCTAAGGGACTTTGTTCTCATCGGTCCACAAAGATCGGTAGAGACAAACTCCAAGGGTGCTAAAGACCGCCTCGAAGCCTTGTTGGGAACAGTGTCACGAGTGTATTTCCCACGAATGTAGGATACACAAGGTTGTTGGCTCACCACAATATCCGACAAACCTCGAACAAACTGTCCCTTGGATGCCTTCCGAAGATGATCATAATTGAGGTGGCCAAACCAAGCATGCCAAAGCTCGGATTGAGTTTGAGAGGTAAGAAGAAGAGAAGTCAAGGTAGAAGAAGACCACAACTTGTTGACTCCATTCTCCTCATAACCTGAAGAAAGAACCTGTTTCGATCCATGATCAAGAATCTGAAAAGAATCCTCATCAAATTCGACCAAAAGAAGGTTGAGGGCACAAATCTTGTGCACCGAAAGGAGATGGTATCCCAAAGCTAGCACATAAAGTATCTCGGATGTATGGGCACCACCACATCCATTTGGAATAATATGCATGTTTCCTCGTCCCTCTATAGGAATAGACAAACTGTCACCGATGAGAATCTAGCTGTGTGAAGGCTGCAAATGAGCAACATGTTGAAGGAGTCATGTGCCTTGAGGCACCACTGTCCAGAATCCATTCTTGAGTGTATGGGATTGTCAACGTAGCCTTAGAAGCCGTCAGAGGCAAATCCTCAACCACCTCCAAGTGGAGGAAAGCAGTTGATGAGGGAGCACCCACCGCTCTGGAATCCTTTAAAGATTTCTCATTCTCATTCTCTTTCTTCTCGTTGTTGGGGCAATCCTTCTTCTGTGACCTGGTTTGCCTTAAATGTGACAAGTAGACTCCTTTTCTTTGTCCTTAGATTTGTCGTCCTTTTTCTTCTTTTGGTCATTCTCTTTCTTTTGAGAGGATTGACCAACCAAGGCCTTAGATTTTGAAGCATTGGTTCCTTTCAGGTGCTCCTCTTGGTCCAAGACCATAGGAACTAACTCTTCCCACCGAAAAGTCTTAGACTGTCATGAAGCAATCAAGGTGGAATAAAAACTGCTGAAGTGGGGTGGTAACTGTGAAAGAAGAGTTATCGCCATGTCTTTAGAATGATTGCCTTCCCTACGTTTTGAACCTGCATCTGAAGTTGTCTCAGCTTGTTGATATGCTTTTGCATAGAAGATGACTTGTTGACACTCATGGTTTGCATCTGCACTTCCAAAGAAACTCGCTTCATGACAGTCATTCGATTGTACATCTGATCAAGCTCTAGCCATATCTCCCGAGCCACCGTCAAGTGCTCAATATGAGAGATAACAGCTGTAGTACATGAGAGAGATAAAAACGGGTGAATGCGAGCATTGAGTTTATCCCAATGTGCCTGAGCCTTTGCTAACTCCACCTTATTACTGGAAGTGAGTCGGGGCTCGTCTCACGAAGAAGGACGATGAATAGCCTCCGTAACAAGCTCTGCCAAATCATAGGGCTCCAGATTGGCAAGCATCATGACCTATTGGATGCGGCAATTCTTGCCATCGAGCTTTTGATATGATAGAAGAGCCGGTGAGACGGGCACCTTCCGGTCCATGATCGCTTGAAACTTTGTCTCAGCCTCAAAAGACATCTTCACCTACAATGCATGCACAAAACACAAAAAGCAGCCTCCTTTGATTGTGAGAATACAGCGTGTTAGGGCTCTGATTCGCTCGTCCCACTCCTTCTTCACCCATTGGAGGTGATGAAAAGGCAAAATCTGCACTTGAAGGCCCAAAATAGCAGCCTTCTTCCTTCTCTAACAGCAAAAACCAGCAGCAACTTAAGCAAATCTTCTCCTTTCTCACATGCCCATGCTCACCTCAGCCTTGTTTTGATGTGCAGCCCGCTTGCTCACACTTGAATGTTGAAAAGACAGCCTTGTGTCGCACTGAAATCTCCTCTTCAAATGGGTCCAGTCCTTCAATGCTCTGATACCATGTCAGAGTGAAGCAATGCAGAAGCGAATGAGAGAGAGAGAGAGAGAGAGAGAGAGAGAGAGAGAGAGAGAGAGAGTGAAACACGGAAAATTTGCAGTGAAGAATGCTGTAAAAAGATGCAGATATATACACAGGTGCAGAGAGAATATCTGCATATGTCTCCACCTCGAAGGTCTTAGTCTTTGTCAGCCCCGAGAGCAGTCTCCACGGTCTGCAGCCTGAAATCTGTGAAAACAATTGATAGAGACTACTGAAATCAGGGCTTGTAAATAGGCTGGGAAAAACACAAAAAGTAATGCAGGCTGCTGTCTGATTGCTGCTGTTCGACTGCCTGCTATGTGTCACCTGTGCCTGGCCGACTTGCCACGTGTCATCTGCCTTGCTGCCTGCACTCCTGCCACATGGATTGCCTCCTGTCCAGGGAATGTTACTCTCTAACACTCCATGCATGTATGCAAAGATACTTGCTAGTTTGCTCAACATTGGGTTTCATATTCTTTAGAATGGGGCAGATTTACTCTCTTAGTTCTACATGTGGATGACATGCTTGTAGCTGGCAGTTCTACTCAGTAGATTACTGATTTTAAGGCAGATTTGCTGGAACCCCTTGCCATGACAGATATGGGACTGTTGCACTATTATCTTGGCGTACAATTGTTCACATTCAGGGGGCATTATGATGAGCCAGGTTGAAGTATATTAGACAGCTTTCACACTGTTTTCAATTTGAGGATTGTAAGGAAGCTTTGATACTTTTGGAGTTTGGCTTTTGTTTCTTGTGAGAAGATGACAGTAGTCCTTGCAACGTCTTTGCCCGACTCGCCCTGACTGTTGCAGGTCTGTGACAACATGGAGCCTGTCTTGACACGTCCAGCTGCTCACACCAGTCTGTCGCCTGTCACCTCAGGCCAGTAACCTCATGCTAGTCACCTGCTCTGATACCTATTTGTTGGAGTTGTGGAGCTGCTGGATCGAGATTGAGTGAGTTGAGATTGAGTCCCAAATTTTGTGCAGGGAGCAGTAGAAAAGAGTAAGTCACAGGAGTGTAAGCATGACACAATGGGTATACGGTACAATGATGAATGCACCACTTTTTAGGTTTAGATAGTATGTAAAGTACAAGAGTGTAAGGGTGTGTTCACACTTGAACATTGAAAAAGGCACAATAAGCCTTTATTCCCAACAATAGTTTTACAAGCTTGCATGTTAAATCTGACTAGCAACTTTGGAACATATGTGTCTTTATAAAGACATAACAATACCATGCTGGATTTGGGTGAATGGAATCCCCAAAAAACAATGAAGCAGCCCCATATTTAACATATCAAAAGTAGTGTAATTCAGCTTTGAAATCTACATTTTTTTCTCATTTGGTCTAGTAAGTGCCATATGATCTATTTATGATGTTTATCGAATCTCCTCCCTCCTTGGGACAGAGGGTGGATTCAAAGAGAATGGACATGGATAGTGAGCTAGAGTGGGCAGCAGTCCCACACTCAAAAGATGCAAGTACTAGAATGATAGGATGAAAGTACGAAAGGTCTAAAGTAAGTTAGATCTATCCCTAACTTAACTAGAGTTAAATTTACTCTAAAAGTAGTAACACAACTTAGTTGTGTCCACACTACACACTAAATATTGGGCAGAGTCCATAGAATTGACCAATTCTAATGACAAGTTCATTCTTCTTGATGGTCATTGTAACCACTATTCACATGCGGTATTAGATCCTCAAAACTAGGAGCATGCTCCACCTCATCAATACCCTCATGTGAGGCTTAAATGCAGTGTACCACCTCCTAGTCCAACATACAAGGTAATGTACTTCTGCTCAAACTTCAATCTTACTTTATAGGTCTTCAACCACATTCTCTAAGGCATTTATTCTTCATGACACAAGGTAAAATACTTGTACATGCAAGATCCTTTGTAGGTCTTACACCATATCGGAGGAATTATTCTTTACCACACAAGGTTAGGGTTGGCCGTGACATGAAAAGGCAATTTGGGAACAATAGTGTAGATTCGTGTAATGAATATCTTGCCCAGTGTGTAGGGTTTAACATTGTTGTTGCAACATCTCTATGATTTAAGATTGGGGGTGTAACAAGCAACCCTAGGTAGTGATGACAGATCTTTATGACTTTTTTGGAAGGACATTTTATGTATCATACTCTATACGTATAAAGTCTCATGATAGTTTTCTTCCATATCTAATGAAACTTGTTTCTAATGTTTTAGGAGACTCCTATGAAACCTACCCGTTTCATACCTCCGGTTTCAGAAACCCTTGTCAACTATGCTTATGTCAAATGTCCAATGTGGATGTCCTATGTGTCACGGCATCTCATCTTTTATCTGATTTCACGTTGAAGCCCTCTCAACTAAAGTATTTGTGCAAATTGTGGTGCAATCTAGCACCAGTTTGGTCTTTCGTGGTAGAAAACTATGGTCGTGTTCAAGCTTGTGGAGTCATTGGTCATCAATGTAATTGGTTTGGACTGACTTTGTTTGAAACCTTTTATCCCCTATCTTACAAGTTACAACTCTCTCTCTCTCTCTCTCTCTCTATATATATATATATATATATATTGATGTGTGCTCCTTTGTGATTTATGTTTCAGGCTATCAGAACTGGGTGGGTTCATCCGACCATCAATCTTGAAAATCCTGAAAAAGAGATAGTAAGTTTTTCCTTAAGTTTTGTTTCTCCTTTTAATGAAACAGATCAAATGATGACCTTATGCTGGGAAAATGTGTGTTGAAATCAGGACATGGATGTTGTTGTCAGTGGAAAGAAGCAAAAACTGGATATCAAAGTGGCATTGTCCAATTCATTTGGTTTTGGGGGCCACAATTCCTCCATTGTCCTTGCTCCTTTTCATGATTAGTCGGAGTCGAGCAACCTGCTTCGAAAAAATTGCAATGCTTTTGCGTACTGAATCCTTATAGTTTATCGAGAGCTCGTGAATCAAACTGCATACAATGTGCATAATGTATAAGGAGCTCTCTTGTATTCAGTGCATTTTGCATCATGCAGTAATAAAATTCATGATTTTTACCTCCTGTATTTCTCCATGATGCACTTCAGGTCTGATATTTTTCTTTTTCACTTTTACTGTGTTTGATGCATGATGCACTTGTGTTCTGACTCCATATCTGACTGTTTCTTGCCTGTGCATTGTCAAAGCAAGCACACCTTATCTGAGAAAATGGGTGTTTTACATCCAATTAAGTGTGAAGGAGACTGCTAAAATTCATAAAAGTTTTAATGCCTAAAATGTAACTTGTTCATAAATGTGCCTGCTATGAAGTTTTGATGAAAGCCCACTCCTGAAAATGCTCACTTTATTGGTATACAGTTGGACTGATTTCCAATAATTCCATGTTGTGCTGGTAAGGGCAACCTCACCATAAGAATGTTGCTTGGGAAAGCAAATGTTGTACCAACCAGTTCTTTGACTTTGGATGCTGCTTCCATAGTATAGGTTGTTTCTTGAGCCTAATGCTGGTAAGGGGCAGCTTCACCATATTCTTCGATCTTTCGACAACCTCATAATAAGAATTGTAGCTTTTGAATGCTGTGTTCTCATTGTGACTTCATGTGGTTGTTCCAAAGTGCAATGATCTAATCTTAGTCCTATTTTTTGTTCTTGTTTATTATGAGAATAATGGAGCATGTGTAGCCAATGTCAAAATTAATTGTATGAAAGATGATGTTGAAGGCAAATCTAAAAATATAGCCAAAATGCATGAGACCATCACCTTCCAATGTAGACACACAGCAGTTTTGGCAATATTAAACGATGCATACTGTAACAAGCTAGCACCAGTAGCTTTATTACAAGTAATCAAGGTGCATACCATAATCAGCACCCTAGATTGAGACACTGAGATCTAGAGTCTAAACATTCTAGGGTAGGTGTCAAATTAATTTGTCTTCATTGGTTTAAAGTGTAAGAAAGTGCTTGTGATATTTTTGTCGAAAAGGACATACACCTTGTCGGATGTATCACTCAAATATGTTGTGCTTCACTATATCAATTGTTTGATTCCTTTCTTGGACAGCACTGTGATGAGACATTGAAATAGGTATCATAGCAAGGAGTAGAGAGAGCTGCCAATACACAACCGTGAGCTCTTTTGAAGAGATTTGGCCAAGATATTTAAGGGTCCATATTAGACATGAATAGATATGCAGGCAATAATGTCGAAGGAGAGGGGTGGCACGCCATCCTCATATGGTGTGGGTGTCTCTTGCAAAAGCTTTATTAGGAGTTGTAGGTAATTGCATAGTGATGAATGGGTGCATCTGAGCAGTTATTTAACTTCTTGGCAAAATTGTGGAAAGAGGGCTTGAGGTCCCAAGGATGGAAGACCCATCCAAGGATGGAAGACATGGATCTTTTTAGGCTTGATAGCTTGCATATTGGGATCTTGGGGAAAATTGTATCTCCCACAAAGTTTGACATTATAATACCTTTTTCAATCATGATCATTGAAACCCTTTGGATCTCCAAGGAAAAGTTTTGCATTGGAGATTAGATGTGATGGGACTAGTGAATACCCAAACAATGGAATATCTTAAGGCGCAAGGATTAATAGCCAACCATCTAAGGCCATGGGCAGCTGTCAATTAAAATGGCAAATGGGATAGAGGAAATAAAAATATTAATAGCCTTTGAGCCCCCTCTTGTTCAGACTCTTGGCAAAAGAGGGATGTTTGTGGCAAAAAGTGGGCTTTAATAAGTAGACCAATGGATTAAGCATCCAAATGTTTTATCAACCTTCGCGGAAGCCAAGGCTCATTGAGACCTTACTAAGTTGCTCTGATGGGAGATCATAGGCCACAAGTGTAGCACGTTCCAACTGTTTGATGATGAGACCTGGAGATGAGAGAATACCCTTTTGAGCTTGGAAAGGGAAGCTTGGAAAGTGAAGGGCATGGCAGAGATTTTAGAGTACTAAGGGAATAAGGTTGCTAAGACCAACTAGAAGAATGTGAGTAGAAAGGGCGCACAAGGACTTCCAGTTGAGGAGGATAGGCTAACTCTCCTCTTAGATCAAAATTGGGCTTAGGGATTTCAGAGTGTTTCTGTGGACAATCATGAGATGAGCTATAATGTATGGAATGAAGATGAGAAAGAGAGACATGGACAACACTAATTGCAAATGTGGAGGCTGTAAAACATCTATTTGACCAAGAGTCATTTTTTGGTAAAAGCAGGGCAACAGGAGAAGTAACCTCAGCTTTCAGGTTGTCAAGCTCCTTACATGTCAAGCCATTTGGGAGGCCAAATTTAGGCTAGTTTTCGAGTTAAAAAGGATTGTAGTTAAATGGGAGGATATAGTGTTTGGAGTCAAAGTAGATGTTAGAATTAATTTAAAAATTAAATGGGAGGAAAAGGACTGTAGTTAACTGGGAGAGGATATAACATGCACTAAATGCAGTGGCACAAAATTTACCCGCTGAAATATGTAAGCAAACTTGTATGCTTTTTCTGACAATTTTAATTGTTGAGTCTCCTTTCTTCTGGGACCTAATATTCCATACAATCATAGGCATATAAAAAGCTAGAGTTGGATAGATGATGAATGCTAAGCCATCCTCAATTATGCTAATCAGTGTTGATTTCTGCGAGTTAATAGTGAAACCCATTGCTTTCCCATAATCCTGTCAAGACCATTGCCATATCTTCATTCTCCATGATTGCTATCATTAGAAGGTCATCAACAAACCCCTAACCCACCGATTGCATTCCTCTATGTTTTATTCCATTCAGTTTGCTGCTCTCTGCCATTGCATCGAAAAGAGCAAAGACAGGATGTGATGTTATTACAAAGAGAAATGGGCTCAGGGACATCACTGTCTGACTCCCCTTTGTCCTTTAAAAGGGCCTTATGATCTTCCATTTATAGAGAGATTTGAGCAGCTACCCTCGTTGTAAGTAGAAATGGTAAGTCAGCAATATTATTATCAAACCCCATCCTAAGCATGACCTTCCTCACCTACACTCAATTTGACCCTGTCACATGCCTTTTCTACGTCTAGCTGTAAGAAAACAAGTTTTTGATTGAAGCTTTAGTCCAATAAATGCCCACTATTGCATTTAGTACATTGTCAACCAATGACCTGCCTCTAATGATGCCATATTGATGCTCATTTATGCATTTTTGCAAAATGGAAGGTAGTATGTTTTGCCAATGCCTTTGTGGATATCTTATATATGATGCCTACTGGCTGAGCTTCAAACAATGCCTCTGCTTGGGGATGAGCCTAATGATACTCTTTTTCCATGTGATTAATCTCCTCTCCCATTATACACACAGCTCCCATGACCAAATCGTTAAAGGTAATCTGTTTGAGGCGTCTTGGATTGGCTACCAACCACTTACGCATCATGCCTTTAATCCTTTTGGGCTCCTGCGACTTTATTTCAGCACTATCGGCATGTGGTCTGATAATATGCACAATCAAAATCCGTCACCACCTTGACGATTAGTGGTAGCCAGTTTCCTTTTTTTCAGTGCAATACCATCAGTCCAATTGTGCCTACTAGCTAGGTTGATTGAGGGAGCTTAATATTAGCTGTAGATTATCCAATTGCAGGGATTCCTTAAAATCGATCCCATCAAGATTTTCACAGGCGAGATTCCACACCTTTGCAAGAGAAAGGACGAAGTAGAGGCATCTCACTTGTCTACCACATGTTAAAATCTCCTCCAACCAACGCCCTGATCAATCGCAAGCTTACCAGTTCACACAATAGCTCCTTCCCCTGCCTGCAGTCATTATGCCCATATATATTGACAAAGTTCAATCCTCTCATCCTCCCATGCCACTGAGATGACTAGGATCCTTCCTTACTGCCCACTGAATCTAGAGTTGGTTTCCTGCTTGTTTCCACAATGGTAAGGAAGCCCGCTTCATTCATGCTCTCTCCACCTACTATACATGTAAATTCCAAGTATTGGAACTCCATGCCTGCCACTCCAATCATGCAGCTTGTGCTCTTGGACCAAGACAACATCCAGGTCCCATTTGGCAATCCATCTCCATACGAGGCTCTCTTTAACAATGCCATCGAGCCCCTTTGCGTCTATTGTTGCAAACTTACGTTGGTCTCTCCTTATTTTCTCCATCGTTTGTAGGTTGCCGAGTCTTCTCAGAGCCTTTGTCTCCGGATTCCAATGCTATATATTTCCTCACATCAGTCCTGCAACTCTTTCAGAGCCGATTTGTGCAACGAGCCATCTTTGACTTACCATTCCCGCTAGACTCGGTCCTCTGAACCCTGAAGCAACTTTTGTAACTTCGCATCAATCCCGGGGTGCTCATTGCCAAGGTGCTCCACTGAAAACCTATTAATTTGGGTGAATGAATTTTCTCTTCGCCTGCTGTAGGTAAGTATGGAGGCTCTCTACCGATAATCCTTCATCTGAGGTGGATTTGCCCAGGTGCTCTCGGGCATCGCCATCTTTTGGTTGGTTGGGATGCCTTCCCCTTTCTGATATGCCAAAATCATGATTTTGGTCGGCACGGTCTTTCTGTGTCTCATTGGTTTCTGCCTCCGCTTGATCCCGTTCCTTGACCACTGTCGCCCAGGAGTCCTTCCTTTCTTCGACTTTTCTAGCTCCATCCTCGTTTGTTGCCCTGGAGCACTCCTTAAACTCGTACCTCCACATCCTGCAGCTATAGCAAGTTCCTGCTAACTTGCCCCACGACAGCTTGAGTCTAAGATGACCTGCATACGGGACATCCATATCCAACAACTCGGGCTGGCTTTCTTCAGTGTTCCAGAGTAAGAAGCTTCTGTTTCTGAATGGGTTTGCCAATGGAGGAATGTACAAAGGCTTGCCCAGCCCTTTCGCAATTTCAAGCGATAAATTCCATAAGTATGCAGGTAACTCTAAAATTCCTACCCACACAGGACATTCTTTAATGCATCAATAACATATATATCGAGTGAGTGAGGATTCACCACATGATGCAAGTGGGTAAAAGAGGTTATCAAAGCTTGTCCTCTGAATTGATTGAAATTGTAGATACTGATAGTATCTTGATTCTAGTTCAGGAAGGTGTGCTTGCATTGCATGGAGTTTGTTCTATTAAGGTCAACTAGTGTCATGTTATGGTGGTTCTTAGCTTGTCATTCATTACAAAGAACACTCACTTTCAACTCACAAGGATAGAGAAAAATGAATATGCACAATCAAGTTTCAACTCATCTCAATTAATGAAGTGCATCTATGTGCTTGTGTGCAACTTGCAACTAAGTGGCACAATTAGAGGATGATTGGTGCCATTCAAGGTGCTTTAAATATGCACGAACATGCGTACCATGGCAAGCGGGACAAAAGTAGGGTGTGCCAAAATTGAATTGGACACTATCTCACTTCTCCTCCCAGTGACATTGTGGAAACAAAATGGAGTATGGGAAAACAAATTGAAGTTGGAGGAAAACATTTCCAAATACAAAGTGAAAGAGGGGTAATAAGTGGCCTTCTACGTCAAATTGTTGAAGCGCTATCATGAAGTGCTCCAAGAAAATAGAGCATGAAGAGAAAGAATAAGCATCCCTTCTCAAACAATGTGGTAACTTTATGTGCCCATGCTAACTAAGTATCAAAGAAATTTGGTATTGACCTTGGGACCTAGAATTTAAAGTTTTGAGTTGATTTTGATTTGAAACTCTTGAATCTGAATAGCTCCTCTAGAAAGATGTAGTCGTTCATACACAAGATATAATCGGAATCCACAAAATGTAGTGAGAGTATACTTTGCCAAAATTGAGGGAGCCTAATGTGGGACTAGGATGGCCCCCTCAAGGACTAGCAAATAGATGGTCCCTTTTGGTGTCATAAGAGTTTATTTTGGTGCCTCATGTCCTCACAATAGTTGGACAACTTTCGATTTTTGTGGGGGGTGTCCATATAGGTTTTTGCCTATATATACGTGTCTTAGGTTGCTTTGCACTTTTGGATTGTTGTGGAGAACTTGGATGTGAGAGTTATTGTCATTGCCATGGATGGGAGGCTACCATCATTTCCTCTTTACTGTGGTGATGCCTATTGTATCTTATCATGTTGCATAATAATGACTTCAGTTTTATGTATTTGGTATTCTTTGTGGTTATGCTTTTAAGGTGATGTTTTTTCTCTTTGCTCACTGGTCTTGTTCCTTTGCTTTTGCATTGTTTAGGTCTGGCATGGTATGAGACATATAGGTTGTGTTGTTGATACACATTTGGCTTTTTTCTTGTTCTTTCACGTAGTTTAAGCAATGTTGAGGATATGTTCATGATTGCATGTCCCTCCACATGGTTCTTAGGCTTTGGTTTTTTAGCGAAATTAGAGGTTGCCTTCATAATGGCTCATGTCATTGTTAAGAGGTCCTTTTTACTAGTTGAATTTTTGACTACTCATTGTTGAGTGATTATTGTATGACTATTTACATTTTGACCACATGTACATTGGTCCCTCAATTGGTTGTCATAATTGTTAGGTGTTTCTCTAGGCACTTTTTCCTTTGCATATGGCAATGGATGAAGTGGTATGGGTAGTGATGTGGCACAGTGTTGCAAAGGATTAGTACTTATTCATTCATTGTAGCAATTTTGTCTTTGTGATTCTTGCTACCCTTTGTTCACATGGTTGCCTTGTTTACTTGTGTTTTTGCACACACTTCATTCTCTAGTTGTCTTTTTGTTGCATTGGCCTTTGTAGATCATCCCCACAAGACTTGTGCTCACATAACTCCACATTTATCATTGTGCTTTGGTATATCCATAGCTTGCTTCCTAACATTATGTAATGATGTCTATCTTGGCCAAGGTAGCTGTATTTTATGCTTCTCTCATTGTCACTATTTTTTCTTTCCAAGGTTACTCGATTGTCTGTCTAGCATCTAACATTATTCATGGAACTTTGATTGATTTCTATGATATTTACCCTTGCTATAAATTAAGATTTTATTTGTCTTTCGTCAACTTAAGAGGATGCACATTTCTGGGAGTTATTCTAGCTTGCTATTCTCATTGGATCTTAGAGGATTCTATGCTATATTGTTCATGTAGGACATTTATTTGCTGGTGACAAAACATACATCATTGACTTCTCCTTTCACACACACACATAGGTTGACATGTTAGAATTTTTGGGGCCTACGTGTGGCTAATCATAAATTTCTAATGAGAAAATTACCAAGCAAAGATTTGGCCAAATTTTCAAAATATCCATGGGATTCTGAGATTTTCACAATCTATCCTTGAACTACAATAAGTATATTCTCAAAATTCCCTTAAACTACATAAATATATCCTCAAAATGCACTTAAAGTTCAACTAGTTTCCTACTATATCCTTGATACTTTTGGAATTCTTTATGTATCTTAAAGTTGATGAATAAAATTCCAATGCACCCTCGGATTTTCAAGAAATTCCTAGGATACCCAAGGGTTGTACAATTAACTTAATCTTGCCAAAATGTATTGCTTTCAAAATGAAAATCAAAACTCACCAATTTTATTGCAAAAATAAGATAAAGGAGGCAACAAATCATAACACACCAAAGATACAAATTCAATCCACGTAGGAGCTTGCAACTATTAGTAATTTTGTCCTAGATGAGCTAAAATGGAGTTAGTCTTTGATTCAAATAAGAAGTCTATATCTAGGATGTCAATGTGTTATAGGTCATATGAATCCATCAACAACCTTCTTATTTAATTCCTAATGGGATTTATGACTCCATTGTAGGCCAGATCAATTGAGGACTTAATAAGAAGTGTGAAGGCATAAAATATGCAATTGCAAAATTGTTATTATTGCAAATTGAATTTTCTATGATTTCTTATTTCCTTCAATTTTTGTGATAAAATTGAAAAGATGATTTCACACACATATGGGAAGACTCTTGGTGAGATTATTTCAATTGTATGCTCTCAAACATCATGGAAAATTGTCAAAATTTGATGTTTTGAGAATTCCTTCATGTAATTTAAGAACATGTTGTGAATTTTGAAAACTTTAGAGGTACATTGAAATTTGTTGAAAGTTAAGGGGTGTTTTGGGGATTTCTGTGGGTGTAGTTTAAGGATATATTAGGAATTTTGAAAATAAGAGTGATATATTCTAGGGGTATCCTCCTCTAACACATGTGAACAATGTTAATAATGTCATTGAAAGAACAAATATCTAAATGATCACTCTTGGACATGATTGTATAGTAAGTGGCCAAATCCACTTTATTAGTACAAAAATCCAGTGTTGCCATTGTACAATAGTATCGGGAAATGATTTGTGAAATATCCTTATTTAGGTGATAAAAATGTATTGAAGTAGCCTCCTAAACATATTAGTGGGTCTCTACTCTTAGACTCATCCCATACAATCTCTACAGATAGCCTAAAATAGGATGCACACCCCAATTCACACACAAAAATATTTTGCCTCTATGAAAGTGGACATTTTTGCTCTTAGCATCAAGGACTCATCCTCACGAGTTTCCAAAAAATTTGAAACTTATGTGATGGATCCCCTAGCCAAAGTAGGGCCAAATTGTCCTACCATTAAAGATGTATCTTTTCTAGGAGTTGTTGCCACCCTCTCTCAACTATCACAACTTGTGGACAAACTTAAATTGTAGTAGGGGAGTTCCTCTATATTTGCAACAATTTATCAGCACTCCAAGTCTCTTAGATAACCTCCTTTTAGATGTACTATATGGCTACTCTAGGAAACTCACTAACTTGTAGCAAAGGCTTCAAAGGATGATGAAACATGGTTCAAAATCTGAACTTAATTGCTGCTAAGTACCAGACTACCACCTTAATTTTTTTCCATGTAAGATAAGTCACCCTAATCACAAGTTGCATAAGCCATGTTAGTCACATTGGTACATGCCACCTTAGTCATAAGTCATGTCATTGTCTCATGTACCTCATGTTTGCATATGTAACAAGTTTTGATGGTCAAATTGACTTCTAAACATTGGACTTGTTTTAAATAGAGAGAAATTACACCCACCAATCTCATGCCATGCATCTCATCCCACTCACTTAAGGCTTTCTCGACAATAGACCCATATAACTTAGCTAGCATGTAGCCGATCATAACAGACTTATTATTGTTGGGTATCCTAGGTTCTTTCCTCTTAATAAAGGGTGGTATAATTGTATGGTTTGATGATCCAATAGGGAATCCCTCACAAATTGCTCTATTAAGAACATGATCCAATACTTGTGCCATGGTATCACAAGCATGTGCAAAGTGTTGTGCCACTAAGCCATCATGACCAGGAGCTATCCCATTCTTTAACCTCCATGTTATACATCTCACTCTCTTATCTATGAAAACACTACAATGTATTAGTCTTAAGTTCAAGGGGAGTGGTATAGGTCTTGAACTGGAACATCATAAAGTACGCAAGTATTAGGGTCAATTTTGAGGGAAAATGGGCCATTTATTTAGTGTTTTCTAATGACAATATTAATGATTATGCCAATGGGACCCTGCCATGTGTGGTCCAATGCAGCATTTGACTCTATTAATTTAGCCAAACTTTTTGTTAACACTAGCAAAAAGGAGAAAAGGGGCCTCCAAACTTATCCTCATGAGGCAATTCCAATCGAAGGACTTGTCCTTGATTATGATTTTTTTGTTATTTTTATTGCTTTCAGTGCCTTTATGTGAGTTTTGAAAAGTGGAGTCCTTTAAGGTCACCTAAAAATAAAAACTGATCTCAAAAGTAAGGGATATTTTAAAAGTTTTTGTAGTTTATGTTGTTTTTGTGTACATTCATCTCAGAGTTCTCATTATTTTGGTGCCTCATCTCCTCTAAACTCATTTTTGCATTACCTTTATTATATGCCAAAATCATTTCTCTTCATCAATACCTCAAAATTCTTCTTCCATGGCTTCTTCTAGGTGGCCATATAACTTTATAGAGGTGTGTACATGCTACAATACAAGAGAGGATGATGTATGGCATCCAATAGCCTATAAGCTCCACGATTGCATAACGATGCTTTCCTCTGTAAAGGTACTCACGAGATTACAAATGAAAAAGAGAAAATGCAAGATTTCTATGGAAGGGACAAACTCTAGTGTTTAAGTTACATGACTAAAAATGATATTGTAAACATTCAATATGTGTATACTACAAAGGTTCGTCACTTGCATCTTCCATGTAGCAACACTTTCCACCTCATTGTAATGTAACACAATTTATCTTTCAAGGAAGTTAACCATTTGGTGTGTTTTTTAATTTTATCTTAAATTGTTTCATTGAGCGTATAGACTAAGTTTGAGCAGTTTGTATATATGTGTTTCTATCAACAAGTGTGGAATGGTAGTCAGTAGAGTCACTCAGAACAAGTATATTCAAGGTCAGTGTATGTCGAATTTGGTAACCTTGTTTATCTTGATCATTTGTTGTCTTTCTTCATTGAAAAGAATTTATACTTTTTATTTGCAACTTGCATTTTCCAAAAAAATCCATAGGCATTTTGAAGGTTGGAAGATATTCATTCACATGATCTCAATGAACCAACAAATTGGGATAATCTTGAAGTGGGACCATCCAAGCTTCAAGTTAAAGATTATGGAAGATATTCAAAGATCTATGAAGATTGGAAGAATATAAAGGAGATTTAGTTTATCTTGGTTCATCCCAATTCATGTTGTTGGATTAGACTTTTAAGAAATAGGTTTGCAAAGAACAAAAACAATGTGATTACGAAGGAAAATCTTATCCAACACATTAGTTAACATCTTTAGAGTTGAATGGAACTCAATGGAGAAAGTACACAAGGGTGATTATTTCTTTGCAAATGTTTAGAGGATCCCATTGCCTTATCATACAATATTCCAAGGCAAGCACCACATCTTGCTTTCCAATATAAAAGATGGAAGAAGATTAAGGGTGCATGGGCACCTTTAGACTCAAAGGAAAGCAATGATTACTTTAATACCACTACTTCTTGAGGATAAGGATCCAAAGTGTTTATTAGTAAACAAAAAATGAACATTGGTAGATGTAAGAAAAGCCCTTAAAACTCTCTTTGCAACCATGCATATGAGATCTCAATTTAGGATTAATGGTGGATTAATTGGAAGAGGGGTAGAGAAAGCCTAATGAGCTACCCTAGAGGAGGGCATTGTAAGATTTTAAATGGCTTAAACTTATCACTATTGTCCAACTTTTTCCATGTGCCTTTTGAGTGCTTTGGTTCATTAAATATTATGATACTTGAAATGAGACACATTCAATTGTGCATGACTAACCTCATGTTTTGAAATAATGAGACAAGATTCTAAAAACTAATAACTCATTGGGAAATTAGAGAATAAATGAATAAGTGATAAAAAATGGTTGAGCTTGTATTGGATTTTTTTGTATATAGGAGGTTATGTACATATACAATAACTTCTTTTACATACTTTCTCTTAAACACCCCAATCTAGGGTATCTTTGGGTGTCCTAGGAGATACCCCAATCTTTGGCTTCTTCCATGGCATCCTTCTAGGAGTCATTCTAGGAGAGGCTTTGGGTTCACTTTACTTATGTATGGGGTCTTTTTTAGTAGGGCCTTTTTAGGGGCCTTTTGAGCCTTCTCTAGGCTCTTTTCTGGGGTCCTTTGAGAGGTCTTCCCTGGGCTCTTCCTTTGGCCTTTCCCCTTTGAAGTTTTCTACCTTGTCTTGTATTGTGCATCTAGTTGTTGATCAAAACCAATCAAATAACCTATTGATCCCATTTCTTTACCTTTGCTTTTGTTTTTAATTGACTATTTCCTAATTTCCTTCCTCCATTTCTTAAGTGATCCTCTTCCACTTACCTTGTGAAGGGGCCTTCTTTGTATTGGCTATAGTTGGCTTCTTGATTGCACCTTGCTTCTTGGCTACAGTTGGTTTCTCGTGGCTTCTTACCTACAATAACCTTTTTGCTTGCAACAAGCTTAGTTGCACTAGCCTTCTTAGGTATAGTTAGATTCTTAGTTGCAAGTTGGCCTCTTAGATGTAGCCTCTTTCTATGTTTTTAGGGAATATAGGCTTGGAGGAATGTTAACATGCTTTTCAATAAGAACTTTGATAAGCCATACATACTCTTTTTTTGTAGCAATTTTCAATAAATTGCAAAAATAAGAGCAAGGATTTACAAAAGACAATAAAAAGATATTAAAAAACATGTAAAAACAACTAATGTACAATTATTCTCTTCTGTTTAAGCATGAACTTTGCCAATATAGATCATTTGAAGAATATTGTAAACAATTTAGAACCATTAATAAACTTACAGTCTCACATTCCCATGGAAACCAAGTAGAGAATTCATTAGACATATTTTCTTGAACCTTAGGTTCTGGATATCACTGCTCTAGTGTGATTTGCATGAGTTCAAATATGAAGGTAAATTAGATTATTCAAATCAATTTTCAATTTTGACATCCTAGCAAAGCATTATAAGAACAACTACTTACCCTTGAAGACATTGGGTCTCCTCAGTGTTTAATTCTTGCAAGAAGAAATCTATGGAGAGACAAGATGGTCCACTATAAACATCTTCTTGAGCTTGTCAAGTGGAAGGATAAGCATTAAACACCTTCAAACTAATGTCAAAATTACATGAGATAGGACTCAATACTTACACTATATAATTCAAAATTGCAAAATGTGCACTCACAAAAGGTCCTCCACTTGTGGAATCCCCATTTAAAAGCAAAAAGGGTATAAAAGATAGCAAATCCTTCTTGCGAAGGAATATTGTGTCCTTAGGGGAAAGGTCAAGTACTGTGAATTGTCTTCGACTCCAATATCCATTACCACTTGCCTTGAAATCTCATTGAGCTTCCTTGTATTGTGTCTTTCTCTAATCCATTAGCATGTTGAAAATGTTTTCTTCCTCTCTTTGTCTCTCATCACTCTTCTTTTTGTCCTCCTCGTACATTGCATTCTCTTTGTTTGACTTTTCTTTCTCTACAATGATATCTACCTTTTTTTCCCCCCCTTCTTAGCCTCCTTCTCTTTATAAATTTGAACTTCATTTGTGGTTTTTCTCCCAATCAGCTCTTTAATGTTGAGATTTGCCTCTATGGATGCGTTGGACTATTTTGTCCTTCTTATATAGGGAATACTCAAAATGTTGTAAGCCTCTTTCTTGGGTGTGTGGTGTGACAATTGACTTTTCAAACTTGTATCTTATCATTTTTACAGTGTGTATGTCCTTGTCCATCATTGGTATCCTACAAGTATAGGCAGCACACACATAGCTATCTTGGAGGAAGTCAATTGAGAAGTCTTCGGCAGATGCTTGGAGGCAAGACAATGCACTACTTTGCCATATGATATTAAGAGCACATCTATCACAAATATCTTTGATAGGCCTCAAGAAAGGAGTTTTGGGAATTATTAGATCAAAGGCTTTTTGTGCCCTTGTAATGTCTCTAAGTGTATTTATGTGTTGGCCAACCCTCTTTTTCACAAACTTCTGTGCTTTTTCTTTTGCAGTGGTGGTAGAAATTGCATTGTCAAAGGCCCCTTTCTTTCCATTGCCAAAGGTCCCAGCTTTTTGGGCCTTGCCCTTAGAGGTTGTAGTAATGGATCCTAGACCACTTATGGTCTTGATTGGTGTGCCTTGTGCCTCTTCTACCTTTGGTTCATCTCTTTCTTTCTCCATATTATCTATATCCCCCATTGGTATGCCTTGTGCCTCTTCTACTTGTAATTAATTTATTGTAGAATCCTTATCATGTGTTGAATGGTTAACGAATCCCTATGGTTGTGTGCATTCACGATTGATAGGTATCCTCTCTACTTGTAGGGTGTTCTAAGGCTCTTCTCTCTAGTCGGGCTTTGTCTCTTCTTGATTTGGTATGCTCTATGCTATATTGTCAATTGGAACCTTCTTTACTATTAATCTCACTCTTGTCATTGAATTGTCCATCCCCTAGGTTTTCCAAACAACAAGGGATGTTAATAAGAGTAAGCTAACACAATAAAATCACAAAATTTGAGAGGGTATGGGAAATATGGCACATGGACCCTATGGTGCATACCAATGAAATTGGACATAAGGGGCTAGAGAAATAATTGAAGTCAATGTAAGAGATAATCCCTAGCATAGAAGCTATCCTCCTTCCTTTACAAACCGGGACATAGTGCATGTTTTGAGAATTTAAGTAAGGAGGTCATAATGTCCAACATGTATTTATTGTAAGATGATTTCAATAGCTTCAAGGACTTGGTGAATCAAAAAAAGTTATTGATGATTCCAAGATCTTCATACACTATCCATATTAAGAAAATAAGTACAACCAAAAGAGAACTATAAGAAAAAAGCTCCAACAACTTCTTGAAGGTTGCAAGGAAACTATGGAGTGTCTGTTCCACAAAAAGAGTTGCAAACTTTATGAGTTTAATTTGGCTTTGTTAGCTTATTAGCTTATCAAGAAGAGGCAACAAACCCAACAAGACTTCACCAAGAGAATCCCAAATGTTGTTGGAAGAGGAGCAGAAAGACATACGAATGTGTATCAAACCCCTCACTTGTAAAAATGTCGAAATAGAGCATGGCACGAGCTATGGAGGTTGGAAGATGAAGACTAAATTCATGTTGACATGATAATGAATAGACAACTATTACACAAATGAATTAGGTTCCAAGATGGAAGCTTGGACTCATAAAGACAATATTGTGTATTGGACTGATGATGACAATGACACTAACTGAAAGAGGAAAGCATCATGATATTGCAATTATCATTGTGAAAGTACAATGCTTTATAGTAGTTGGGTTTTCCATTCTCTTCATTGTGCATATGGGATTCAAGACATCTCTTCTTGGAGTATACATCATTTGTCTATTTCTCAACACCCCCCCTCAAATGATGAGCTCCTACACTTGCTGGCTTTTGCTCCCCTTACATGGTGACATGGCCCGGGAGACTAGCTCATAGGCACCCTAGTCAAGTTAAATCTTGAAACTTTACATATTTGGCAAGGGTTTTTACAAAGAAAATCCACTAAGGGAAAAGTAGAGATCCACTATGGAAAAAACATATGAAAGATACAATGAAAATTCTTTAGAACAATCTGTCAGAGTTGTTGATGGTAACAGAAGCATCTTCTTCTTCTTCTTCTTCATTCATGAACTGGTGCTGGTGGTGATCATTCTGCATCTGTTGTGCTCTTTTCTTTGTGGAAACATTCACTAGATGTAGGGCCAGTCTTGCCACAGTAAAATAATCCGATCCTTGTTGTTGTTGGTGTTGAGTCCTCGACCAAGGCCTTTTTCTCCATAAGTGTCCTTGGTGTACAAGATACTTTCTTTGGTGGTGTGTTCCTTTGCATCCCTGCTTTTAACTTTGCTTTCTCCATCAAGTAGTGAGTGCTCAATATCTTTAAGTGAGAGACTTGCAACATTACTTAGGGTGGACACAAGATTCTCATATGGATCCTTATTTACACTTGCAAACAATATGGCTACTGCTTCACATCTTCATCAGTATTCTTCTTAAGAGTTGCAAGTTAGGTTTTTAGGCTCTTGAACTTGTTAATGTATATGGTCATGGAAGCACTATCTTATATATCTAGCTTATAAAACTGCATGAGTAATTTCACATTTGAATTCTTTGCTTGGGTACCAAAGATCCTGTCAAGTTCCTCCCAAGCAGTTCTAGCATCTCTGATGCCAGAGATATGATGTAGCACATCATTACTTAGTCCTGAGGCAATGATGCCTAGTGCCTTGTTATTCATCTTCCATTCTTTGGTTTTTGGTGGAGCTATTGGAAGGATCCTGCTTTCTGAATCTTCTTTCCCACCATTTGCATCACCTTCATCATCTTCAAAGAGATCCTAGAGGTCTTTTCTCATAAGGTGATACATGGTCTTTTCCTTCCAGGCAAGCATTCTCCATTGAACTTTTCTATTTGTTAAAGCTCTACCATATTTGATTAGTAGCAAATCAGTGCCAGCAAAAGAGTTGTACTTCAATGTGTTAAGAGACATAAGATGATTAGTGTTTAACAACACTAAACAAGTATTAAAAAGATACTATCTTGGAGCTCAATATCAGATGTTGATGCTTGATATTCTTCTTGCTTGATGATTTAGTGTGATCCTTTGCTGAAAATTAAGTGCTTAATAAGACCAGAATAAAGTGGACTGAGAGGAGTAAGAAAGTGAAAGGTTTTATGACCTTGATGAAACTTGGCTATGGTTGCCCTTTTAGGGTTTCAGGATAGGGACCTGGTTTTTAACTTACTGTAGCTTATAGAGATGGCCATTTAGGAAACCCTTTGAGTTGGAGAGAGCTAGGTATGGCTCTTTGAAAGCCCTATGGTTGCAGGGTAGATTGTGCAAAGCATAGAGGGAAAATCATCGTACGGATAATAAATAGAGTAGTTTTAGACAACAAGTTTGAATTCCAACAATGCTGAGATCTAGAGTGGCCAATGTCAAGCTTTTATGAGATACAGAGTAGCGCCATGAGTTAGGGAACAAATTCCTAGTAAGAAGCAAGTTGAGATATGCTCTAGTTTGAGAGGTCCAAAAGCTCAAAGTCAAGTAGGTGCTATTTTGGCTATGGTGGACACAAGGTCATGTGGAGATGGAAGTGAGAAATGGAACCATGAGCTATGACGTGAGGTTAAGAGGGACTAAGAGAACAGAAAAGGGAGTTATGCCATGCTCAATTGAGCATTGATACCATGTAAAAATGTCAGATCTAGAGCATGGTAGGAGCTATGGAGGTTGGAAGATGAAGACTAAATTTATGTTGACATGGATAATGAGTAGACAACTATTACACGAATGAATTAGGTTCCAAGATGGAAGCTTGGGCTCATAAAGACAATCTTGTGTATTGGATTGACAATTACAATGACACTAACTGAAAGAGGAAAGCATCATGATATTGCATTCATCATTGTGAAAGTACAATGCTTTGTAGTAGTTGGGTTGTTCCATTCTCCTCACTGTGCATATTTGTCTTCCTGGAGCATACATAATTTGTCTATTCCTCAACATCACTTTGGATAATCTCCCCTCCATTCCCATACTAGGTAAGAAGTTCATGTTGCTTAATGATGTCCAAAATTTGTAGGGTTTACATCATGATATTACATTCATCATTGTGAAAGTACAATGCTTTATAGTAGCTGGGTTGTTCCATTCTCCTCATTATGCATATGGGATTCAGGACATCTCTTCCTGGAGCATACATAATTTGCCTATTTCTCAACATTACTTTGGATAATCTCCCCTCCATTCCCATACTAGGCAAGAAGTTCATGTTGCTTAATGATGTCCAAAAATTTGTAGGGTTTAAGGAAGACTTTTGGATTGGACGCATTGGATAGGCTTTGTCAAGATGAGAAAGACATTGTGGATGATATCAAGGAGGAATTCTCCATCCTAGATACCTACAATTTTTGTGGAGGCTAATGAAGCTCTTGGGTTTGTATTGAATATATGAGAAAGAAGGTGGAGAGCAAGGTCACTGTGGAGGAAATTCAATTAGATTCCATCAATTTGTGGGTAAAAGATAGGCTTGTAAGTAAGAGAATCTTGAAAATATGAGCTCTACTGCAATTTCTTTACATGCTTGAATATACCGTTGCCAAGTACTCATTTTTAACTCCTTTATACCATTGCCAAGTACTCATTTTTATTTTCTCATCTCCATGTCTTGTGGTTTTGAAGTACAACATTTTTGCTTGATGGTGGGCCTTCTCTATGCCTTGTGTATTCCATATTGACAATGGTACATAATTGCCAACAAAGTAAGTTCCATGCCTTAACAAAATATGTTACACAAATTAAGAACTTGCCAGAAACATAGAAAAATGAGCTTGTGAGATAACTTAGTAAAATATTTATGCTAAGTAGAATTGGAAGTTGTTAAACTAAGATTTTACCATTGTTTCCACCAAAATCTTGCTTGAAGTCTAAATAATATGTCACACTATTCCTACTTTGCCTCAATAGTAAAATGAAGTTGTTGAACATTCATATGATCATTTGGTACCAAGGGATCACTAGCCACATTGATTGTACATTCGCACAATTCTTTCCAAAGTCCCATATTGCATTTCATGGGATATTATTGAAGTTGGAGAGAAATCTTCTAGCCTTTGCACCTCTTGTTGATATAATGAAAAATATATTGCCTAATTTTCACAATTGTTGTGTGCACCCTTTTGAAATTACACATGGCCCTATTATTTGCTTGAAGCACTTGCCCTATGGTGCTAAATTGTTGAGGCTTTTAAAATGGCTTTGTTTGAACTTGAAACTAGTGGATGTGAGTGAGGCTTTAAATTTAGCTACTTGATCCTTTTGTGATTTATTCTCCTCTTTGAGCTTCTCTAATTCCTCCT
Source organism: Lygodium microphyllum (assembly GCF_053477565.2). Lineage (NCBI taxonomy): Eukaryota > Viridiplantae > Streptophyta > Polypodiopsida > Schizaeales > Lygodiaceae > Lygodium > Lygodium microphyllum. Next base: position 18,154,149 of record NC_141144.1, on the reverse strand, counting down.
TCACTAATTTTAACTCCATATCTACCTTAGCCAATCTCCTCACTTGTTGTCCATTTTTTGCCTCCCAAGAATAATGGTTATGATAAAGTAGATGCCTCATATTGTAAACCTTGCTTATATGTTGAGATTGCAAATGGTTACAATACCCCAATAATTCATTCTTTCCATCTCCAATAAACTTGATTGTATCATGAAGCATCCAAACTTTGGGTGCTTGAAATGTTAATAGATTTATTGGATATAATCTTTCATTTATCCATAAGTTAATGCCCTTATTGTCTTCATCTCTCAACACTTTGACTTCACCTTGATTGGTAAGAACCTTATGGTTCCTTCCTCTCCATGTGAAATATTATTCTTCCACAACCAAAAGAATATGGGTTCTTTTTTATTGGAGCTTCATCCATATTTCTTGAAAAAAAGGGGGTGAGAGACCTATAATATTGAAAGATATGGTTATGAGTGACTTCTTAAAGGAATGCAAGTGTAAACACAAATAGAGATTACTTTAGCATTCTAGTTACCTTAGTAATGCCTTTGCTTCTTTTAATCCTATTATTGACACTCTAGTAGAGCATACAAATACATAAAAAACACAAGAGAAATAGTAAGAAAGAAGATAGCATGTAGCAATGAAAAATATTTCTAAATCTCTTACATTTTGAAATTCAGTTACCTTCATAAAGTTTTTGCTACTTCCAATCCAATTGATATGACATGTCTCTTTCAATAGAGCATGCAAATACCTAAAAATAGCAAGAGCAATAGTAAGAAATAAAGAAAAACAAAGAAAGGCTTATAGAAATGAAAATTACTTCTACAACAATTACAATCTTAACATTCCAATTACTTATAAACTTACTTCTAAAACCCTTGACAATGTAAATAAAAATGATACCTCAAGCTTCTTTTAATGGCATGGACAAACATAGAGAAATAGAAATATCAAGAGGAGAAAGAGAAGGAAGAAGAGAAAACAATATACAAAATGATAAAATAATATATAAAATATAAAAATGATAATATTTAAAAATTTAAGTCCAAAAAATAAACATAACTAGAATTTGAAAAATGGGTATCTAGATGTAATAATCAAATTTCTTGGAAAATGAGATATTGTTTTTAATGTTTTAGTAAAAAAATATGGAAATGACCAAAACTAGTGGGCTCTAATAATCTAAATCCTTACATGGACCATTTGGCCTCAAATTTGGCCCTAATGCATATCCATGTAAATCATTAGGTCTACTAATTTGTATCAAAGGTTGGCTCTCATGAAGCCTTATCCATGCTCTTTTTCTCTCTTGTCCTAAGAACATATAGAATATATCTCTACTTATAATCTAGCCAAGTAGTCATACTTCTTTTGCTAAATTAAGCTTTAGAAGAGTGTTTGAGCATGCCTATACATACATATATTGAGTGCCACCTCTCATTGGATGCGTGATCATGCATGTCTATAGTTGCCTTTGGGGCAAAGCATCTTGACATTGTACTCGATGGCACACTATCGTAGATGGCATATTGTTTAACAAGGCATGGGCTATTGAACTATATAATACTTTAGGTAGATGTCTCTTGAACTTATCCATTTGAATATGCAGTCTAGCTCCACCAATGGGTTTTAGGTGATAAACTATATATATGTGAGTTTTTCTCCACAAATTCATAGCGTGGGAACCTATGTACATATGACTGTGCCTCATGTATATGATGACTTGCCATTGTTAAAGTTGATCTATTGCTAAGCCAATTGGTTGCTTGACATCACAAAAATCATGATATCTAGTATCAAGCTCGGTGAACCAATCAAGTCATCCATATTAATTCCTCCCTTCTTACTGATATACCATGCAAAACCATTTGATCCTAATGATTGAGATAGTCCATTCAAGATGGCTAGATTATGTCCACTTTTGAATTCTAGTGAGTGTTTTCCATATTCCTTTTTGAATATCTATCTTGGTTTGATCTAAGTAATCTTATGTCATCCATTACAAGCTCTTAGAACATCTCATCACTTGTCTCATAGAAAGCATATTGACTATTTCCTATATGCAAGCATTGGAGCCTCGTACTAGTAAGACATTCGAGATGCTTGTGAATTTCATGATGTCCTCATAAAATGATGTATGTAGACGGCAAGTGTGCCGGTAGAAGCATCATACATATTGTAGATGTCTAAAAATATATTTGCTTGCACTATAATCCAACATAGATGTCCCTAGGTTTATTTGTTTGTGATACCATATGTATCTCACTTTTGCATCTCTATGCACCACATGGATCACATCTTGGGGCCCTTCTCTAAATAGAATAACTACATTGCTTGACCCCCTCATTTTTCCACGCCATTTGGATCGAGGTTAGTATGTAGTCTCCCACCTACATCCATGTATGTTAGGTAAGTTGCTACCTATGTACTACTAACTAGCGTATCTTTATTTAGATGTCAATATTCAAGTTCTTGAATGTGTCCTCAAAGTACTATGCATCTAACCTCAAGCTCCATTATAGTTCGAGTATAGTTCTAAATCATCATATGTAAGGTTTCATAGGGCGTGCACATTATGTAGATTGGTACTCCGTAATGATCACTTCTCCATCACAATAAACAATATACTTTCTATCTTTTCTTGCTTCAAGGATATGTAGTATGTGCTTTCTCCTATGTGACATTTTGATAGGAGCAATATTCTCATCCAATAATATCTTTCCCTCTTTTTTTGCTTTTCCCATGTGTTAGGAAGGCTTTCTTGTATCTTTCCTCGACTGTCCCTATTTATACAATTACTCCATGCATTCATAACATACACCTCTATTGCCTCCACTTTTTTGCTTAATAACTTTGCATCCTCATGTGGGTTTCCTTTTTTAGCCTACCCCACACTTCATACTTGGAGTGGACGTATCTTGCTTTTTGCCTCTTAAGTGCATTGATGATCATTTCTACTTCATTGAATGATACCCTTTGTACTTGTTGACTACCTCTATTGATTGGACATTTTCCTTCATTGCATTTTCTATGTCTGCCATCTTTTTCTTTGCTTCTTTCACCATGTCTACCCATATATTCATGTCCCTTCAATCTCTCCAATTTCTATATTTAGCTTTGGCATGGTTGACACTTTTTCTTGTACCTTCAATGATTGTTTCTTATATACATTTAGCTCTTCTTTTAACTCCAAATTTTCCATCATGCATGCATTTATGGTTTTTTGTGTTCCAACCTTCATTGTATCAAATTTTGGTGATGTTTGTATTTGCATTCTCTTTTTGATAGTTGTGTTCATTTCTTCATACATTTTTAAATCTCTTCTAGCAATTTAGCATAGACCTTTTTCCCTTGTATCTCTTTCTCTATTTCTTCTCTAGTGATTGATAACTTTTTCTATGCATCTCCATGTACATGGTTTCTTTAATGATGCACAAGACCTTCCCAAGCCCATTTGATTCATGGAGTTTCTCTATTCTTAGGCTTTGCAGTTGTGGATTTTATCTCTTTGACCCTTGGATGGAGTATGGTTTACTAGTTCCACTGCATATTACATTATCTCTTCGTTAGAGGGATTCCCCATATATGCATTTGGTTATGATTATAGTGATTTCATTCTCTAGGTTGTTTGGCATGTCTGATACTTCACAATTATAAGTAGTATGATTTGGTTCACTAATATATCCAAAGCCCATGCAATAAGATCAAATCAATTATAGGGCACTCATTACATTCACAAGTATATTGTTGTTAAGGATTTCAAGAGCCAACCTTATTATCATCAAGAACTATAGTTTAGAGAAATAGTCTATCGGTATTCACAATTGTAAAAATGTTGCACAAGCATGCCACAATTGTAAGTGCAAAAACATCACAATGGCATTATTAGAGTGCAAAGAATCACATTGTTCACATTAAAAAATATTCAATGTCATAGTTGTATGACTAGAAAGTGGCTAGATTAGTGCAAAGGATGCATTAAATTCATGATTGTATCAATCTGCAATATGCACAAAACTCTATGCAAATAAGAACACACATATCATTGCATTTCCAATACTATTTTACTTCTTCTTTCTTGCATGCATTTAGCTCTTCTTTTAACTCCAAGACATCTATAATCTTTTATCATTTTTTGCATTCCAACCTTCTTTGGGTCAAATTTTGGTGATGCTTATATTTGTATTCTCTTTTTGATAAATGTCTTTATTTCTTCATATATTTTTTCATCTCTTCTAACAATTTAGATTGGACCTTTTCCCATATCTCTTTCTCCATTTCTTTTTTGATTTATAACTTTTGCTATTCATCTCCATGTACACTCCATGTACATGGTTTCATTAATTGTGCAAGAGGTATTCCCAAGTCTATTTGATCTAGGGAGATGGTCTATTCTTAGGCTCTATGGATATGGATTTTATCTCTTGGACCTTTGGATGGAGTATGGTATACCACTTCCATTGTTGATTACATTATCTCTTCATCAAAAGGGATTCCCCATGTATGTATATTTTTTATAACAATAATTACAAAGTTTGCAATAATAATGGTACAAGTTAATTCGTTGATGCATCCGAAGCCTTTACAATAAATTCAAATCAATTTCAAGGAACTTTGTTAACCCCAATGCAAGACGGAAAAAAAAAATCAAAATAAGGAATAATGGGAAAAAGGGCAGTCAGGCAAATGAATAAGAGAGGAAAGGCCAAAAGCGCAAAAGGTCAAGTCAAAGGTGAAGGTGCATTTTAAAATGCAAAGGCGTCACCAAAATTTTGTAAAAGAGCGCCAGGATCCCTCCTATGCAAATTGTAAAATCTAGATGGGCATATGTGAAGGGATAAGGTGACGAGAAGGGAATAGGGAAAACGAACATTGGAAATATGCTTGGTCATGTAAAAAAGGGGATGGGTGCCCAAGGGATTTAGGGCTTGTATATAAACTCAAAAAGTGAATGAGAAGCTCATTCTTTGGTGTGTGGCAAAAGTGGCTTCTTCTTCCTCTCTTATTCTCTCCTTCTTGCTTGTGTGTACTTGTGCTAGAGAGAGGGAGTGTGAGAGTGTGAGGGAGTGAATGAGTGAGGGTGAGGGACCATGGTGGAGAAGCTCTCCATTTTCTCCTCTCTTCTTCTCTTCTCTTCTCTTCTCTTGACCTTCGGAAGACTATAGAGGATGGAGGTCGAAGGAGGAGGCATGAGGTTGCTTGAGCTTGCAACTAGGATCGTGGAGCTACCAGAGTGCTTGTGGGAGGAGGTCACTCATTTGGGCATCAAGGTAAGATCACCACACTCGTGGGATCGGACATGCACTGGCTAGGTGGGAGATAGCCATTAGATCTCACTTGAAGTGCTTGAAAAATAAGCGGTTCATGGGTCTTGGTGATGATTGAGCATGAGCTCCCACTACATTTTGGTTCTGTTGCCGGGACTAACGGATTCAAGCTTGAGTAGTTGAGTGCTTCAAATGGAGTGCCCAAGAAGGGTTTCATCCCTGAAATCGATGCTTGATGTAGGTAGGAGATTTTAGAGTTTAAGTTTTGATGCAAGTAAGCATTTTGGGATTTTGATGATTAGGCAGGTAGGATAAATCATTTTAGTACTTAAGTTTTGATTTTTGTTGCATTTAGAGTAGGATAGGATCAAGAGATTGAAGCAAATCACTTTAGGGTTGCTATTGTAAACAGGCCCAAAAGATGGCAAGAATAGGGGAAAAATGGGATTGAAATCCATTGACAAGGCATGGACACTAACGGGGCAATGATTAGGCATGAGAACAAATGTTTAAGACCCAAGGAAGGGGGGTAGAAGGCTCATTTTTAGCTTTTGTAGTGAGAGAGAGAGCTTGAGAGCTTGAGAGAGTCCAGGACCAAAGCACGGATCGGTCGTCGTGAGTACGGTGTTTTCTAGCCATGCCACGTATATAAAAAACTCACCCATTGTTGTCTATTCTTGTATTCTGGAAGTTTGTGTGGCCTGACATGCCCAAAATCATCGCCATCGATTTGATTTTTTCCTCGACTGAAACCATGACCGTTACGACAGAGTCCAATTTTCAGAATCGGATTTGGATGTCCGATTCCAGATAATTAGACCACGGGGTACCACTCAACCTGTCTGATTGGACACGTGGCTCGCCCGCTTCTTTGGATAATCAAACTCATGAAAATCAGACCGCTTAGAAATTGGACATGTCAGAATTAGACAAATGAAAATTAGACCATGGACATCCGATTCTGGGAATCAGACACGGAGGATCGGACCCTGTCAAATGAGACCAAAGGTTGATGGTGAAAATTGAGTGATCCAAGGCATCTCAGGCAAAGCAGAGCACCTTTTGATAGCCTTCTAGATGCATCAGATGGCTTGTGGAGCCTCCTAACTATTCGCAATGAGACCTACAGACCTAGAAGCAATGCTTATTGACTCACTAGCTATCCCACTTGCTTAGAGCCACAAATCAAACCAAAGGTTGATGGTAAAAATTGACTGATCCAATGCATCTCAAGCAAAGCAGAGCACCTTCTATAGTAGGAAAACCTTCCGATAGCCTTCCATATGCATCAAATGGCTTGTGGAGCCTCCTCTAACTGTGCATAGTGAGACCTACATACCTAGAAGTAATGCTTATTAACTTGCTAATTGTCCAACCTGCTTAGAGCCACAAATAGACCCCTAGACCCCGATTAAGATTTGACTAGATTGGAAGATGCAATAGAGACCCTAGAGACCCTAGAGACCCTTGAGAGCAGCCAACAACAATTGAGCCTGGAAGCATACCTGTTTGAGAACGTGCAAGGGAGTAAGAGAGTTGCATATATCATCTTGCATTCACACCCCACATTGTTTCCGACACTTGAAGTGCACCTAAAAAAGAAACTGAAAGCTTGATTTTGCATAGTGCATGAAAAGAACACCACTCACACTCGAAGTGTACATAAGTTGAGGGTTGTTTGTAATAAAGAAAGGAATATACCTAGAAATAATAAGCAGAATGAACCCACCAATAGGGGATGATCCTCAAACCTAGACGGGAAATCAAGGATCCCGATTTGTAGGACCAAGAGAGAGACCCGGCACAGAGAGCCATATGCATAGAAGGATTGACTCCATTAGAGGCGCAACACTGCTACCGACGTGACCAACCACAACAACAACTTGGTGGAGCAAGAGGATGCAAACATGGTAGGAACTAGTGTGAGTCATGGAAGCGATGAGGTTGACTTGGGGGATTTCCCAGTTGAAATCCAGCAAATGGTGAGTAAATACGATCTCCAGACCCGAATGGACCACCATGGTAGACTATCAGAGGACATCATCGTAGATCTCAAGGAGGAAAGGAGATTAGCACATAGGGTGATGCAGAGCAGCATTGCAGTCTACAACAAGGAGTAGCAAGCTAGGAGATTGTAGTCGGACAAAGAGATGTGAGAAGTCCAACGCGTGTTAGCTCTAGAAAAAATAGGTCCGAACACACAGAGAGAGAGAGAGAGAGAGAGAGAGAGAGAGAGAGAGAGAGAGAGAGAGAGAGAGAGAGAGAGAGAGAGAGAGAGAGAGAGAGAGAGAGAGAGAGAGAGAGAGAGAGAGAGAGAGAGAGAGAGAGCGAGAGAGAGGGAGAGAGAGGGAGAGAGAGGGAGGGAGAGAGAGGGAGGGAGAGAGAGGGAGGGAGAGGGAGGGAGAGGGAGGGAGAGAGAGAGAGAGAGAGAGAGAGAGAGAGAGAGAGAGAGAGAGAGAGAGAGAGAGAGAGAGAGAGAGAGAGAGAGAGAGAGAGAGAGAGAGAGAGAGAGAGAGAGCTAGAGGTAGACTTAATGCTGAGCAAACTCCTTATGAAGCGGCTCATTGACAATACGTTAGCAGATTAGAGCGTGATAGTCTTAGCAACCGCATTGCTAGCAGGATTAGGAGTCACCCTGGGCTCTAAGAGCCAATCGAAGATCCCTCTAGTTGCAAAGCACTTAGACAAATAGGGCAATGACTTGTATAGTTTCATAGAGCAATTCGAGCAGGTCTGCGAGGCTAACAGCCTTTCCAATCTTACTCAGTACTCACAAGCTTTCAGCCTATGCCTAGGCAATAAGGGTAGGACATGGTACACGAGCTTGGATGTGGCGGAATGCAAAAAATTCAACAACCTGAAGAATATCTTCATTAAGAGATTCTTTGAGATTGGGTACTCTGAAAATCTCATAGTTCGACTGATGAATGTCAAAAGCAGAAGGACAAAGAGGACATTTGGGACTACATTACCCTCATGTGGAGTGTCTATAAGAGAATCCCAACTAACAAATGACCCACTAAGAGAGTGATCTCCATAGTCTTTATCAGTGGAATACATAGTGAGGAACTCTACAAGGACTTGGCAGGAAACTCGAGCATATAGAGCGATGCACTAGCTAGGGTCTTTGAAGAGGCCATACGAGTAGACGACCAGCTCAAGGAGAGAAGCTCCTGGAGCTCTAATCAAGACAAAGTTAATTCTAGATCCTCCAAAAGGGTCACAATATGGAGTAAACGGTTAGTTCCAACAAGCGCCCAAGAGAAAGGAAAAAGTGTTGTCCAGAGTCAAGAGCTAGTAGAAATGAAGGTGGAGCTAGCTAGACTGCAAGAGACAATAAGGAGACCTACGCGCCCACATGTCCGATGTGTGCATTGTAGCAGAAACCAACTCCTAGTAGAGTGTCAAGTCCCTTGTTCTTGGCCTTGCACCAATTGTGGTAGGTTCGGTCATGATGCCATGCATTGCAGACTTCCATACTCACTGCCTTACAACCAACAATACCTAGGGAGTAGGCCACCGAACTTCTTTGGGAGGGGAGTCCCATTAGATCTTCCAACACCTAATGATGTGAAACCAACCATCCCCAAGATGGAAATCAACCCCATAGGAATACCTAGGCCACATGGACCTTTTGTAACTCAACCACTAAGTGATGCTCCGGTCCACTACATGGAGGAGCCAAATGACAAAGAGGCATACATGAACCCCTACATCTCATATAATGAAGAGGACAATCTGGTCCTTATGGGTTATTGACTAGTGCTGATGATGGCATTAGGTAGAGGTAGAGGTAGAGGTCTAGGAAAAACCCAAGAGCCGATTTCTTGTTGGAATTGTGGTCACATTGGGCACATTTCCTTGCGTTGCCCTGAGAGGGAGTAGGCCAACCAAGAAAAGGATGACCTCAGATGCACAGAGTATGGAATCATCCACCTATTTGCCGATTTCCCTAGATGAAAATGATCCTCTAGTTTGGCAATCGTGCTGTTAGTACCATTGGGATTGTTCAGAATTGAAACACTCAACAGAGACGCTACATCCATCCCGTTGCATGTTATGACCCAAGCATAGATGAGGTGAGTCGGCATGTCATTGCCAGGGCCTAGCAATCTGGATGCAACCTCAATAAGAAAGAATAGCTGTAGGGGAAGGAAGAAGAAAAGCGAAGCAAAGATCATGCTTAAAATTGAGAGTGCCATGACACTACCCATAGGGAAGAAAGTCACAGAGGGAGAGGTAGAAACATATGCTTTGAAGATTGCAGAAAAAGGAAGTGCGAAGGTTGGGGAGTGCCCCAATCCAAAGCACCAACTCAAAGTCATAGATAAAGTCAAGGAGTGGGTGAGAGAAGCCCAAGATCACTTAAAGGACACTGATCCCATCTTGGAGGATGAAATTGATGATCTCTCTAATGTGAGCACACCAGTTTCACCTATGTGACTGAAGTTGAGAGACGTCCCTACACCTCAAGCATCATCGAATACGGTGATCTTGAATGCCATGCGCTAGTAAGCTAGTCAGGGCCATTGCCCAAGGATCATGAAATCAGGAGGTAAGCATGTATCTAGAAATCTTCTCGCGATGCTCGTAACAACCCCAATAACTTTGAGCTTAGGAGACCTACTTAGGCAGCATCCGACACTGTGGCAAGAGTTGAAAGAGATGGTGGAAGGACTGCTTAAGCAAGAGGCAGCCGACTTGCATGACTATGGCGTAGTGCCACAGATATCAAGCTTGATGCTACACTTAGTGCCAAGGACCTTACTTCTCAACACTTTTTGGGAAGGCATGGAGATGCATGTAGTGTTGCCTATCCTAGCACTAGGAGACACAACAAGAAAATGAATTGTAGACATAGGGGCAGGAGTCAGTGTGCTTAGCCATGAGGTGCTCTAGGCCTGAGGTGACCCGCCTAATGAGAATGCTAGATTTAATGTCATGCTAGCCAATGGGATGAAGGTTAAACCATTCATAGTGCTAAAAAATTGGCCATTGAAGATCGCAAGAGTCCAGTTATCAATAGACTTCATCATCATGAAGGGATTCAACTACAATATCCTACTAGGCCGACCATGGATGCGGAATGCACAAGTCATAGAAGATTGGGGCAATAGTCTGATCTTCTTAGGAAATCGAATAGAAGTAGTGAGGGTAGAAATGGACACTTGGAAGACTAAGCCAGTCGACCTCGATACATCTCAGCTTTGTTGAAGGGTGACACTCATGTTAGAAAATCTTATGGGCTGCGAATAAAGTATATCCCCTACCCTAAGGATGAGTGTGATTGGATGCACATGGTAGCCATGATCAATCTGCCATTCTTGAACAATGAGGAATATGAACAAGTTGCTAATGCAATCGGTGAGCCCAAGGACAAACCCTCAGTGCTACTATGCATGATGGGCATAAGCCCTCAGTGCTACTATGCATGATGGCCATAAGCCCTAATGAACGGCCCACCCCTAAAGAGGAGATGGACACAATAGAATACGATGCAGACAGTTGAGTAATTGAGCAGATCGGAGGACTCAAAGCCTTAGAGCACCAACAGATCTAAAATCAAAAGAGGAGTTTTTAGAATCGAATGTGATTGCACTTGGCCAGACCATATGGGGGTGATAGACTATGAGCAAGCAGGGTTAGTTCAACCATGTGCCATGCCCCTATTGAGAACATAGTCATTGTCTGAGCTACGACCTCTAGGAGACACTCTCATTTCTAGGGAAGACGGAGAGTTCAATATTGAGTCGGAAGTAAGGTTAGATAGCGACCCCAAGATACCTCGACCTCCTAGTACAAAATGCACCAAGGGAGACCTACCAGTCCACTTGAGGCACCGATGGTTGGAGGAGGAAAGAAAGGGACAAACTAGGGAGTTGAAAGCTAGAGAATAGAAAAAACCACAAAACCTACCTAAATGATTCACGAAATTCAAGAAAGGTGATAGGGTAGTGATCTTGCTAGGAGCCAAATGACAAGGGAAAGTGAGTGATCCTATAGAAGGACTGGCCAAGGTAAAAGAGGTTAATTTGGTTAAGGAAGGGGAGACGCCCCGACTGGTCTTTATAGCCGACGACTTGAGCAAGTAGGAAGAAGAAAGACTCACTGTTCTCCTATGAGAGTACATAGACATCTTTACTTGCTCTCTCAATGAGCTGAAGGGAGTGGATTCGAGTATAGTGACTCATAACATCCCCATGACACCTATGATGCAACAGTGGTCAAGCAACGACCCTATATCAGATGAATCCCAAGCATGCTCATGCAGTCAAGGAGGAGATAGAGAAACTCTTAAGATTAGGATTCATCTATGAAATTGAGCACATGGACATCGTAATCGTCCTCAAGAAGAACAAAAAAATTAGAGTGTGCGTTATAAGAAAGTCAATGCTTCTATGAAGAGAGACAACTATCCATTACTGTACATTGAGCATATGCTCGAAAGCGTAGGTGGTAAGGAAGTCTACAGTTTCCTAGACAGTTTCTCAGGTTACAATCAGGTGCAAGTGCATCTTGATGATAGGCATAAGATTGCATTTGCTATCGAGTGGGATGTCTTTGCAAGTACCATCTTTAAGAACATGTTGTGGCGGGAGTTAGAAGTGTTTGTAGATGACCTATGTGTTCACTCGAGTTGAAAAGAACACCTAGACAAACCTTGCGCTGTCGAAGGGTTTTCGAAAGCAAAGTCACGTCTACAAAAGACCTTGACAAATTTCAAGATAGAAGATCAATCTAGCGAGATCAGATTCAATTTGAAAGCTCAATTTCAGATAATATGAGACATACAGTCAGCTACATCTGATTGGGAGCATCTCCAGTAAACGTCTTGACAAAAACGTCCATTACTTCAGGTTCAGTTGAAGGCTTATATAATATGTCCTGCTGGTCATTTACAGATGCTTTGTTTCTATATGTCTACTCCTCTAAAATCTTTCTGATATTCTCCTTTTATCCAAATCAGTTAAACAGAAAATCTACTACACGATGCCTCTGAAAAAGATACTCTATAGCAAGAAATATCGGTGATAATAGACGAATCAATGGATCATCCTATGTTAGATCCTTTCTATTCAAAGCCTTGCACAGTTCAAAAGTACGAGGCCTCAAAATAAATTCTCCCCAACAATATGAAATCCAAGTTCAAGGAGAAACTGAATCAGCTCCACATTGTTGATCCCTTTGTCCTGAAAATCTCAGCAGCAGAGATGTATTCTCGAACAATTTGCCACAGTTGGATATTTGTATCCATTAACAGGAATTGAAAGCCTGTTTCTGTTAATTTTGCAGCTTCAGTACTTCTGGATAAAAGACCAGCACGCTGAAATGTCTGTTACTAGGTGGTAATTTGTTCAAATGCAAGTGTGGGCAGTGGAAACACAGGTTTGACTCTAAATTTAGCTAAAAATTTGAGCTTCTTTAGGATTTTCATGAAATCTAGACGTGAAGCTATGTTACGTTCCAAGCGAAGTTCACGCTCTTGCTTTCTGCATTGTTTGTAAGCATCAAATTGAGCTTGACACTGGCTTTTGTCTTATTTCGCCTCCTCCAAACATTTGAGGAAAGCGCTGTAATTGGCAGCGCACATGGAGTCAGAGAGCTTTTGGAAGCCCGGTGTGGTGCTGGTAATGGCCACTTCATCATTATTGCTGGAGTTATCCATCGCCTTCATCTGTAGTTTCGTCTCTTCGTCGTGCTATGGGACTCCTTCTGCGAGCTTTTCGTTCTCCTTCAATTCTCACCAGGTGTCACTGCTTACCAACACGTTGTCCTTCATCGAGGTAGAAGATGTTGCAATGCTCCTCTTCGACTGCAGGTTGGTGTTCCCTTTGGCACTCTGTGGCACATTGTCATCATCTTCAAGTCTTCTATTGTGTCTTTGTTACCTGCTTTTGCGTCACTTCATTGTCGTTTCTCCTCACCATTACGACACCTTCAACGTTCGTTATTGGTCTCTGTACTCATCCACTTTAGACTTCATTGAGCGTCGTCTTCCTCGACTATCAGTCCTCTTCTCCGCCTTCTGTAGTAGCTTTGTTCCCCCCCCCCCCAGTTTGGGAGATAGGTCAGTTTTTTTTATTTCGAGTCCCCTTTTTCTCTCCAGAAAAGCAGCCCCCTCAGAAAAGCAGTAGATATATACCATCACCAATCATGCCCACAAACAGATCCCCTTCTAAACCTGATTTTTTAATATCAACATGTACTTCTCTACCTTTTTCTACAGCTCCCGTCACCCACACACTTTCAAGGAGAGAACAAATGTGACAGCATCTGGAGAAACTCCTTCTAGTTGCATCTTCTTCACGCAGTTCAGTTCACCACTTCCTCTCCAAACCCATGTTCAGCATAGCCTGGAAACAATGCATTCCACAAAACTACTTCATGGACTAGGAGATTATCAAACACTTGTTGTACATCCATGAGCAAGCCACATTTCGTATATAGATCAACCACTGTGCTACTAATAAAGAGGTCCATTTCCAAACCCTTTCGAACTATTTCACCATATAATGCCCAGCCCATGTCCACATCTTTCTGCTGTGCACAAGCCTTGAATAGGGCAATGAATGTGTAACTGTTTGGTTGAACACAGTCATCTTGCATTTTTTCTAAAAGACCTGGAAAGCATGTGATAAATCCCCCATGTCAACATAGCCAAGGATAAGGGAACTCCAAGAATACTCATTGCGTTGTGGTAGGCAGTCAAACGTGTGCTGAACATCAAGCAAGCTCCCACATTTGGCATACATATCCACCAGTGTACTTCGATCTGCATCTCTTTGAAACAGTTTAGTACTTCCTCACAAAGCCCATAATCGGCATATCCTGAAATGAGTGTAGCCCATGAGACTGCATATCGAGTTACCAATCTATCAAAAACTCCCTATTCTTCTACAAGCATGTCACATTTAGCATACATGTCAACCAGAGCATTACGGATAAGTTCCTCTTGCACCAAACCCCTCTTCACTATATTACCCACGCAGAACAAAAGTGCAAACATAACGACTAAGTATGTACACAGTATCAAACCCCACACACACAACTTTTTGGTGGATTCCACACCTCGGATGCGCAGCAGTACGACAATGGACTCTTTGAATGATGCAGACTGTATTGTCTCTCGTTGAGCTCCCTTAAGTGCCAGTTCTGGGTGAAGCATGGATGCATCCTAGGGTAGGTTGGTAGGTGAATTGGGTAGTCGGCATGTAACAACCCCCAAGTAAATACCACAGGATAAAGACCGAGGATCTCACCTCAACTAAACCCACAAGAGAGCACCACTAAATACATGATCAAATATTCCTGATTACTCACTCCTCACTGAGACTTCAACTCAACACTCAAGTAGTTTAAACCTTCAAGCTCAAAATTTACCATTTTTAGAGAGAATCTAATGCTGAAACAACCATGGCTGAGACTCTGACAACACAAGCTTTTAGATTTACACAACTCTTAGTTTTAAGGGATGGCAGTCCCATGCAGAAATTGTCCCACAAAGTGTGGTTGCCTCAAGTAGGGAAAAATCAGTCGTAGATCCTTTTTGTTCTTCTTTTCTCAGAGCACACATAAATACAAACCAAAAATGCAGGTAACCAAAGCTTTATACATTGAATTTTCATGCCGATTCAACTACTATAAGCATTTCAATATTGTAGACATTCCATTACTACAACAAAACATAGTTTACACTGATATAGTAATGGATAATCATGATGACTTTCATGGGAAACCAAGTTGATGGTGTAGATGTTGCTGAATTCACATGTTGCCTCATGCAACATAGAAATTGCCTCATAGAGCACCACAGAAATATATTTGTGCTCTATACAACAAACACATAACTTCTTTGCTCCAAGAAGCACAAACTTGCAAATGAGAGGACACTTTCTTTGATTTTAGATTATCATTTTAACATAACAGTAGATACATCTCAACATATCTTGCATTAATGAAGAGTTACGGAGCTTCAAACATTATGAGCTCTAATTCAACATTTTCCTGGCTGCAAATCCTTTGGAATTTCCACTAAGTTGAGTCTATGCATTCAACACCCACCATAATATATATTCTTTGCCACATACCCAGCTTCAGATGTAGAAATCCTTTACTTCCATTCTTCTCTCCTGACAGGAAGCCTCACACAAACAACTAACATACTTCACTCTCAACGATGAAGAACAAGCCTTTGCCATCTCTCACTCATATCCATACATCAAAACATATTTGCATGCTCTATGCCCCATGTAGTAGTAGAAGAAAACAAGACAAAAGAAATAATCTTATTGCCATAATTTGAAAACTGAGAACTTGCATCAATCAATTGGCTTCAACAACCCCATCTTTAATATACTGCCATCATGCTTCATGGCTTTGATAACTTCAACTACACAGCTTCTTTCTTCTTTTGAAAACTTGTTGTTCTTCTTCTAAGCATTAGATTTCTCCCTTCTCTTCAAACTTCAAGATTCTTCTCTGTGTGTGTGTGTGTGTGTGTGTGTGTGTGTGTGTCTCTTTGTCTCTTTGTCTCTCTGTCTGTCTCTTTGATATGCTAATTATCTTGTGTAGAACCCCGCTCCCTCTCTTTTCTTAAAAAAAAAATCTTCACGTTTTTGTTTTTTTCCCTATTTTACCAAGTTTCCCATGCTTCCCCTTAGTTTCTAGATGGCAAATATGCCCCTTTCCATGTAAAATTCCACTCGTGGACTCAAAATTGGAAGTGAGAACATATTCCCTGTGTATGAGGATATGTCTTCCTGCATGAGGCGCATGTTTCAAAACTAAAATATCACAACCACATGTCAAACATGCATGGTACCACTTGGGATTTTCATCTATCAACCCGACTCCTGCTACGGGTAAGTGTTAGAAAGAAAAAAAAAGATATTTGCATGTGTTACCCCACTTGACCCCACACAGCATCATGTCCCTGGTCGCTCATTTTCACTCACCAACATGGTGTCCAAGAATGGCATTGCCACTAACTTCTCAAAAGTTAGGGTTATTGTCAACCTTCCACCACCAACCAACTACAAGGGAGTTTAGTGCTTCCTAGGGCATACTCGATACTATCAGTGATTTGTATTGAGCTATGTGTCAATTGCTAGACCACTCTACAAATTACAGACAATGTTAAAATGGACTGAGGAATGCAAACATGCATACAAAGAGTTGAAAAAGGCTCTGACAATCGCACTAATACTACAAGCCCCATACTAGACCATAACCTTCCACATCCACATTGATGCCTCGAAGTTTGCCGTACGAGCGGTGTTGTGCCAACTTGATGAACACAATCTAGACTATCTAGTGAGTTTCGCTAGTAGACTGACTCACGGACACCGAAATGAATTATTCCATGATGGAGAGAGAAGGTTTAGCCATGGTGTTTGTTATGAAAATTTTTTGGCATTATCTATTGGCTATGCCTTTTACTTTCTTTGTTGACCATCAAGCCTTGCTCTATCTTGTTAATAAACCTTGTGCTACAGGACACATTGCTCGAAGATTGTTTCTGTTGTTAGAATTTGACTTCTTTGTGGTTGCGTGCAAGGGGAACTAACATTGTATGCTTGACCACATGTCGTGCATACCCACTACAGGAGAAGCCACTAGATAGGATATCATCGATGATTTGCCAGATGCACATATCTTTAACTTGACTAACGAGAAAGATTTGGTTAGAGCCAACTTGATGCCATACTGGGCAGATGCATAGCCCAAGTGCTTGAACATGGTCTACTCGAAATTCAAAAAGGCCCGACTTAGGCGACATCCTCAAGATGCAACCTTATCAGTTGATAGCAGGACAGCTCTATAGGTTAGGGCAGGATGGCTTGCTACATAGTTGTGTTTGTGTGAGCATAAAATGCATGACGTACTTGCAAAAGCACATAGTGGAATTATTGGAGGATGCTTCAATGGAGATACAATAGCCTGCAAGGTTCTGCAATCTCAACTATGGTGGATTGCACTTTTTTGAGATGCAACGCGATTTGTAAAGCACTGCAATGAGAATGCCAACGGACCAAGGTATCTGTTTGCAATGGCAAGATTGAGTTAATCCCAATCATTTGCAAGGTAGCCTTTCGAAAAATGGAGAATTGACTTCATCGGACCAATTAGTCCCGTAGCAGCACAATATTCGCAGGCCAAGTACTTCATAGTTGCTATTGACTACCTCACAAAGTGGGTAGAAGCATGAGCCACTAGAAATAACGATGCTAGAACCACATCTAAGTTCTTGTGGGAGTAGGTGATCTAGTGATTCCATTGCCCCATTGAACTAGTTAGTGATCAAGGCACGTATTTCATCAATGAATGATTGCTCACCTCTTGTCTGCCTTTTTTGATGGTACATTAGAAATCTTCGCATTACTATCCTCAAACAAATGACCAGGCAGAATCTAAAAATAAGATATTAGTGAATGTCTTGACCAAAGTTGTCTTTGCTTTGTGCAACGACTGGGACAATAAGCTGATATGGCAGCCTTGTGGGCCTATCAAATAGCCTATAAAACGACTGTAGGATAGACTCCCTTTAGGTTGACATATGAAACTGACGTCATTTTACTAGTAGAATCCTTTGTCCCTAGCCTAAGAGTGGCCACTCATGAGAGATGGGATGGGAAGGAGGCATCGCCAGAATGCCTATTGGAGACTCAACTTCTAGCTACCCATGCACTAATTTGCGAGAAGGTGCGATGTAAGAGCTCATTTGACAAGCAAACCAAGTAGCAAGATTTCGATCAGGGTGACCTCGTGCTACTATACTCAGTGAAAAGCCACAAGAAGAAGATGAAATTTAGGGGATTGGGGCATTTCAAAGTTTGCACCATCATTTGAACCGGCAATGTAGAGCTCGAGACCCTAGATGGAGAGGGCATATGCTTCTTCAATGGTAGCCGCATAAAGAAGTACTACCCTCCCATACATCCACTACACAAGCCTCCCATGCTAGAGTCCCCTATGAAAGTCCAAGTTTCTACAATTACGAAATTTGAAGACAAGGATGAAGAAGTAGTGGAACCCGCTTACCTTTGCATAACAGTCACTACCCAACGAGAACATAATTTTGATGCATTGATCGATGAGGGAACTGATTTCAACATCTTAACTCATGATCATTGGGCTCAAATTGACCAACCACAACTACAGCCCACGAGTGCTAAATGTAGCCCTTTTGGGGGCCAATCATACACACTTTTGAGAAAGTGCAAATTCACAGCCTCCTGTATTGAGTCTGAAAGCATACCCATGATATTTTATGTGTTGCTGAACACAAAAGACATTGGTAAGGAATCGATGCTAGGATGCACCTTTAAAAAACAAGTGCATTGCAATGTTGACTACAAGTTACATCACATTCACCTTGCCATCAACAATGTAGGCATTATTGTGATAGCTTTCAACAATAGCAGTGCAGCTCCATCAAAGCCCGTAAAGTCACCAACAGAGGGATCCACCACCAAGTCTAAGGAGGGGGGTCATGACTTGTCACAACTCACCAAGCCTCAATGTTAGTAAACCAAATCCATAGAGACAAAAGCCAAATCCCATGAACTCAAGTTCAAATGGGTACCTAAACATCAAGGACTACCACCCAAGAAGCAACCAACGGTGACCTCGCAAGGCTAGGAATTCATCCTCAAAACCTAGGAGGTAGAAAAGATACTATAGGCATCGAGCAGTCAAGCTATGGTAGGTCCCCAAGACTTTATTGCAAGCATAAGGCTTTTACGAGGAAAACACTTGGATATGGGTGTCCATAGCCATGATTGTCAAAGCACATAACTCAAGCACAACCCTTGAGCTTGTCCACACAAGTCCACATGATAGATCAAAAACTGAAATCCTGAACAACTCAAGCTGCCAAGCCCATAGAGCCCAAACCCACTACGCCTGTAGAACCTCAACAAGTATACTGACCAAAACTGTATCTTGATGCCTCTACACCACCTCAACATAGCAATGGCCTCCCAAGCATCTAGTAGCATAACCTCTACATCATAACCCTCATCCAGTGCACAAGTGACTACGCCACTTCCTCGAAAGCAAACAATCGCCAACCTCAGTGGACCTGTCTAGCCTAGTCAAGCCTTGTCCATAGATCAAAAACTTGATTATGAGCGACGATATTGATTCTTACCTTGGCCTTGGACTTCACTGAAAATATGTGTGATGATGTGGTTGCTTGCCTTCGATGCTTGGATGCTACATTTACTACACTTGCTAAAGGCTATGACTGACTAAACCTAGGCATTTTGGAAGAGCCTTTAACCATGGAGATATGTAAGCTGCCTTGCTCCTGGGAAGAATCAGAATTCATATTCGTTAAGGCTCCCCAAGTAGCTAAGGAGCTAATTGCCACCGATATTTCCCTTGAACAAGCGTAGAAAAGATGGCTCATCACCTCGTATAATAAGAGCAGAAACCCTACCACATACCAATAAATTGAAGAGTTGAAGCAACTTGTTGACAAGGACTCCTCTTTTCTGCGAAAATGGTATGCTCTCCTACTTCAATGGGAGCTAGAGGGTTTCCAAATCATGACCAATGTTGAGCAGAGACGTGCCATCAAAACCTCGGAGTATGACCCAACTTATGTAGTTCCAACCTCCTACATAGGGTGTTGATCACCATTCACAATGGACCCCTAGAAAAGCACATCATAACCCACCCCTATTTAGATCGCATGTTGACTGAGGAGGAGCTACACATTGCCAATCGAATAGACTCTGGTGACTTCCTAATGGATGTCCTCACTTACCTCACCCACGTAAGCATCTGACCTGTCAACATGGACCACTATGTTCAAATGGAGTACAACCCGAACTTCTATGCTTGGCTCATGCAGAGGTGAAACACTGTGAGCATGCGCCAAATAGCCTTCACCCTTCAACCTCTTACCCTAGGAAGGATTCTTGTCATCTCCAAGGGAGAGGGGGTAAGGTGTGGAACAATACCAAACCCTAAACCTCAATCAACATCCAAAAGTGAAAAAGAATGGATAAAAATCAATGCATGATTGAGGAAAAGTGTTATATATTTTGGGTAAGGTGTGGAACATAAAAACAAACCCTAAACCTCAATCAATGTCCATAAGTGGAAAAGAATGGATAAAAATCAATTAAGAAAAAGTGTCATATATATTTTTATTAGGAATGCATTGACTAACATTATCTTTCTATATTTAAGCATTTCAGTTTCCATAAGCATTTTGTTTCCATTTCTTATGTGTCTTTTTGCAAAAAATTATTTGAAGAATACTAATGGTGAGGTATTGCTTCATGATAGGCACCTACAATGGCAGGATATGAGAAAACCAACAAGTTACCATTCTCAGTGGAAGAGCAAGCAAGGTATGGCCTCTTGGTGGAAACGAGAGCCTACAATCAATTCAAGTTTAGGAACATCCTAAATTTGGAAGACGTAGTCATGGAGGAGTAGGCCATAAGGCAAATTGTGAATCAATGCAAGTTGTAAAAGTATGTGGAGAAGGTTGGCCAAGCCGTGGATTACAAAAAGTGAGTGGAGTTCCTCCTTACCTTCAACAAGAACCGCAGCACTGTGATGACTGTGCCGACAAGGAGAGGTTGCCTGCCAAGTAGAAGTTGATCTGCCCCCGGAGCTGGCGGAGACAGTGTTGGGCTTGGCCAACAAAGTTGAAAGATGACCGAAAAGGAATGTGTACAACATGCTGGGAATGGACAAAGTGCTGGTCCACACAAATGATGGCATCAACTTAGCTGATATCCCCAACCGTGAAGTCTAGCTACAAGCCAAAATGATGCATGCCTTGTTTTCTAGCCAAAGGTACAACGCATTGATGAGTAGAATCAATGTGCGGATGCTAGAAAGCATTGCGGCCAAATCTTTTGATGAAGTGAACTTGAACAACTTCATGCGAAAGACCATCCAGACTTCAGCTAAGGCACTGGCTACAAGTGGAAGACCCATGGGTGGAGAGTCCTTGGCCTCCAAGAAGGCAAGGAAAATGTCATCATCTAAGGCCTCGACCATTGGATAATTTGATGGGGTCTTGACTTCCATCATCAGGGAGGTATTGGGGGAAGAACAAGGCAACAAAGGAGTTGGTGAGACACCAAACAGGTCCCCTCTCCACCAAGAGCAGGAACGGTCCAGTGAGAGAACTTTGAGTGACAAAGAAGGAAAACATGAAACACGATCTAGCCACGGAGGGGCCAAGAATTCCAAGAAGAAAACCTTCGAAAGGAGAGGGGAAGAGGATCAAAGGAAGAAAGAAAGAACTGACTACCTCAAGGCCCAAAGGGAATCCAAGGAGGCAGAAGAAGAAAGAATGAGAAAATCAGACAAAAAGGTTGAGGATCTCAAAAGGAGAGAAGAAGAGGACATAGCCAGGGCCACCCACCTGTTAGTGGAGTAGCTCTCTAGAGAGAAGGAGTTGGCTGCCATGAGCCTGCATAGAGAAGAAGGCTTGAGGACAAGCTTCCAAGTGCCAGAAATCATGCCACCCGCCCCAATAAAATAGAAGGTAAGGGCAAGGGTTTGATTGACCCCATTCCACCTGTCCTAGTGCTGCATACACACCCAGTCTCTGCACTCACCCAAGGCACTTCAACTACAGTAGATGCCAGTAACCTCATGGACAAGGTGTAGTTTTTGGTCAACAAAGAGATAGCTCAAGATGCAAGTGGAGGAACCCTAGTGATAGGAACAAAGAGACCGACAGCTCTAAAAATGTGCAATCATGACAAGATCCTAAGAGATAGAAGGTAGAAGTATCCACAACGACTATCCCTATAGCACTTCCCTTGTCTACAAATTATGATGATTATGTTAAGGAACTTCTTTCCCAGCTGGAGAGAGCAAAGGAGGAAAAGAAGATGGCTGTGGTCGAGCTAGAAGTGAAGAAAGATGCATTAGTGGATTTCCAGCTCGAGAAAACCTGCCAAGTAGCCATGTATCAATGATAAATAAGTGAGCTAAAGGTGGAGCTTAGGGCTAAGGAGGAGCAAGAGGACAACTGGGGAAGGAAACTTGAAGACAAGAATCAGGAGCTGATGGGACTTCAAAGGGAGTACAAGCTCTTAATCATGCAATAAGAAGAGCTGCAAGGACAGATGAAAAGGGTCCAAGATGCCATGGAGGAGCTCATATCACCAGAGAATAAGAGAAGGCCCAAAGGTACTAGGAAAACATGGACAAGTTGGAGAAGAGGGTGGATGTGGAGCTAGAAGAGTAGAAGAGACTAGAAAGAGAAACTGAGGAACAAGAGCGGAGAATAAGGGCCTTATCCCAAAGGCATAATGAAAGATTGGAAGAGATGAAAAGAAGAGTAGATGAATGGGTGGGCAGGAGTGAAGGAAGTGTAAGAGACTTAGCGAGCTGACTAGTCCTTGCAGAAGGTGACAAGGTATTAGCAAAAAGCAAGGCAGCAGAGGCTGCGCAAATAAGTTTGGAAGCCCAACAAGATGTCTTCCTCAATACTCTGTTAGACACCACACAATCAGAAGAAGATGAGACCATTGAATCATTAAAGAGAAAGCTAGAGATCGCCCATAGGGCTTTGAGATATGAGCTGGACATCCAAGCACAAGGAGCAGGGCCCAAGGAAGCAGAGCCACAAGAGCATAGGGGAGAGGAGATGCAAAGGACAACTTAAGAAGCATGCCCAAGCTTTGAAATAGGGCAACAAGATGAGGAGTTAGTCCCACAACCTCCCTCTCCATAGCTTGAAGTACAGCAAGAGGTAGACACCACTCCTGAAAGAAAAGTAGAGATCAGAAGGAAGAGAATAAACATGCTGGACCAGGCATGAAGGAGGTTGAAAGCTTAGCTAGCAGTGGCCCCAAAAGGTAGACACCACTCCTGAAAGAAAAGTAGAGATCAGAAGGAAGAGAATAAACATGATGGACCAAGCATGAAGGAGGTTGAAAGCTCAGCCAACAGTGGCCCCAAAAGTGCCCATCCCTCCAAGAGAAGGTTGTTTTCCAGTAGACTGGAATGCAAAAATCATAGTATGGGAACAGAAAAAGAATGGCTATGACCCCTACGACTTTAATTCCCAATTCCCCACTACATTGAGAAAAGTGTTATCAACTAAGGTGGTGGAAGAGGTGGTTAATGTAGGAAGAAGGTGGGAGAGATGTGGGTGGCCGAAAGAGAGAAGAATCCCACCTTATGGGGAATGGAGGCTCCTGAGTGACTACTAGGAGAGCAAGGTCATGGAAGTGTCTAGAATGGTGAAGGGCTACGAGTGCTAGCTAAGATGGAGAAGGTGCATTTGGGACGACTGTGGAAAGACGCAGGATCTAGAGCATGGCTATGGCGGATGGAACACAAAGAGAATGTTCATGATGACATAGACTGAAGAGACCAATTGTTACTCAAGTGAATTAGGTTCCAAGATGAAAGCTTGGACTCATAAAAGCAATCTTGAGTATGAGGTTGAAAATGACCAAGACACTAACTGAGATGAAAAATCATCATGATATTTTATTCATCATATATGAAAGTGACAACCAAGTACAATGTTATATAGAGATGGATAGGTGCCAATCTTCCTCTCTATGCATATGGGATTCCTACAGCTTGCATGTCTTGCATGTCTTCAGCCCATCTGCTCTTACAAAGAGGTAGCATGGATGTGATTGCAAATCTCAACAACCCTCCTCAATCACAATCAGAAAGTACAAAGTGTGTAGAGGGTTTAGTGAAAGCAACACTTGCAAAGTGTGGGCACACCATAAACATGGCAAAACACTAGAGGCTATTGCAGAAAAGGATAAGTGTGGGTACCACAAACATGGACATCTAGAGGCTGTAACAGGGGCCTCACAAAGTGTAGAGAGGCTGTAGTACAAGGCTACATGAGGAGTTTACAAGCTTATGCCAGAAGCGTTAGGGCTAGGCATTACAAGGCAAAAAAAGTGTAGTAAAAAATTGGGTTAAGGACCGGCAGGCCCTTGCAGTTTTCAATATTTCTTTTCACATAGATCTTCAATTTTTTATAGGTCTTCTTGTTAGTGTAGTCCAGCTTGCTCTTTTTAATCTTGTACTTGTTCTTCACTTTGCTTGCAGCTTCAGTGCTTTGATCTTTTGGTCCTCTTCTTCTAGGTTCTCATGGTCTTCTTCTTTATTGACTTTGCTTGCAACACTTGCATCAGTCTTGATGTCCATGTCCCCCTCAAGCAACAATATCATCTTTGAGGTGCGCAAATGTCTTCAATGTCTTGCACTATCTTCAAGGTAGGAGGCATTTCTTCAAATAGTGATAGCACTTGAATGCTCACAACTCCATCATTCCCTGCAGGTAAGACAAGTATATCTTCTATGTGGTACAAGTGAGTAAAAATGATTGCACTTCTCTTTCTGAATGGCATCTTCATATTTGTCATTGAAAATCAACTCCAAAACTCTAATTTTCCAACTAGCAGCACAATTGAAACTTAATGTGTCAAAAGACACAAGAGATACTAGTGCCAAAAAGCACTATGTAAGTATCATGAGATACTAGCAAATTTAAACTTTTGATGTTTGATGAACCCATTTCTTAAGTCTCCTCCTTGTTGATGTGATGGACAAATATTGCTGGTAACTTAGTTGAATATTTGTTGGATACTCAGTTTAGAAAGAGAGAGTATAAATCTCCAATGGAGTGGAAGGAGTGGGAAGAATGAAGTTGATGATGCTTGACATCTTCAAATCCACTAAGGTCTCCACGAATTTCCCTTCCTTGATGAGAAATCCTTGTTGGAATCTTCAAATTTGAGTGGCAGTAACTTCAATGTACCAAGAGGAGTGAGAAAATGAAGGAGAGATGAAGCTTTTGAGTTTTGGCTATGGAGTTTGGATTAGGATTTCTGGGGGACAACCTGGTTTTTCAGCTCATGTGACTTGAATACTTGATCATTTTCAAAAATTTTTAATGAAAATGAAGCTTATCTCATGGGCTACCAAAGCCCCATAGTGGCACGTTGAATCGCGGCTTGCACGTAGCATGCCAGTAGTATGAACAACAGCGTGCGCAATTCTGGACAGTGCAACAAATGTCATCAATGCTGCAACATACAGTTGCCAATGTTTTCACTTTGAGATTCTAGAGAGGAGTGCCATGAGTGGAGAAGGAGGTCCATAGAAGAAATCATGGGCTAATATGGGCTGTAGAGTAAGATATAGAAGCTCCAAGTGTTGTGGGTCCTGTCTGGCTATGGCTGCCAAACAATAACTGTGGGGTTCAAGTGAGAGATTGGAGTCATACACTCATACTGAGCTAGACTAAGATGAAGAGGAGCTGAGAGGAGTGAAAGAAGAGCTAGGCCATGCTCAATTGAGTTCTGATACCATGTGAAAAGACACAAGATCTAGAGCATGGCTATGGCAGATGGAACACAAAGAGAATGCTCATGATGACATAGATTGAAGAGACCAACTATTACTCAAGTGGATTAGGTCCCAAGATAAAAGCTTGGACTCATAAACACAATCTTGAGTATGAGATTGAAAATGACCAAAACACTAACTGAGATGAAAAATCATCATGATATTTTATTCATCATATATGAAAGTGACAACCAAGTACAATGTTATATAGAGATGGGTAGGTGCCAGTCTTCCTCTCTATGCATATGGGATTCATGCAGCCTTTGCATGTCTTCAGCCATCTGCTCTTACAAAGAGGTAGCATGGATGTGATTGCAAATCTCAACAACAACAACATGGACACTTGGATATCATTCTACAACACCCTACTCTTCGAGAGGAATGCCCCCACCTACATGCCATATCCTAGAAGGGTAGGAGTGGACTTCAATCCAAACATTCATGGCTAATATGACTTCCCAAAAATTTACAATGTCAATGCCATTAAGCCCAAGGAAGTGCTCACCTTTTCTGAGTACGACTTGTATGCATCCATTAATCACTTCCTCAATGCATTTAGCTCTTGCCCGAACCCCACCTTCCTCACAACTTGTAATTAACTTAGGCTCCTTAGAATATTATTAAAGCATGACCTTACTTTGCAAGAATACTACCTCCCACCACTCTTTTTGGATCTCAATGCCAGCATAGATAGTTGTGCAATGGCTAGGCTAATGATATGTGCTGCCCTTTTGCCATCTTTTTGTGTAGCCCTCTTAGAGGACATGAGTGACAGTTGTTTCACTAGTTACAACCATCCCTTTTTGCCCACCACCCCTCTCAATATTCGAATGAGCCTAAAAGGATGCATGCATGGGAAAAGCTTTCTTACTAGGTCCCTTAAACCCCCCCACTTCTCCCTCTCATGACCATGATGATGAATAGTCACAATTAGTTTCAAAAAAAAAGGAGGAAAAGAAGAAAAAAGAGAGAAAGAGAAGAAGAAAGACAGCAAAAGAAAGAGAAGAGAGAGGAGGAAAGGACAAGAACAAGACAACATAGAAGAAAATCACAAGAAAAAGTAAAAAACTCATGAGTGTTACGGTCACTGCACTTAGGGGTCCTCAAGTTGGGTGCACTTGCCAGTGGCTTCAGTTGGCCAGCTCTGTCCCTAACCCCCTAGCCCGTTTTGATCCCCCACTTCACGCTTAGGGCACATTAAGGGCAGGGCACACCTAGGGAGGTCAACCTCGCCTGTGCTTAGATGTGTCTCCCTAAGCTGCATCCATTGCATCGCCCTACTGTATGAATGAGACCTCAAGTGTGGAACAACACTTGGCTTGACCCAACTCCTAGTTTCAGTAGCATGAGCATAATGCACCACACGGTAAGGTAGAAACAACCCCCTAGCATGTGCACTTTTCTTCTCTTTACATAGATACATTCAAATGCTTCTAACCAACGACATCGGAGGCCCCACCATCCACTCAACATCCACTCAACCTTCACCATCACCATCAATTGACAAGCTTTTCTCCCATGACCAATCCCCACTATGATCCATCATCAACTCATATGACCACCCTTAAAATCACCGAGCCTCAGCAACAAAGCCCGTAAGTGCCATGGGATTGGCACTCGACTAGAAGGGGATAGATGCGAGACGGAAAAAAAGAAAATTCAAAATAAGGAATGATGTGGAAAAAGGCATCTAGCTAAACGAATAAGAGATGAAAGGCCAAAAGCGCAAAAGGTTAAGTTGAAGGTGAAGGGGCATTTTAAGATGCAAAAGCATCAACAAAATTTTGTAAAAGAGTGCCAAGCTCCTCCTGTGCAAATTGTAAAATATAGATGAGCATAGGTGAAGGGATAAGGCAACTAGAAGACAATAGGAAAAGAGGACCTTGGAAAGATGCCCGGTCATGTAAAAAAGGGGATAGGTGCCCAAAGGATTTAGGGATTGTATATAAACTCGAAAAGTGAATGAGAAGCTCATTCTTTGGTATGTGGCAAAAGTGGCTTCTTCTTCCTCTCTTCTTCTCTCCTTCTTGCTTGTGTGTGCTTGTGCTAGAGAGAGGAAGTGTGAGAGTGTGAAGGAGTAAGTGTGTGAGGGTGAGGGGCCGTGGTGGAGAATCTCTCCATCTTCTCCTCTCTTCTCTTGTCTTGACCCTTGCACAACTCTGGAGGATGGAGCTCGAAGGAGGACGCATGAGGTTGCTTAAGCTTGCAACTAGGATCGCGGAACTATCGGAGTGCTTGTGGGAGGAGGCCACTCATTCGGGCATCAAGGTAAGCTCACTACACCCATGGGATCGGAGACGCACCAGCTAGGTGAGAGAGATAGCCATTAGAGCTCGCTCGTGGGTCTTGGCAGTTGAGCATGAGCTCCCACTACAAACTCATTGCATGTTATTATTAAGGATTTCAAGAGCTACTTCTATTGTCCTCCAAGTATTTAGTTTAGAGTAGTAGTCCTATTGATATTCACAACTATAGTCACAAAAATGTCACACTAGCATGTCACAATTGTAATTGCAAAAACATCACAACCACATAATTAGAGTGCAAAGTATCACATTGTTCACATCTAGGATATTCAATGATGTGGAAAAGAGGATATTGCTAAAAATGAATTATCACCCAAGTCATGTACACATTGGGCTCGGTGAAAGTTCTCATGGTCCTACAAAAGTAAAACCCATGGTTAGCTAGATTGAGATCAAACAAATGGTTTATCAAATGTCTTGATGGAAAATTTTGAAAGTGCCATCAAATTATCTAAATGAAAGGAAAAGGTGGATCAATCCACACCACATTTTAATATAAGTGCAAGTCATTCTATTGTGAGAAAAGCTTGGCGAAGAGTTTGGAGTACCTAGTCTAAAAACATCAACTTCGCAAAAGCAATAGGCTTGAGTGAGGAGTTTGGAATACCTACTAAAAAAACATTAAGTGTGCAAAAGTAATAGGTTCTAAGAATGCATCAAACATTGATACAAGAGTATGCTAGTTAATTCATGTAAAATCCTAGTGGATAAGTTGAGAAATGATAACTTTGTTGCACATCATTTTGCATACATGGTTAAACTCATATAGGAGAAATAATGCCCATGTATCAAGGGGGAATCATAAATCTAAATGGGATGAATTACGAATGAAGAAATGGATGCTTTGGATGTAAATGCTACATGGGAGTTAGTGTCATTACAGAAAATTAGATGTAAGTGGATGCATAAGATAAAGCATAATATAGATGCTTAGATGCATGCTATTGATTATGTGGATACTTTTAGCCTATGTGCAAAAATGGTAACCATAAGAGCAATGATTGCTATGGATGCATCGAAAGGTTGGGAACTAAAGGACATGGGTGTGCGAAGAAGGCATTCATCAATGGTGAGATAATGGTTATGTGCATTCATGTTTTCCAAATTATGTATGTAGATTGAAAAATGATTTATATGGGATGAAGAAAGCACCTTATTCATGGAAAAATAGAATCATCTGTTTCTTGAAAAGTGTTGGATTTGAAGTTAACAAGGCTAATCATTCAATACATGCCAAGAAGACATGTGTTGGCAATGTGATAATTGTGGTTTATATAGATGATATTATCACCATAGGAAGTGACACCAAAGTGGTTGCAAGAGTAAAGAAGATGCTTAAGTCTGAATTTGACATGAAATGCCTAGGTGAGCTGAGGTACTTCTTCTTGGGCATTGAAGTCATAACAACATTGCATGATATATGGGTGATGCAATGATAGTATGTGCTAGACATGTTGGCAAGGTATGGAATGATAGGATGTAAGCCAATTGCCATGCCAATTGAGCACAATGAAAAGCTAAGACCTAATGTGGAAGATTTGTTGGAGGATCCAAAAATGTATAGGAAAATGGTTGAAAGTTTAATTTGCTACTCTAATAAGGCTAGATATGTGTCATGATGTTGGACTGCTTAGTCAATTTATGCAAGTGCCATGAAACCCATACTTAGATGCTGTAAGAAGATTGTTACCATATCCAAAAAGTGCTTTGAATTATGGTCTCTTTTATGCATGTGGAGTTGAAGTTGAACTATTTGGATATACAAACACAAATTGGGCACGATATTCATATGACAGTAGATCTACTAGTAGCTATGTTATTAGCCTTGGAAGTGGTGATGTGAGTTGGAACACTAAGAAGAAATTAGAAAATGCTTTACCCAGCACAAATGTGGAGTATAGGGGAGCAACAATGGATGCACGTGAGGTCGCTTGGATTTGTAAGCTACTTCATGTTTTGGGGCATGATGTGCCCAAGTCTATCACATTGTATTGTGACAAGATGAGCATCATACAATTGGCAAGTAATCACGAGTTTGATGCAAGAACTAAGCACATTGAGGTGCACCATCATTACATATGATACAAAGTCCTTGCAAGTGAGATTGACTTGGTATATGTTGGCACCCATGAGTAGGTAGTTGACATCTTCACAAAGTCATTAGATGAAGAGAAGCTATACAAGTTCAAGAGCTGCTTGGGAGTAGGAGATTTTAGTTTAAGCTTGAGGGGGAGTGTGGAGATGACAAGCTCAATGTAAGACTAGCTAAGATGATTTGTGTACTCCACTAACATGTGTTGGCATGATTGATAAGGTGAAATGGTGATCTTTATTATGGGTCCCTCAAGTAGTTACACCTACTACAATTGGCATAGTTATATAGCTAGCTCATCATGTTTGTATTCATAATTTATTTTATTATGAACACTTGTATTTTGGTAGAGTATTAGCTTATTTTATATGTGTGCATATAACAAGAGAGAGCCACAACACAAAGAAGCACATATCCCCTATCTTTTGTCAAAGAGTAGAGGTGTTGGATCCAATGGGTGATAAAAAGAGGGGAAGAAAATTTGACTCTAGAAAGTGTGGCTCTAAAAAGTGTGGGCAGAAGGAGTGGGATTTATGAGGATGTTTTGGCCATTGCTATAAATAAGTGGATTAGCTACATTAGTGCTATGAAGTAGATTAAAATTAAGGTTTCCTTAGGAAAGTTAAGGAGAATAGCAATGGTGTTTGAGTCAAGTCATTTTCCTTCAAGAAGAGTATTATTTTGATGAGCACATTTTTTACATAGTGATATCAAAGGGAAGCAAGTGTGGAAGTGAGAGGATCAAGATGGGTTAGAGGAAAGGGAGAATTACAGTGAGAGTGGATGGATGAGATAAGAGGAGGTGGATCCTCTACAAAAAAGAAAGAGAAAGATGGCATGTGTGATAGTTGTGGACATACCTTGGGGAAAAGAGGGGAGTGCATGTGAGAAGCGAGCTTTTGGGCATGGAAACCTCAAGTTTTATTCCATATAGTCCACTTGGTCCTCTTTTTCTTTTGGGCATATATCAAGCACCAATGCTGCTCCTCCATTGCCACCACCACCACCACCACCACCACCACCACCACCACCACCACCACCCTGCCTACCGCCAGCACTAGCACCACCACTAGCACTGCCACCATCACCATGGCATCTTACTCTCCCCCTCCTCATTAGAACCACAACCAATTCTCCTCTCTCTCTCCTCATATTTGGGGACAAACCACTGACATCTCACTCCCCTCAATAACATTACTACGACTAGCACAGCCACTACACCCCCACATCTTGCTCTCCTCCTCCTCATCAGAACCATAATTGATTCTCCTCTCTCTCTCTCTCTCTCTCTCTCTCTCTCTCCTCATATATTAGAGACCAACCACCAATATCTCACTCCCCTCAATAATATCTCTCTCTTTCCTCTCTCTCTCT
The DNA here is from genome assembly GCF_053477565.2 of Lygodium microphyllum. Classification (NCBI taxonomy): domain Eukaryota; kingdom Viridiplantae; phylum Streptophyta; class Polypodiopsida; order Schizaeales; family Lygodiaceae; genus Lygodium; species Lygodium microphyllum. The sequence goes on along the minus strand of NC_141144.1, from coordinate 18,122,745 downwards.
CTCTCTCTCTCTCTCTCTCATATCTTAGAGACCCACAACATGCATCTCCCTCTCCTCCTCCCCCTCAATAACACTCTCTCCCTCTCCCTCTCCCTCTCTCTCTATCTTTTTCACCTCCAACTTTGTCATTTATCATCTCTCTCTGTCTCTCTCTAATGGTGCACTAGTAGTTCTCTCTCCTTAACTTATTTACATCACTATATTAAGCTTATTATCTTATCTTTGATAATATTATCACGATGTTAATGGTTCAATTATTACGCATACATATGAGATATCATACTATGTATACATTCACACCCCCCTCACATTTTTTGCATGCATTTTATAATTACATCTTGATGTGTTTGTATTTTAATTATGCACACATGAGAAAACTACAAACACATCCACTTATACTTGCACATTGTTGTCTCTTCCTCTTTTGATTAGGCCTACATATGGATTGAAGTTATACATTCATTTACAATAGACTCTTGCAAGCAATTGCTTCACAATCTCCATAAAATATGGCTCCATGTTTCTTTATTACTTGTAGCTGTTATTCCTTTCAAGAATTTTTTATTTTAACTCTAAACTTCAACAATCAAATATTTTAATATACTGATATATTTCACATTTTACTGCTTGAACTTACTACAAAAACTACAAAAAAAAAAACTAAATCCACAAATGCATTTGCAAGTAGTGAACTACTATGTGCAAAGAAAATGAACATATTTATTGCAAACATTAAATATCAATCCAACTGTCCATTGCTAGAGGGTGAAATGGGTGTTCTCTATCAAACTCCTAGACTCCCCCATGAGAACTTGCTAGCTCCATCAAACATGGAAGCATGTATTCCAGGAAGATAGTATTGAATGGATTTTTCTCAATCAAATAGGGAAGCATGTGTTTGAAGAAGATGGTATCCATGGGATTTTCTTAAAATATAAATGGATATGTAAAGGAGTTAGGTGGGTTACATTGCATCTTCTTTATGCTATCATCCACAAATAGTATCATTGTAGGGCTAAAGTGTGGCCAATCAATATCATCAAAACATTTTAGAAACTGTGGCTTCACCTTGACTTCTTAACGAAGAATGAGTTACGAGAACAAATGCACTAGAGGTATCACTTTCCTACAATCAATCATATTCTCTTTAGAAGAAGACATGAAAGTGTGACCTATTCCAACGAATATATGTGGAATTACTTACTAGGAATCTAGATCCTTATGTCTCATGCACCTTTTTTTCTTCACATATTTTTTATGTAATGCATTATTATTGGAGGGGAATTCCACTTTAGGTAGTCAAGGAAGATATAATATCTCTAGTATACCTCCTCATTCCATTGTTGCTCAATTTGGTGATCCTTTTATATGAGCTACTCCTCCTTCAAGTGCACCTAATCTGTGCATTTCCCTAGCAAAGTTTGCAACATCCCCTTCTCCAATTACCCACACATGAACCTACCATTCATAGTTCTATTACATATAGAGAACACATAAGCAAGATACCATTGCAAATATACTTCTAAAGAAGGATACCAAGTTATTCCTATAGAGAAATCTCCATGTTGCTAACTTGCATGACTTTTGAGACTCAATATCATCATTTGGTTTGAAATTCTCTTTATCTCCTATGTGAACTAGAAGAAAAAATCTTTGTTCACTAGAATATTGCATTAGTTTCCTCATTGAGAGAGGGAGAGAGAGAGAGATTATGAGACTTTATAATTATATCTCTAAGGGGATGCGATTTTTTTTGCCGAACAGGGGTTGCCGAAAACGCCTTCTTGGCGAGAGAGAGAGAGAGAGAGAGAGAGAGAGAGAGAGAGAGAGAGAGAGATTATGTGAATTTATAATCATCTCTCTAAAGGGATGTTAAATTTTTTTTCTGAGTAGGGGTTTTTGGCAAACCCTTCTTGAAGAGAGAGAGAGAGAGAGAGAGAGAGAGAGAGAGAGAGAGAGAGAGATTTTCGAGTCACAACTCCCCTCCATCATCTCTCTAAGGGGACATGAAATTTTTTGTCGCCACACAAGGGTTGCTGGCAACCCCTTCTTGGCGAAAAAAAATTGACAAGTTGCATTCATCTCTTTAAGGGGACTTATACTTTTTTTTTTGGTTAGGAAGGGATTGCTAACAGTTCCATGTTTAGTGTAAATTTTTTAAAGAGAGGACTTGTGAAAAAAACTTTTGCTGAGAAGGGATTATCAACAACCCCTTGTTCGGTGGAAATTTTTTTCCCAAGTCCCCTCAAAGAAATGATGGAGGAGACTTGTAAAAAAAAAAAATCATCTCGAGAAGAGCTTGCAAGCAACTCTCTTCTCGACAAGTTGCCAGCAACCCTCTTCTCGATCGAAAAAAGTTAAAGCAAGTCACATGATCTCTCTCTCTCTCTCTCTCTCTCTCTCGATTATCTCACTTTCTTCTTCTCTAATTCGTCTCTATCTCTCTCTCCCCCATCTCTTTATATTTTTATTTAGTAATTAAGTAAAAATAAATAGTAATTAAATTATTAACTAAAAAATAAATTAAGTAGTACATGTGTGTATGTGCCTCTCTCTTTATGTGTGTATATGTATGTATTTATACATGGCCCTTATCTTCATCTCTCTCTCTCTCTCTCTCTCTCTCTCTCTCTCTCTCTCTCTAGAGTTATTAGGACTCAATAGAGTCATTAGAGAAAGAGAGAAGAGAGAGATACATATCTAAATAAGTTTTTAATGAGAGAGAAGATGAGAGGAAAGTTTTAAAATAATATTTGATGAGAGAGAAGAGATAAAAAATAATTATTAGCTAGGAATATCAAATTATGTGTATATTTATGATATGTTTTAATATGAGACATAGTAGATTGAGACTTTTTGAATGAACTATATTAAAATATTTGGACTTTATGAATAAAAAGTAGTTCTCTCTTTTGGGACTTTTTTCTCTTAACATAGAAAACTAATAATTAACATAAAATATAATGGCTATTGTCTTTTGCATTGTGTATGTAGAAAAATAAAGACTTATCAAAGATTTAAAAAAGTTTTATACTACTGAAACTATAATCAATATGTGACTTTTTAGTCTGATTGCACTTGGGCCAAAAACTTTTAACTAGAGAAAGTTGATCTCAAGTTGGAGAGAGAGAGAGAGAGAGAGAGAGAGAGAGAGAGAGAGAGAGATTGTGTATGTATTTTGATAAAGGTCCAAAGTTATTAATGTAAGAGAAGCCTAAAGATAGTATTGTAGTATTATAGGAGAGAATTGCTATAATTGTGTTGAGAGAGAGAGAGAGAGAGAGAGAGAGAGAGAGAGAGAGAGAGAGAGAGAGAGAATGTGTGTGTGTGTGTATGTATGTGTGTGAGTTGATAAAGATCTAAAGCTATTAATGTGTAAGAAAGGCCCAAATGTAGTATTGTAAGAGAAAGTTAAAATAAAATTTTAAAGCCATACACAAAGAGAGAGAACATGTATATGTGTGTGTTTTTTGATAAAGGTCCAAAGCTATTAATATAGGAGAAGTCCAAAGGTAGTATTATGGTATTATAGGAGAGAGTTGCTAGAATTTATTAAAGGCATAAGGGGAGAGAGAGAGAGATATATATATATATATATATATATATATATATATTGTTTGTATGTGTGTGTTTTTGATAAAAATTGAAAGCTGTTAATGTGTAAGAAAGGCCCAAAGTTAATATTGTAGTATTGAGAGAGAGAGAGAGAGAGTATATGTGTGTAAAGATCCAAGGCTATTAATGTAGGAGGGGGTCTAAGGTAGTATTATAGGAGAGAGTGCTAGAAAATTTTGAAGCCAAAGAAGTTGGCATGGCCAAAGAAGGGGGCATTAATGCTCCCCCTTCTTTGGCTTCAAGATTTTCTAGCACTCTCTTCTATAATACTGCTCTTGGGCCTCTCTTACATTACTTTGAGAAAGGTACCTCTCTATCCAAAGTACTTTTCACATTTCTTTCTCTTCTCTCTTATCAATGATATTTAAAA